>NC_136492.1:146434272-146809272 GCF_053919585.1 Euprymna scolopes
TGCGCACGCAGAGAGAAAGGACAGAAGGGCGGGCGGGCCTGCGCACGCAGAGAGAAAGGACAGAAGGGCGGGCGGGCCTGCGCACGCAGAGAGAAAGGACAGAAGGGTGGGCGGGCCTGCGCACGCAGAGAGAAAGGACAGAAGGGTGGGCGGGCCTGCGCACGCAGAGAGAAAGGACAGAAGGGTGGGAGGGCCTGCGCACGCAGAGAGAAAGGACAGACGGGCGGACGGGCCTGCGCACGCAGAGAGAAAGGACAGACGGGCGGGCGGGCCTGCGCACGCAGAGAGAAAGGACAGACGGGCCTGCGCTCGCAGAGAGAAAGGACAGAAGGGCGGGCGGGCCTGCGCACGCAGAGAGAAAGGACAGACGGGCGGGCGGGCCTGCGCACGCAGAGAGAAATGACAGAAGGGCGGACGGGCCTGCGCATGCAGAGAGAAATGACAGAAGGGCGGACGGGCCTGCGCATGCAGAGAGAAAGGACAGACGGGCGGACGGGCCTGCGCATGCAGAGAGAAATGACAGAAGGGCGGACGGGCCTGCGCATGCAGAGAGAAATGACAGAAGGGCGGACGGGCCTGCGCATGCAGAGAGAAATGACAGAAGGGCGGACGGGCCTGCGCATGCAGAGAGAAAGGACAGACGGGCGGACGGGCCTGCGCATGCAGAGAGAAATGACAGAAGGGCGGACGGGCCTGCGCACGCAGAGAGAAAGGACAGACGGGCGGGCGGGCCTGCGCACGCAGAGAGAAAGGACAGACGGGCCTGCGCTCGCAGAGAGAAAGGACAGATGGGCAGGCGCACGCAGAGAGAGACAGGACAGACAGGCAGGCACACGCAGAGAGACAGACAGACTGTCATAGGGAGAAACAGGAAAAGAATTGTGATGAGTAAAAGTAATCGTTAAATTATAATTTTTGCTTATTGAGGACGAATGGTAAAATTGTAAAATAAAATCTATGTAGAGTAAATTGTATTGTTTTACCTGTATGCATCAGTTTAAGAAAATATCGTTTTGAATTTTTGAAACTGAAATAGAGTGAATAATGAAGTTATTATAGAAAACTGTACGCTGCAAAAAGGTTTTCGCTGGTGTCATTGGGTGCGTTATAGTATGCATGCAATTATGAGTCAAAATCTCCATTGCCGTTATGATTTAAAAAAACTGATATTAACGAGAATAAACTTAAAAACTCGGCTGATGTATTTAGGAAAATACCAGCGAAACATGTAGTTTGTAGTAAATAGGTTATTTAAGCATACCAACTTTATATAAATAAAGATATTATTGTCAAGTGTCAGTGCTGTATATGTAGGCATGATTGACATACGGCATTTGGAGTCATCTGTGAAGCTATTTGTTTTCTTGATGCTATTATAAGTGTAAATGACGAAGATTGTAGTGAAGTTCAATCGTAGTTTAGAATCGTGAAAATGGTACATTTAGAACTGACAATTGCAATCTGGAATGTCAGAACGTTTCTATACGGTTACAGAAAAATCGCTGTAGTTGCCATGAAACTCACCCACTACAGCATTGACATCACTGCTCTTAATGAGACGAGGTTTGCTGGTGAGGGGTCACTTGAGGTCGGCGAAGGCTACATTTTTGTCTGGAAAAGTCCTTCCCAGAGGATGCCCGTTGCATTCACGGTGTCTGCTTCACCATCTACCCGAGACACTACAGATGAAGGTCTTGTGACCCTACCGCTCCCACTGACTAGGAATCGTTATGCCAATCTGATCAGTGCCTATGCTCCCATGCTCGACTCTGAGGACATGAAGGACCGTTTCTATGACAACCTCACGCCTACCATCAGGAAACCCCTGGGCAGCGATAAGAATTCTGCTGGGCGATTTTAACGCTGGAGTTGGCGAAAAAACATGAGATGTGGCAAGGAGTCATTGGACGACATGGAGTCGGAAATGTAAGCAGAAATGGTCTCCAACTTTTTCCCCTCTATGATGAGCTGGGTCTCACCATTACCAACGCTATGTTTCAGCTATGTGATATGTACCAGACGTTCTGGATAGATCCAGTGTTCAAACACAGATGCTTTATCAATTTCGTCATCGTCAGACACTGATCTGCATGATGTGCTCTTTGTGACATGACCATCCTAAGGAGCGATTGGGCTCCCCATGAGGGGGAGTGGCTGAGGCTCCTGAAATACTGGAGAATGCCGGGCAGATATGATTGTTTTATCGTTACGTATCATTGTATGCCCAGGCAATGACATCCGACCCTGCTGAAAGATTATAAATTTTATTGTTTGGTGAAAATGACAAATTGATGTCACTTTGAGAGACATAACGAACCGATGCTAATGAGTGCAACACCTGACCGAGAAGTCACAAGGGTTAATTCTCTCGGTCGTGAGAAACCGGTTGGAGAGAGTTTGCAGATTCACAGGTACACACAGGGAATAGGGGATTCCCCTGAAATGATATAATCAGTGGGTATTGGTCTAAGCGGTAGCTCGATCTACCCCTGATCTGACTACATAAACGGGTCCCCATGCAAAAACATCTGCAGTTGGAGCTGAGATTCGAAAGAAATAACATACAATCAAAGTGTCGTCACTCCCCCTCTTCCCGAACAGTCACCACCACAAAACCGAGAGTAATTAATCTAATCGGGGCTCAGAGTTTTGGTAACATCAACAACTGAACAATTGTATATAATTTTATACTGTGCATATCTATCTTGAATTAACCAGTAGAATAGACATAACTGAGAGTCTTTCTTTTGCGTGCATTTCCAGTGTGACAGATCGATGAAGCAGCAGCCTATAAACCCGAAGGATGAACACTGGTCACACTGGGACCTGTGATTGAGGATTGGCGCATATGTAGCCAGGAGATCCCATTAGGGGGTTCACACTCTTAACCCATGCTATGTGTGGTGCTGAATGCTCCACTGATCCCCACCTGATTTGCTCAATCTCTGTCCACCTGCCCATCAGCAGAAGCCAAAACAGCAACTCAATCTGTCTTCTCTATGGGATCCAGCAATCTCAGCCAAATTGTAATGCCATCACCGAGATCCTCCCTGCCCATATTCCTGTCTCAGCAGTTACCACTACTACCCTCATGACAAAATGGCAAGAAGTCTCAACTGCTCTTCATGTTGCCTCAGAATCCATTCTTGGCTACTCTGAGAGGCGACACAGGGACTGTTCGACGATTGTGCTGGAGACATCATATCCCTTATACGCGAGAAAAATGGCGCTCATGATGCCCTTAGAAATCTAGCATCTACCAAACAGCGAGTGTTTCTCCTCCCTCCATACCATGGTGCAGCAAGAATTGAATGGATGCTGAAGAAGGCTAGAGAAATTCAAAGCCATGTAGATCTTGGCATCATCCAGTTTTTACGAGGCAGTAAAAACGATCCATGGCAACATTTGCATAAGGATAGTGTTCTCAAAGAAAAGAGCAGTATCCTGGAAAGATAAACAGCTCCCGCAGGGGTTCAGCCTAATAAGATCCCCTCATTGTTGATGATCTCCCCACTGCCATCCATCCCCATGCTGGACAACTCAGCAGAGGGAAGGAGACCATACACAGCCTATAAACAACAAGGCAGCTGGTTCTGACAGCATACCCGCTGAGATCCTCAAGTGCAACGGAACTGACCTCCTCCTGCATCTCCAGCAGTTCATCCTGGATTGCTGGTCAGCAAAGTCTCCCACAGCAGTGGAAGGATGCTAATATCATTCTCATCTACAAATGTAAGGGTGACCATGCTGACTATAGCAACAGCTAAGGCATCTCTTTCCTCTTTATGGCCGGCAAAGTATTAGCTAAAATCATACTGACCCAACTTCTGGAGACTTGTTGATCTTGTCCCAGAATCACAATATGACTTCCGCTGAGAGCATAATACTACTGATATGATTTTTGTTACTCGGGAGTTCTATTTGGCCTTCGTAGATCTAACCAATCCCTTAGACACCATGAACCATCAGCTGTTATGGAACATTCTCCAGAAGTTTGATTGCCCTCTTATTTTTTTGTTGGTCCTCCAGCAGTTTTACACTGGCATGCATGCTTGTGTTACCATGTCAGGTGCAGAATCGAACACTTTCACCATGAATGTCAGTGTGATGCATTTTGGCTCGGGTCATTTTCAACCTGTTCCTGGTTTCTGTCACTTTGGTTTTGCACCATGACCTTCAACCTTCTGATGCCGTTGCTGTCCAGTACTGTCTTCATGGCAGCCTCTTCAACCTGAAACGTCTTCAGGCCAAGACTAAAACCATCATCTTCAACTTACAGTATGCCATTGATACTGTATTCCTAGCCATACCTCCACCAGACTTCAACGCAGTCTTGATGTAGTCTTCAACACCTACCATCGAGCAGCCCTTAACACCAAAAAGACAGAAATCCTGCCAAATATGTCTCCAACTGATACTCCCATCTTTACCACCAACGGTATCTCTAAAGAATATCAGCAGCATCACATACCTTGGCTCTAATCTCTTATTCTTCTGTGACCTTAGCAATCAAGTTCAGTGCCACCTTAATCTCACCTCTTGCTTTTGGTCACCTGAATGACCGAGTGTTAGTCAACTACAATCTCAGGATCCATACAGGGGGTGCTGTGTACAATGCAGTCATCATACCCACCCTCCTGCACGGTTCCAAGGCATGGGTTTCACATCGCTATCACATCAGGCAGCTGGAGTCATTTCATATCAGACAACTCGGCCTCCATTGGTAGAACAATGTGTCCCATTCAGAGATTCACAGGAGAGCTGGAGTTGCCCTTCTAAAGTCACTCTTTATCCGTTGTTGATGGTTGGGTCACGTCATCAAGATGCCCTCAAACAAATTATCTCGAAGAGTTCTCTTCAGTCAGCTCACTCACGGCTGAGGAAACATTGGCTGCCTGATGAAACGCTACAGACTGCACCAAGCTCACTCTCAAGCACTGCAATATCCCTTCAATCTTTTGAATTCTTTCAGAGCAGGCAGACACTTGGTGCTTTACATGCGATAGCAGAATGGCCTTCTTCAACAACGAGCATGAGTGAGCACACTAAGAGACGAGTGGCGGCCACTCACCATCAAAATTCTGTCTCCCAGTGCTTTATCTGTGCAAAGCAGTGTAGATCATGCATCGAGCTTCAGTTATCAACAGTCACAGTCAATTAAAAAAAAAAAAAAAAAAGATGAAGACGTTTTCATCCATAACTAACTGATAGTTGGTTTAATGGTAATTTAACCATTGTTGCATAACTTTATGCAGAGCTTCCAGGATATTAAGCACTTTGGATTGTGGCTCTATCTAGAATATTGAGCACTTCTGTAAAGATGATCACCAAAGTACTAAAATTTATTTTCTAATCCCCCTTCTAAAAAGGGAAATTATTAAAGTGATTAGTGAAAAAGAAAACAGCAAACAGGAGGCCTGCAAAGCGCTACTAAAGTACGGAATTCAGGATGCTTCTAAATTAAGAATCTCCCTCTACTTTCTTTGTAGTTCAAAAAATTATTCATGCAAAATATTTTTCGACTTCATTTTAACATGAAAATTTTGATGGAAATAGCGTCATGCCATTAAAATTTGAGACGGTGGCAGTGTCAAGCAAACTAAAAGTTTTAATATAATACTAAGGCAGGCATTTGAATACGTGGCATTTTTACATTAGACTGTAAGTGTTCAAAGAATCTGAAGAAACACACACACATATATACATATATATATACATATATATATATATATATATATGTCATCCACATACAGTACTGTTTCGCAGCTCATCAGTGCGGCTAAACAGGCAATTACCTCAAGCCAAGATTGAAACCCGACCGCCCGAACAAAAGTCAAGGCTCCCACCATTACGCTATTTGGAGAGAACTTGAATGCCTACTGGAGACTATCCTCGAGTGTCTAATGTCTCTACAGGATGCTTTCTCTTAGAAGTAAACCTTAACCAATATTCAAAATCACATAGTATTCGCTGCCCAAAATAAGACCTCTTTACTATGACTAACTTATATCAGCTTTTACTAGGAATGGTGCAGCTTCTCCAAGTGATGTTACCTCAAGTAATAGCACAAAGCTGGATACTCCAGACTTGAGAATTTCATGTCCTGAAATCCAGTAAGACTGAGAGACCATATACTACAACGTATGAAAATGGTTAATTGGGGAGAGGAAAATTTATGTTCTCAATTTCTTTACTAACTCAGTGTTTGAGAGATAAAGAACTTTAATGGAACATCCGAATATCTATGTATCTCATATAGAGTTCAAGCCTCAGGTTGTGGGCCCCTTGACTTCTGAGAACTTCGACTGAAGTAAAAAAAATAAAATAAAAAAATTATGTTACTAGCAGAGCTTTCTCTTTGTAGGCGAATGTTTCGCCAATTAATTTATCTTGAAAAGTTGTTGTGAAGAAATAGTCGGAAGGAAAGGTTCTGTTTAATCCACAAATAGAGTACTGACAATCAGAGTAAAATTGAACCTAACTGAGGGATGTATCAAGCGTCCGAAACTCAAATTGTGTCCCTTCTCACTCCGAGTTTGGGTGTTTTACGGCATATCTACTCTTTTCAGATTATTTAATGCCGAATCCAGTAATTTTAAAAGGAAAGGGCTTTTTATGCTTTAAGTTTATTATATCTTCAAATATTTATTCATGGTTTTTAGTTTGGTTGTTTTGTAAAGGAAAAATTAACTCTCCCGTTTACCCCCACTTGTATATATATATAAGTATATGAGTATATATATTATAATTATATATATTTTAAGTATATTTTTATATAATTGTAAATATTTTATTCGTATTTCCACCCATCCTTCCTTTTTTTTTTCTCCCGGTAAAATTTACACGCATACCCCAATAAGTCTGTTCTTGTGAGATATTTATTTTTATGATCAACGATTAACTCCTGATGAGTCTGTTGATGAAAGGGACCCCTCGGGTTTTACCGGCTATTTTCTTCAAAGGAAAAATTCTATACTTTTTTGGTGCTTGCTTTTCAGAACAGGATTCAGTTTCCAAAGAGCTACAAAAAGTAATATAATCAATGTTTGGTGCATTTAAATAAAAAAACGGATACATTCAGAGACCCTAATTCAGAATATACCAGACCCTACCACCAGATGCAGTCTGACCCAAGAATCTGTTGAGATTCTTCAGCCAGAAGCACTCTTCATTATAAGAGTGAGCAACTAAGGAAAATTATTTCAAGTGAAAATCGTCTCATGGAAGTAATAACTAACAAACAAATAAATAAACGGATCTCCAGATATATTCACTCCCGGGCCCATGTAAAATACGCATAAACAATCTGCACTCCTACTCTTGAAACTAACACTCAATGCATTGAGGAATGCACTATTCGCAACGGTGCACAGCGAATATTTTTTCTTTGCTGCAGTTTTTTTTTTCGCACAAGCAGCAAATCAATCTCTAAACAGCAGACATGTTACAAAAGAGAAAAAATCTGAGAATAAATTGTACAGTCTGAAAGATATTATTTAATTGCCTGAAAAGATAATGCTAATAGTGGTGAGACTAAAAGGAAAAGCTGGTTCTATTTTGTTTAGATCCTTGCTAGTAGTGAATATTTTCGTTGTTGAAAACCGAGCAGGGTTAGTTATGTAGCAACCAGATTAAAAAAAAAAAAAAAAAAAAAAAAAAAAAAAGCGTGGCTGGTTAGAAACCACATAAAAAAAAAAAAAAAACGATGAGCCGCATAGGCAAAGGAAAAAAACGCGGGAGACAGCTTGATGCAAACAGTTCCCCAGAGAAAGAAGCAAGATAATAATAATAACAAAACTGCTAAAATTCAGAGTTTGGGAATGTGAAAGAACCAAGCCCAAATGGCATCCAAGAAGAGGCGTCAGAGGATGGGAGTGGTTGTCAGTGTGACACAATATGGGGTGTGTACTAAACGCAGAGTTGTGCGTGCGCTGCTTGTTTCTGTTCTTTAAACTAGAAATCTGACATCAGTGGACGCACATTACACTGGGAGACAAGATTTAACGCTCAATGAAATATAAAGGGCGTGGCTCGCATCCATATTAGCGTCGGTGCAAATGATGCATCAGCTTGCTACTAAAAACCTAAATATCACACATCATGGAACCGCATTTTGTGTTACGATTGCGTTCATTGCCGGTGTATAACATTGTCAATGAAAGCGAATAAACTGAATTCGTTTTTCTTTTGTTGTTTGTTTTGTTGATTATTCGGACTTGTTCCTATCTTGGATGTCATTCTCAATCTTTCGGCCGATGTAACCCGAGGCGCGTCTTATTCGACCCTAGAATCTGTACAGAATTTTGAACGGGACTAATTTTCGAGGGTAGCTTGTTCTTGTTACGTCAGCCATTTTTATGGAAATCGCCCTAGGCAAAGCGTGAAGCCATTTGATGTACGGAACTAACAAAAATGTAAGATGATTATTGCAAATTCAGGACATGCACATTGACTTTAGTTTTAACAAGACCAAGGCTGTTGGTAGGAGGAAAACAGTCAGCAGCAAGAGAATTTCACAATGTTGCAGTTATTGGAAAAAGGTTACAATAAGGAGATTTTTATGATGAAAAACAAAGCAGAGAATAGATCAGACAATTTTGAATAACGCATGTCATAATAGTATTTATAAAAATAGACTAAGACTAGCAACATCACGTCCGTGAGAGAGAAAGGTTGCAGAGAAGAAAAAAGGTAGAGCCAATTAAATAGAAAATACGTTTCTGCATTTGAGCAATTCGTAAGTAATTATATTCCAGTATCGCCTATACTAAAGATTGAACCTCTAACTCCAGAAGATTGTTATTTAGAACTCGCTATTACTTAGCATTTTCTTGGGTTCTTATTCTTGTTTTTCTGTTTAATGAATAAGCTGAACCCAGGACATGTGTTTTGCGTTGCTGTCTCACTATTGTAACTTTTCGATAGCTATAAGAAGACGTTTAGAACACCCTGGACTTTGTGAAAGTATCAGGTTTCGTGAATAAAATCGCCATATAACCAAACAGGTGATAGTTTCGTTCCCAATTTTCGGCACATCAACCTCATTTATATTTGCAGGTGTGAAATTCACATGCAATGCAATAAGTAGCGGTGGTATCCATCAAGTCAATCACCTCGTAAAACTTCAGAAGACAGCCAACCGAGTTTGTCGACTCGACAGATGAACAAAAGGAGAGGGACCGTAACTCAGGGTTACTAAATTAATGGACGTATTATTTGCATTCTTTGGACTACTGTTCACATCTTAGTAATTCGCAATTGTATGAGAGTCAACTAATTTATTCACTATGCCACGGATCTTTATACGAAGATACATGGCATAGTGGAGGAAATATTAGAAAATTCAGTTGGAAAGTTACACTATGGAAGTTGGATTACTTAAAAATTATACCCAGTCATGGCTAATAGAACAAGGGCATGAATTTCCGCGCAGATCTCAGAATTCTCAAAAAGAAGGCCGGAGGTTACATTGACCGAAATATTTTGAAAATAGCACATAAGATGAAAACAGTAGCCCAAAGAATACAAATAATCAATCCTTATCTCAAAAATTCGGACTGTAACATCAAAATGAGTGCGTTCATTAATACAATACAGTGACCATGTTAGAATATGAACTCGAACTTTCCAAATTAAAATAAATCTTGAAATGTTTCAGTTAAAGGCACCAACAAAGTTCCTTTCAAAGCATTTTCTACGGGACATGTTACCATGAGGCTGCTTCCATATTGACAACAACAGTAATCTTCAAATCTGATGTCGATAAATACTTGTAGAGACGATCCAAATTCTTTTTCTAGTCTATTTTTGTTTGCTCTTCTAGTGTTAGTTTTTCAACTGACAATCTCAACCTTTATCCTCGAGTGACTTTTCACCTTTTTAAGAGGTGGCACGATAGGATGTAAAAAGGGAACCGAATTATAAGAGAGAACTTCGTTCTTTTCACTAGAATTTAGCGCATTTTTTTAAAGTCCCAGAAAATATTCTTAGAAAACACCTGTAAAAATTAATATTTGCAAAAACTTTCTACTTTATTATGCCGAATGAAGTATTTCATTTTTAAAAATAAGAACTAAATTTTTTTGCACCGGAAAATATTTGCGGATGTGCTTACATTTAGTTATGAAAACATCGACCGGAAGTCAGTCATCTGTAAAGCTCATTTCCTTACTTGTGAATTGACTTATGGCCACACTGGTGTATATTTTTGCGTGGGAGGGGCAATCTACCCAGACCTTTTGTTTGATGAAATCAGATTTTTACAGCTTTCTGATTTCGAAACAAACTTTGTAATTTTTAAAACATGGGAACCTTTTTAGCACGCATCTCATCAGCGGAAAACGAGAAGTAATAGCAGTTTCTATGGTTTAGATGGTGCTGCCACCTTTGGCGCCACCAGCCGTGGCTAAGTTGTTAACGACACGGACCGACAACCTGGGTGTGGCAAGTTGGAATCCAGTTCATTCCACAGAAACACTTCCACTTATGTTGGCAACCTTCACATGGTCTCTCCCATAAGTAATCAATGTAATTCTAGACAGAATTACAACTATAAAGATATGGGAGAAATGAATGCCAACTAAAACATCTGATTAACACCAAATAGACAACAAGCAATAGTAACTTTCATACTCCAGACACTTCAGTTTTTCGAGAGTGGAACTGACAGGAATACAGAGAGGAGAGACCAAATGAAATCCTTATGGATATTTTAAAAAGGAGGCATCACTATGTAAAGAGAAACACAAGAATTGCAATCATAAGAACTTTAATACAACGAAAACGTGAAACTATTCTATACAACCACAGACCAATAACTTGTCTACCAACCATATTTTAAAGCTTAATGTCGAAAAACTCTACCACTCTTGTACCAATAGTGAATAATAAAAATATGCTAAAAATCTTGAATAGTATAAAAAGCAGGAAAAAAAAAAGAATGTAGAAAGTTAGTAACAAAAAAAATTATGTGACGAAATCCGTAAATGGGTGGATAATTCCATACTCCAGAACAAACTTGAACAAAATTATCAACTTAATAAGAAAAGCAGTAGAAATGTATAGAGAACGTAATAGTTCTAATGAGGCTGGTACTAACAGCCGAACGACACTACCAGACATGTAAAACATTCATTAAAAAATTCGCCTTGTTACAACCAGTTTCAATAATTTCCCTCACAAATTGCCATTGCATCATAACCTTGAGAGGGGTCGTACTTATAGAAGGAAAACCTGGGTGCATAATTGGAGAGCAAAATGTTCGCCTTACATTTAAATTCCTGCACGTTATTATATTCAGAGAAACAGGAAGTAGAGAAGCCATTCCAAAGGGGAACCCCCCGTTGGGGAAAAATCTATTGAGGTAGAAAATATTTTACCATATAATAAAAAAAAAGGGAAAAATGCAGTACGATCACTGAAGGATATTGCTGAACATACGTGTCCCTAATGTAATGCCTCCTATAATTTATTCTGCCCGAATGAAGCTGAGGGGATTGGAAATTTCATTGTTTTGATAAATAAACTTATGCATTCGGGTATTGAAAGTTTTATTTCTGTTGTAAATATTGATGGTATGAGGCTCTAAGGAAAGCAAGTGGTTTAGAGACGTTCAAAGGCAATGCTAGCCGTGTCTATTCTTCAGTCGACTTCATCTATGTGCACTGCTCTTAATAGAGTAGTGCCCAAGTTAGTGAACTTGCTTTAGGTTAGTTCCACGAATTGAGATCTGATTCTCAACATATCTTTTTCCTCAGGGCAGTCGTTAACAACTTGGTACATTACGTTAGTCTTTATGTTAAGAAATTGTTGTACGTTTCAGATGAACAATATATCGCATGTTTCACTAGGTTGGCATTGAGCACAGTCATCAGCAAACAGATCTTGTATAATGGTGATCTTAATGTTGGTAAAAGTCGTATCGGGTTGAACAACTTTCAGTCTCCCATAGTTGATGCTTACTTCAAGGTATTCAGTGTTAAATGCATCCATCAGCACCGCTGAGAATATAATTTTAAAAATTGCTGGGGCAAGTACACGGCTCTATTTAACACTGGCGTTGACTTGGAAGTCATTGGATGCCTCTTCACTAGCCAGGGTCCCATTATGAAATTTATGGAGATGAATTTGTCAGTACATCCAAATTGGATCATGATCTTCCATAGATTTGCTTGGTTTACCGTGTCACATGCCTTTTCCAGATCAGTAAATGTAGTGTAGATGTCCTTGTATTATTCCTGACATTTTTCCTGTAGTTGATCAGCAAATACCATGTCAAATGTAATACACCGAATACAATAACCACATTTACTTTCCAGGAGGCCATTTTTCCAGATGATTGATTAAACACTTGAGTAGCAGCTTTGCAAGAATTTTACAAATATGCTGAGAATTTTACAAATATGCTGAGAAGAGAGATTCCTGTGGTTGTCGCAGCTCTGTTTTCCTTTTGTAGACATGCACTATGGATGCATCTTTCAATTACTGGGGAATTAGGTTTTTTACCCAGAATGAAAGAAATAGTTTTTGTAGCTTTTTTGTCAATGTGGGACTACCTATCTTATATATCTCTGAGGGTATACCATCAGAGCTTTGCCACAGGAAAGCTAGTTTACAAAGGTTTTGGTTTCGATTAGTGGATGTTGTGCAATCGCATCATTGAAAACCTTTTCAGAACAGAATTGAAGTACTCCACCCACTAGTTTCGTCTGATTAGTACATGCTAAATTACTACGGCAAAATAGTGGAAATGTCCTGGAAGCCTACGGTCCATATATTTTAAGACATGGTAGAATCTCTTCGAGTCATGCATATCTGCACATTTTTGTATTTCCAAAGATTTATCATTGAGCCATTTATCTTATATTTCAAGCAGTTTTATTTGAATAGTACTGTGCATATCCTCAATGCTTCCTTTTTAAGGTGGAACTTGGATCCTGCTGAAGTGCGTTATGACACTGGTACTTTTCTGCGAGTAGTTCATATATCTCCTGGTCAAATCAGTTTCCTCTGGGGCGGTCCAAGCACTTATAGTGATGATGTATGTATTGTTTCGTTGAAAACTGTCCAGATAGAATTAGACTGCGTGCCCGGCGTTGCCCTGGTGTTTAGTTTGTGTTGAGGAAAAAAAAGAAAAAAAAGTGGTTGTAGCCTCAAATCTGTACCACAAAGGAGGAAAAGAACGTGAAAGAAAAAAAAACCCCGCAAATGTGATGTCTTTTAGTTTGGAGACATTAATGCGTGACTATCTTTTTCTGAACCGTCGCTTGGCTACAATGCTGATTCTTAGCTTAGAGATAACAAGTGAGTTCATCCAGCATTCAACACCACGTTGCATGGTGTTGGTAATCAGAACATCCCGTCTACCTTTCTGATGATTACATATTTAATGAAATGCCAGTGCTTGGATCTTGGGGGCATTCCGATGAATTTGTTCCAATTTGATTGGCGGAACACAATATCATGGTTAAAGGACCATAGGCGACACAGATCTTTAGGAGCAGCAATCCATTACCGTTACACTTGCGAACTTCATTTGTACGAATAGTTCCTTCCCAGGTTTTGTAGTTTGCACCAACTGACATTGAAGTCAACAAGAATGAATGGTTTGTTTCCTTTAGGAACTGTTGGCAGCAGGGTTTCTAGTTCTTGATAGAACTTGTCCTTCACCACATCCGGATTGGTCATATGTGCTGATGAGCGACTCCTCTTCCACATGGGTAAGCACATTGTCATAAGTCGATCATTGGTCCCTTTAGGTAGGGAAGTCAGTTTCTTGATGTGTTTGGATTTAATTTCAAATCATCTTTAACTATTACGTGTAATTATATTCATGCAGATATTCGACATGATTTATACTTGGGTAATATTTGCATAAAAAATTTATAGTAAACACAAGTCTCTTTCTATAGATACTTATGTATGCGAATACATATTTGTTTAAAAAATTCTGTCTACCAAACTCCTGTTTTTGTTCTATAGATATGAAACTTCATACATAGGGTATTCGAACGCATGTGAAACTTAATATTTGGCTTTTAGCCGAGAAAAATTGGTTCAAAAGTGAAAATTTAAAAACAAATGTAATTTACCAGTTGAAGGTTAAATGACGGCATTACGAATATGCATGCATAACATAATAGCTATTGGTTCATGTTTTCATTTTTAGCCTTGCAGTAAACAGGTCTTCATAGCTCATGTATTAAGGTCAAAGGAAAATAAATCTTGAGCTAAACGTTTTGGTTTCGTTTCTGTGTGGTGGCGCTAGAGGCATTTTTGTTTTTGCGTTTTAAATGATGACTGTATATTGGGTCTAATCTATCTATATATCCATAAAAGTGAAAGTGTCTGTGTGTGTACATTTCCCTACCAAATAACTGTCAATTTTCGGTCAACAGACTCGAGATTTTCCCAAATCTCAATACTCCATAAGGAGTATTGAGATTTGGGAAAATCGTTTTAATCCGTTTTTGGACAGAAATTTGGCTGTTAAGGGGTCAAAGTCCAACGATTTGACCTTTAAGAACTTTACCAAACTCATCCGCCAATTTTGGGTCTAAACATTTGAAATTTTAGATATAGGTTACTTTGTCATGGATCTAACTTTATAATTTGATTTGGGCCCAAAACAGTAAATGCTAAGGGATCATAATTGGGGTAAATATTTTGAAAAAATTGACCTCTGCGGTTTACCAAATTACTCAGCCAATTTTTGGTCTAAACATTTCAAATTTTACATAAAGTGTATTCCGACATAGGGCAATCGTTTTTTTTTTTTTTTTGCTAAAAATTTGGCTTCCAAGTGAGCAAAGTTCAAAAGATTTTACCTTTGCGGTCTCTAGCAAACTATTCAACCAATTTTGGGTCTAAACATTTTAAATTTTACATAAAGGGTATTCAGACATGCAGCAAGCTTTTACATCAGTTTTTGGGCGAAAATTTGGCTGCTAATAAGTCAAAGTGGAAAGAGTTTACCTTTGCATACTCTACACAACTCCTCCGCCAATTTTAGGTCTAACCACTTGAAATTTTAGATGTAGGTTACTTGGACATGGGTTAAACATTTTAATTAAATTTAAGCCCGAAACAATGTTAAAGGTCAAAATTGGGGTCAAAGTTTTAAAAGATTCAACCTCTACGGGCTATCAACTTTTCTCTATGGTAATAAGGGAATCCTATAATATAGAAAAGCATTGCCGTATATATTCACACGTTTTAATATATACATATGCACATAAAATTATGAATAGTACATAGGGTCCGGGCGAAGTCGGGCGGAACTGCTAGTATAATATAATAAATACGAAATCTGCATAAATCGAAATATATTGAAGCGTATTTTATGACTGGACAATGCCGGGCGGCCTGCTAGTGTTTGAATGTATTCAAATAATTAGTGTACGTTCCCTTCTGTCAATATACAAATCCTTATAGACGAAGACTATTATTCTTGTCTCATCCAATAACACTTTTTGAGGAGCTGAATATTTGCACTACGTTTAAACTTGCACTGTACGAAATTACCCTAGAGCGGAAGCAAATAAATCGGGAAATATACTGAACTTCAAACTAACAAACATTGTCTATGAGATTCCAAATTTTAATGACATGCTCCCCTTCCATTTTTTCCACCCACAGGAGTGGCACTGTGGGGAAAACCATTTATCTATCAAGATGATCCTTTCAAGCAATTGCCGAGAAGTAGCTTGAATATTATGCGCAGCGACTTTACAAGGTTTGTTGCATTAATTGGGTCAAAGTTTCCTAGTGATATTATGATACAGTAGTAAATAGAGGCGACGAGTAAATAATGTGCATGCTTTTCTTGTAACTTCTAAAGCTTACAATCAATTTAAGAGATTCTTATTGAGTAGAACCGCGGGATACGGTGGCCCTAGGATACGATATGGAATGCGATATTTTTCCGGCACTTGGTTACGGTATTTACCCCGCCTTACGGGGTTATTTATAATGTTACTTGATTATATACTCTACTGTACTTTGTTAGTAATTTTTAATGCCGTATCTCGGGAATCAACTGTATCTCAAAGGAAAAATATTTAAAAATTCGCTTGACAAGGATCTGGTTGGATCGAAAGTCTGCTTCATATCATGAAGGAATTAGTGTCCATTTTAAAGAACAGAAAGCACTTCGTTTTAATTTCAAATTTTAATTTATTTCACACCACTGAACGTGTGTCCATATAAGAATATTTTTAGTAAATTATGTTTTCATGCCTTTCTTTCACAATACTCTCTTGGTGAATTTAACACCAGCTCTAAGCACTCAGTGACCCTTTCATTACAACAATAACGTTCGTCAATCTTGACTAATTTCTTGTCGTATTTAATTTAATACGTATTAGCTTCGATACATATTAAAAATTTAACTCGTCTACATATAATCCAAGCCAAAATCCACGCTGCCATCTCACGATATGGAATGACATCAGTTAAACTTTTCATTAAAATTCAATAGTCTGACCATTGAAAAAAAAAAAAAAAAAAAAAAAAAAAAAAAAAAGAGTCAGACACGTAGGACTTTTTAACTACAATTCACTCATTTTGGGTGTTTATTCTGCTGGTAGTGAG
The DNA here is from genome assembly GCF_053919585.1 of Euprymna scolopes. Taxonomy (NCBI): domain Eukaryota; kingdom Metazoa; phylum Mollusca; class Cephalopoda; order Sepiida; family Sepiolidae; genus Euprymna; species Euprymna scolopes. Next base: position 146,450,863 of record NC_136492.1, read on the forward strand.
ACGTGGTCGACACGGACACAATTTTGTACCAATTAAAAAAATATTACGCATTCCTGAAATTCACTCTACATTTCATTCAAATCAGAAATTATTACAAAACCTACTTTCGCTTAATTTCAAGCTTCAGTTGCATAAACGTTATGAGTCTTAATATGAAGGAAAACCAATAACCGAAAGTTGCAAATAATAATCCAAGATATTAAAACATTTTTTAAATGTTGAAAACAAAGGATTTCCTGGAAATCAATTCGTTACGCAAGAAGGAAATTCATTCTAACCACGTGCGAATTACTTTTATAAGTTCTAATTAATTGGAGGAAGAAAAAGATGTGAACATTAAAGTACTCGTGCCCTACCAACAAATGAAACACATGCAGTTTTTTGATGAGCTTGCGTAATTCTTAAACCATTGTGCGTTCATTTCTGACGCCCTCCTGTGTTTATGTCGTCAAACCCTTTCATAATTAAAGGGTTTTTTTTTTACTTTCTAGCTAGTCCCACCCCTTGTACAACCTCATAAAATTTCGTATTTAGACTTGTTCTCATATTGCCTATTATTTTCATGATATTTCGGTCGATGTAACCTCCGATCTTCTTAAGGCGTATCTTGTTAAATTGAATCTTTCTCTAGAATTCGGAGATTTCCAATGGAATCATTTAACTCACGGCTAAAGTCCAACTTAGATCCGATAATCATGACTGGATAAAAGTCTTTAGTAATTAGCTCTTGTATTTTGAGTGCAATCCGCACTAAAGATTAAAACTTCAACCTCCAGAAGAGTAACTTACAACTGAATTTTACCAAGTACTTATTGTTACGCCAGGAATCATTGGGACCAATTCTAGGAGAAGTTTTAGAAGCCTTAAATCTATTGTTTTCTAGATGTACAGTTTTACCAATTATGGAATATCAAGTATTCATGATATTTTGCATTTTAGAAAAAGTTTTCCCGTGGTTGAAAGTTTAAAAACGTATTTGGATTATTCAAACTAATATTCTCATCTTGATTGTCATTTTGATTGACGTACCCTCCGACATTCTTCAGGTGTATCTTGTCGAACTCTGGGAGCTTTTTCTGTTGAACTCGAAAATATGCATGTAATTTCGAACGGAACCTTTATTTAATCCAGAGGACGCTTGTTCTCGTTCTGTCCGTCATAAGTAATTCGCAATTGTATTTTCGGTCGCCTACATTGAAGAATGAATCTTCAACCGAAAGATCACTTTTACAAATGATTTTTAAATACTCTAATCACTGTGCTTGGGGCTCTGGACTTTGCGTGTTCGAGAAGAAAGTCGAAAAATTTGGTTATATCGATCGAAACATTGTGAAAACACTCAAGATGAGAACAGCATTCCGAAGGATCCAATTCTAATTTATACAACTTACTATATCTGTCTCCTTTTTATAAAAATTCATCTCTACCGACAGGCAATATCGCAGAGCAGAGAGCAAGGCGGGTCACATGATTGCATTTTTGTAGACCGTCTTTTCGTGGGTTTCAGCCGGTAAAAGTACCTAAGGGATCAAAACTGAAAAGTAATTGGAACTTAACAGGTGTAAGTCGACTACACGTTATTTCTACGCATGCGCAAATAAATACATTTATATGTATAAGTCAATTGATTCTTTGTTTCCTTCAATAACTACAAGAAACCTTCTCTACCACCAATAGCAATGGCCAAAGACTTTATCTGAAAGTACATCTTTTAAACCCCTCGGCCTAACGTTCACAGGAAACATAAGTTGGAAAAATTACATAGAGAGCATTGACAGAATCGCTGCGAAAAAAGTAGGTTCTCTCTACTGTGCTAGAAAGCTACTAACGCCCGAAAGTATCCTGTACCTCTATAAGGCAACCATTCGCCCATGTATGGAGTATTGTTGTCATATTTGGGTTGGTGTATCTACTACTAGTCTCACTCCTAGACAGGGTTAAAAAAAAGTCGCCAACCTGATAGGTCCTGAACTGTCATCTAAGCTTCAACCTCTGTCTCATCGACGAAATGTAGCATCTGCCTGTTCTACATGTACTTTAACGGTGAATGCTCCGACGAACTGCAAGCACTTATAACCCTCGACGTAAATAACCCCGACAAACCTGACAAGCAGCAAAATCCCACCCCTTTACAGTTGAGATCCCTTGATGTAAGAGAGCCTTCTACTTCAGTAGTTTCTTCCCCAGAACCGCTAGACTTTAGACTTCTATTCTGGGTTCCTACTTCCGCAACTGTACTGACATGCAGAAGTTCAAGTGTAACGTGAACCGACATCTTGCTGCTCAGCTCCCCATACACCAAATTGCAATATGCCTTGTTTGGAGTGAAAATGTAATAAAAGAATTCTTATTCATTTCATCTGATGACAGCTCAAATGGTAACGACTAATGCTGGAGCGTTATGTGTTTAGGTTTCGATTCTAGCTGATGGAACTAAAGTCTTTTTTTTTTTTTACTTTAAAAATTACGACTATTTATTGACTGCAATGCATATATTAATCAACTGGGAATGGACTATAATAATAAATAGGAAAGCTATATAAATTAAAATATCACATTTAAATGTATTTATGGCAACAATAATAGAATATGAATAACAAACCATCACAAAAATTCAGAAACTTAAAACCTTGAACTTATTTTATGGATAATATTTATTTTTCCCCCCATTCTGTTCGGTTTAGCTTCAGTTTTGTTTTAAATTGGAACTTGGATGGGGTGATTTAATATCGTTTTTGTCTACCATGATATTCGTGTTGGCAATTTGCCAAGACTCATGTTCCATTTAGCTTCAATCTGTTTCGAATTCCAAACAATTACACGCCAAAGAAAAATTCATCATCGTCTCTTTTTTAAAGATGGGATCGCTCGATTGACGATGCAATGCAAAAAATATTTTTCCGTGACCCTAACGTTTTATTTAATATACATTTTTGTGTGTTTCACCCCTACCTACGTTTATCTGTTCTGCTTTTCTTGCATTTCGGCTAAAATCAAAGTGCAGTATGTGTTTAGTCTAAAGATGATACAATAATATCGTAGGGTGTTCGTATTGGAAATATGTTACAATATTATCGAGTCTACATTCCTCTTGAATGTCCAGTAAATCAAAAAATTAGGAAACGTCCTACTAGTCTTAAATATTCATATTACTTCATTGTTTTTCTCAAGTATTTGCTTTTATTCTCAGTGTGAGTGCGACAATAAATGGAGCTTAATATTAGCGTTTCTCGTACATGATAATGCATTGATTTTTCCTTACAAGAACAGTCTTAATATAAAAATAACCGATCATTTGTATTATTCATCGGACTACCGTTCTCATCTTTAGTGATTTTCGCAACGTTTCGGTCGATGTAACCTCCGACCTTCAGGTGTATCTTGTCGGACTCGAGGACCCATGACGCAGTGGTTAGAGTACTGAGAAAAATCAATTGCAAAAGTAATATTCTCCTGAACGTTGAAGGTTCAATCCTTAGTGTAGGCGACCGAAAAAATACATTTGCGAATTACTTAGGACCTCTATCCAGTCATGACTGACGGAACAAGATTACGCTACCCCCGTGAATAAAATAAAAGGGTTCCGCTCGAAATTCCGTCCAAATTCCCGAGTTCGACAGAAATATTCCCGGGTTGGACAAGATACACTTGAAGGTCGGAGGTTAAATCGCCCAAAACGTTGTGAAAAAAATCAAGATGAGAACAGTAGTCCGATGAATAATTATACAAATAACCAATCCGCATCAAAAATATTCAGAAACGTCAATTCGAACATTGTATATGCAAATCTTTAACATTCATCGAGTACAACGTTTCCTAAAATACATTTCGCGAAAATATACTTGCATGTTGTCCCGTTTACAGATTATATTTACTCCGATTAAACAGTATCTCATGTACATACTCCTATAAAAACGTAGCAAAGAATTTTTTCTCTCATACAATTAAATCATTCCATGTCACGTGTACCGGACTATTTCTTTAAGTATAATTACTATTTAGTCACCTTTTATTATTTCATTTTTCGCTTCCATTTACTATATATTACACTAGATTTAAAGATAAATAAAAAAATAAACGCTCCCTGATTTTCACCTACCTTCTACCTTCACCCTTAAGAATGCTGGAATATATTACAGAAGAAGTCACATCATATCCTGTCGCCTATGTTTATCGTAAACAACTTATTTTAACAGTCAGGTATTGAGATCTGTTGTTCTATATAAAAATAAAAAACCCGATAACTAAATTTCATTCAGTTTTCTTTTTACAAAACAAAATTGAACAAATCGGTTACAAAAATGAAAGAATTACGGAATGTTTGCTTTGATTTAAATTCGGTTATTTTCTTTATTACAATCGTCCGGGGTTTTTTTTTCTTGCTAAATATAAAATAGCATTTTTAGCAAATAATCTCTTAGGAAATTCTAAAGACTATTAAACTAAAAATAAGTAGAAAAACTTTTTAAATAAAAGCAAAAAAAAAAAATTACCACAAAAACTTGATAATTTTAGTTTGTTTTTAATTAAGTCATAAAATCAATAATCTTTAAGGGTTTCTTAAAACGAAAGAAAGAAATAGAACCAACACCTCAAAAGACAAAATGATGAACTCTTCGACTTTTTTTTTTTAATGAAGCGGATAATTACCTACAAAATTTACAGTATTTTTGTGGTCTGAAATGTTTAAAAAGTTGTTTCAAACTTGCATTGTGGAACTTCTACAAATCTGGGTGGACCAAAAATGAATGAAGAAAAAAGAAAAAAATGGGCGCTTTATCTCTCTAATAACTAGGCACCGCCAAAAAATGGCCGCAAAATCAAGTTGTTTTTTAAAACGAAATTACATTTATTAAAATCCATTATTTCTGAGTAACTTTTTTTTCCAGAAAGATAAAACCCTGAATTTTATCATATAGAAAACAGAATAATGTAAAACTTTTTCTACTATTTTTAATTAAATTTTAAATGTTAAATTTTCCCAAAAAGTTAACAATTGATATTTTTTGTCTTGCACAAAAAACGTACTTAAATATTTAAAAAAAAAATTTGAAATAATTTATTTATTGTCTAACTAAGATTTAGGATGATTTTATTTCAGCGCGTTTGGTCCACCGTAGTCGAAAGGCGGCAAACGTTTTCAAACGGGATCGAAAAAAATGATGCTATTTTTAACACAAAGGGCACAATATTTATCGAATTTTTTTTTTTTATCGATTATTCAAAGCATGCCCTGTTTAATAATGGTCATGCATTATTCGGCTCGCTAAAAAAAAAAACTTAATTTATTTATCAAAAATTTTAAAATGGCTTTTTTCGTATAAATATTAAAAAAAATTTTTGTTTGTTTTGCTTAACTTAAATTAATTATTTTACTTAACATATTCACCGAATTTCACACTTCAAAACTCAAAAGCGGGATAATTAAACACAATCGAAGTTCTGATATTCAGACGTCAAAATAAGGTATGCAAACATTTTTTTTTTAAATCTATAATTCTGTCCCTTACAACAACACAATGTTTTGTTCAGTTTCAGATGATTATTTTAAGCATATTTGTTCCCACTTCAAAACAAGAGGGGTTTGTAAGCAAAAAAAAAAAATATATATATATATATAAATATCGTTTATGAAAAATAAGTACACTGTTATAAAGTTCATTCTTCTAATAATCGCTGAAAATTTCGTATTGATCGGATAATTACCTGATTTTTGGTAGATTTTTAAAAAGACGGTCCGTCAAAAAGTACTGACTTGCCCCCCCCCCCAAGTTTTGGCGGTGCCTACTAATAACGAACGAAATGAATGAAGAAGAAAGAAAAACATGGCCGCTTTATCTCGCTATATGCCTGCAATATTACCACTTGATATGCAAATAAGATGCTCCTGATTGGAGATAAAAGAGACCTGTTTTTTTTTTAAAGAGAGGCCGTTTATTTTGGAACGTGAATTTGAAGAAGCGAGTTCGATCAGCAAAAGTGCTTTTGAAGTTGAGTAATAGCAGAGAGTTGAGTTTTTGGACTAAGGAATTTTGGCAGCAGTGTCAAATCTAACAATTGAGACTCGACTCATTTAACCACAAGCTATTTCGGCACGAAGGGATCATGGAATCAGGAGTAAGATTGGAAAACGATTTTATACCACATTTTAGTGGTATCTCATGGATCAAAAAGTACCATTGATGGCTAAGCTGCAAGATCTGGTAAATTTTATTCTCTTGTGCTGGCTCTCTACCTTGAGATGAGGGCAGGAAGATCAACTGGATGCAAACTAAATAGAAATGCGATTAGCGACGGCATTTACCAAAAGACCATTTGCAGCATACGAAAAGCTAAAACGGTCCTAGTGGACAGGAGAGTCAGTTGATGTATATGCCAATACAATCAAAACATTTGAGACCATAATTAACCATGCTCTAGTCCATCATCTTACAGATGCTAAATTTCTGACTGACAAACAATATGGATTTACACAAGCCCGTTCCACAGCAGACATCCTAACTAATCTCTGAACGTATACACCATTCACTGGACAAACGGGGGAGAGCAGAGCGGTAGCTCTAGATATATCTAAGGCTTTTGACAGGGTATGGCATAAGGGTCTCCTCAGGAAAATTAGATCATACGGTATCACTGGTAGAATACTTAACATAATTAAATCCTTCTTAGATAAGAGAAAAATCCAGGTTGTCCTCGACTGTCATGTGATATAAATGCGCGAGTGTCTCAGGGGTCTATCATTGGACCTCCATTGTTCCTAATATTTATTAATGACCTGCCCGACAAAACTGCCTCTGAGATGGGCATATATGCCGATGACACCACACTATAACAGGCATGACAGGAAAACAAATGAACACATAACTAAAGAAATGGCAAAAACACTAGAGGATGACCTCTAATCTGTAGTGGAATGGGGAAAAAAATGAATGGTCACATTCAATGCTGCCAAGACTAAACTGGTTTCCTTCAATAATTACAAGAAACCTTCTGCCACCAATAGCAATGGCCAGTGATTCCCTGTCAGAGTATATCTTTCAAACTACTTGGCCTAACGTTCCAGGAAACATGAGTTGGAACAATTATATTGAAAACATTGCCAGGGCCGTTGCAAAGAAGATAGGCTCTCTACCGTGCTAGAGAACTAACACCCGAAAGTATCCTGTACCTCTATAAGGCCACTATTCGCCCATGTATGGAGTATTGCTGTCACATTTGGGCTGGTGCATCTGCTGCTAGTCTCTCGCTCCTAGACAAGTTTCAAAGAGAGTCGCCAATCTGATAGGCCCTGAACTGGTATCTAAGCTTCAGCCTCTGTCCCATCGACAAAATGTTGCATCCCTCTGCCTGTTCTACAAGTATTTTAATGGTGAACCGACAGGCAGCTAAATCCCACCCCCACACAGTAGAGATCCCTAGATGTAGAAGATCTTTCTACTCCAATAGTCACTTCCCCAGAACCGCTAGACTCTGGAATTCCATTCCAGGTCCCTGCTTCCCCAACTGTACTGATATGCAGAAGTTCAAGCATAACGTGAACCGACATCTTGCTGCCCAAATCCCAACATAGTGCCCCAGTAGTTGCTGCCCCTGATAGTAGCCCCCTACACCAGTGGCAATGTGCCTTATTTGGGGTAAAAAAAAAAAAAAAAAAAAAAAAAGATTGGTCGAACTAGCAAGATACCTACGGATGGTACTAGATCTTACAGCCAAACTTGCTTTTATCACAGGATTTCCGGATGATGTATCTGTGGCTCCACAACAGTTACCCCATGTTGAGAGAATGGACGTCAGCAAACTGGTACCAACTATTCGGCTTTTAGTGTGTAAGAGAATTTGAGAGTTTGGAACAGTGGCAGCAAGTGCGTATGCACAAAGGAATATGCAGAAAAGCAGTCAGTGTTTCAGATGTCGAGGACCGCATTTTATGAGAGATTATAAATAGGTACCTAGAGTGAGGTGCTATAATTGTGGAAAGATCGGTCATATAGGCAGATATTACCCTCAGAAACGGGCAAGAGGGGCTTCTGCGCCAGTAGCTACCCCGGCAACAGAATAAAGGCGCAGTACTGGCGTCTTCCAATAATAGAAGTGGAGGTGAATCATAAGATAATGACCGAACTTGTTGATTCTGGATGCACCACGGCATTAATTCTGAATTCATCAGTGGATGCGGTAGGAATGGCACTTTGAAAGTAGTTGATGGAAGGGTCATAACATGCAGAGAAGCTCGGAAAGTGGAGATCAAGGTCCATGAATTACATGTAAAAGTGGGGCGATAGTAATGTCACATCATTGATGGGATTGATGTCATAATTAGTATGGATTTCATGAATGAGATGGGAGATATGACTAAAGAAAACCGAAGTAAGGTTTGGAGACGTACATTGGTCGGATGTATGTAAAATTGAGGATAAAGACTTTGAGGCCAATTTTGATGGCGAAAAATAAACAGTGAAATGGAAATAGGAGAGAGAGTCCCCAGTGTTATGGAATAAAGTGACGTATTATAAAAACTCCCTGAAAATTTGGAAGACGTCAGAGGTTGAAAGGTGGATAGCAGAAGGAATTCTCTTATGGAAAAGAGCCAGAAAGATGTGTTACAATTAATGGCAGTGTTCCAGGCTACAAAAGGGAAGATTAGGCTAGTAGTGTTAGATTTCCGTGAATTGAATCGTTTTGTGGCATGCCAGACAGGGAACGATACAATGTGTGTGATGAAAAGATAGGTGGAGACGATTGGTGGAAGGAACTGTAATTGTGAATCTTAAGCCTGCCTACTTACAGCTACATGTGGCGAAGGAACTATGTCAGTATTAGTTGGTCTGCTATAAGGAACAAACTTACTGCTCAGATTCGGACTGAATGTTGTACCGAAGATTATGGCAGCTGTCTTAAAAACGGTATTAAAGAAAGCAAAACAAATGAAGCCACCAATTCGTACATCGATGACATAATGGTGGGTGTAATATTTGAAAAAATTTGGGCTGATATCAAAACTACCAGAATCTCTGAATTGAGGAGCAGTGCTGGACCTTAAGCTAATTATAAGAGAAATGGGAGAACTGATATTCAGACGAGACAATGAGATCCGAGATAGGTGGAGAAATTAGACGCGAATTATTTTCTGTCAGTGGCAAATTGTTGGGACACTATCCAGTTGCTGGATGGCTTCGACCAGTATGTAGTTATGTTAGAAGAGGAAGTGGAGCAGACAGAGAGCAGAGTTTATGGCAAAACTCAATAATGCAGAACATTCTAGCTGATGTAGGAAAAAAAATGACCCTGTTACAGGAGCTTGTTACATATCCGAGAAAAAAAAAGGCTTGGTTGCAGAAGATGCGGCATGATTGAGGAAAATTAACGATTGCAATCATATTAACGTGGCTGAATTAGACGCCGTTTTGAAAGGAATCAATTTAGATATAAAATGGGGCCTAAGAGAAATCGAAATAAGAACGGATTCAGCCATGGTAGTAAGTTTGGTAAACGCTACAGTGGAAGAATACGAACAAAGGACGCTGGAAAAGTGATTGTAAAATGGAGGTTAGAGATGCTTGGAGAGTTAGTATCTGAATTTGCACTCCAGGCATTAACACGGATTAAAAAACAGTTGTTAGTTGAGAAAGAAGAGGTTCCGATATGCTGCTTGGGAATTGGTGAACTAGAAGAGTTGCATGGCATGCACCACATAAGAGAGAACGTTATATTTGGTGTGGAAAGTTGATCCACATATAAAACGGGAAGAAGTTCAAAAAGGGGTTAAGAATTGCCTTCGATGTCAATCGATTGATCCTGCCCCGAATGTACTTGATCCTGAGGAAATTGGGACTACGAAGAATTGGATAAAATTAGCAATAGACATAACGCACTGTCGGGACGAGCATATTTGTCAATGATTGATTGTGGCCCTGGAAGAGTGGCAATATGGAGGGAGTTACATGTGGAATCAGCATAATCGGTTGCAGAGGAATTGGGAAAGGTGATGCTAGAACGAGGTTCAGTTGAGGTGATAATAGATAATGGCACTGTTTTTCGCTTAGTTCTCCCACCACTAACCCAAAAAGAAAAAAAAAATGAAAGATAAGAAACTATTACAAGGCAGCTTATAGGCCCAGAGAAAATGGAATAGTAGAGCGACATCATCGGATGGTGAAACCAATAGCTGAGAGAAAGGATATCATCTTAAGAGGTCACATTCTGGTACAACATGGCTCCCAAGGTCGGACAGAAAGGGGACACCGTGCCACAGGCATCAATTTTTAAATACGAATGGAGACATCAAAGGGATATGTACCCAGAAAATGATGAGCACGACCCTCCAGAATCCAAATAGGGGAAGCGGAAACTCCCAAATGCGTAATGTACAACACAATGCAAAAGAGTGATTACTAGGGTACAATCCCTTAACAACTTGAGTTTAGATGGAATGCTGGAGCACATTTTAGATTTAAGGTGTGTTGTCCATGAAACCGATTATGTAAATGGTGGGCTAGGGGAAATGCACAGATCACAGAGCCAGTATGAGCATGAGATTATGTAATGTAAAATGATCCTTAAAAATCGAGGGTGGTGGTGTGTGGTCTGAAATGTTTAAAAAGTTGTTACAAACTTGCATTGTGCAACTTGTACAAATCTGGGTGGACCAAAAATGAAGAAAAAATAAAAATGGCCACTTTATCTCTATATACGTGCAATGTTATCACTTGATTTCAAATCAGATTCTCCTGGTTGGAGATAAAAAAGGCCTGATTTTTTTCAGAGGGCATTCATTTTGGAATGTGATTTTGAAAAAGTGAGTTCGATCAGCAGAAATGCTTTTGACGTTGATAGAGTAAGAGCAGAGAGTGTAATTTTTGGACTAAGGAATTTTGGCAGCAGTGTGTCAAATCTAACAATTGAGACTTGACTAATTTAAGCACATTTTTTAAAGAAAAACAACCACAAAAACTTTTGCTACCTTTTTTATGAATTTATTTTTTATTTCATAAAACCAATAACTGATTATTAACACAAAATCGATGAATAGTTTTTAAGGACAATCTTTTTTAAAACAACAAAACCAAGATAATTGTTTACAAAGTCTTTGACTTGTTTTTTTACCTAAACAAAATTCAGTAAATTTTAAGAATTTTTTTAAAACGACGGTTTCTTTTAATAAGACTTAAAAGAAAACTGATTACTAACACCAAATCAAGGAATAAAACAAGCCGAAATTGCACCAAAAAATGTTATGGTGACTGTTTGGTGGTCTGCGGCTGGTTCATCCATCACAGCTTAAATCCGGGCGAAACGATTATATATTGGAGAAGTACTGCCAACAAGTTGACGAAATGCAGCTGCAACGTCTGTGTCCGAGATTGATATTGACCAAAGGACCAATTCTCCATTACGACTCGCCTGCATGTTGCTCAACTGACCCTAGAGAAGCTGAACAGATTGGGCTACGAGACTGCCTCATCCGCTATATTCACCGGACCTCTCGCCCACCGATTATCACTTTCAAGCATCTCCACTTCATGCGCAAAAAATGCTTCAAAACCCGAGATGATACCGAATCGGCCTTCATCGTTCCCAGAACTACGTATTTCTATGCTAATGGGTTAAATAAACAGGTTCCCGTCGGCAAAAATATGTCGATTCAAATCGTTATTTATTCGATTAATAAAGTCTATTACGAAAAGAGTTATGATCTTTTGAAGTTGAACGCCATAATATATATATATATATATATATATATATATATATATATATATATATGAAATAAGAATTACAGTTACGGTTACTAAAATAATTCAAGATGGCAAAACTAAAGTATATTAATATTTATAAAGTAATCTCAACCAGATGTAAAATCTCGATAAAACCAAATACGAAAGAGCTTATAATAAGAACAAGTAATAATTAAACCTGTTAAAAAACACTTTGAAAAAGGGATAAAACATTTAATTTTAAAAAGGAAGCGCAAAATAAGTGGATAGTCCTTAATCTGCAGAGTTTCGAAGAAATACTTTCCTTCTCATCAGAGGATAAGGATTAGCAAAATCCAGGATTGGATTTTGCTTGTAAAAGTATTTAATGAAATTACAAGCAAGTTACATTACGATACTTATATAGTGAAGATCATGAGAGACGACGTACACAAGCGGCAGCACCTGCTTGTTCTTTCTAGGAAGCCTGTATTTGGGAAGAAAAAGGTAAAACCCGAGTTTGAAAAATGGATCATTTATATAAATACTAGCCTGGATGCCCAGCGTTGCCCGGGTGTTTGGAGGTGTTAAAAAAAGGCTGGTATCCATAACGTGAAGGAGGTAAAATTGATAATTAACTTTTGCTTGGGTGACGAAGAAAAAAAAAAAAATATATATATATATATATATGGGACCGAACTCGAAAACGTGGGGTAATTTGTATTTCTCGCTAACCATTATGCCATAGCAGATAATTATCAAATCATTGATTTCACTAAGTTAAGAATCACGTAGGCACAGAAATGAATGTTGCTTTTATAGTTGGCCGGAAGCCAGGTAAGCTTACAGCTTTCTGCCGTTTTATTTGTTTCCCCACGATGTTGAGGAAAACCAGCTCCCTCTATAAAGGAGGAACTCTGGCAATATCCAAATGAATAGCAATTGTCTTATATGAAGGGTTTCCCCCACATTGATCAAAGCCGATTGCCTTCAAAACGTCCCGGCCCGAAAGGCCAGGAGGCGCTTGTGTTTGCTTCAATTAGTTTCACTTTTATACGAAAAAAGACAAACATTCGGAACGAGGGAATGTTTTAAAAATTTGATCAGAAAAAGATAGAGACGATGTCCGTTCGCAAATCTGTGATATAATCTAGGAAGTATAGGGAAACTTCTCCCGGAATCTAACCGACGCAAGAAGACTTTCGTGGACATACAAACGCTCGCGCCCATTTTGCCTTTTATATAATAGATGGCACTAATTTGCATATCAAGGCATCAATATGGACAGATTGGAGAGGACATGCACGTATTTTTACTGCCACTATAAACATGAAAAATAAATGTTTTCTCCCTTGACATCATCGCAACAACATAATCGAACATTTCATCTTCCCGACCAAGGAAATTATTTTAAATTGATTGCTAATTATATTTTCAAAAAAAGAAACTTGAATTATTTTATACCAAAACCTTATCCCTTAAAAAAATTTTATTCTCAAAACATTAAAATTTATTTGGTTTCTTCTCCGGCTTTGCCATTCTTGCTTTATCAAGTCTATTTTGTCGGAAAATTGTGTCATTTGTATGCACTAACGAGTTACCGTTTAAAAACGTCAAAAGGTCACTCGAGGATAACGGCTAAGAAGTTTGTCAGGTTGTAAGACAATATCAGAATAATCACTACATCGTTTCTCTTCATCCTGAGATTCATCGTCGGACAGTATTCGAAGGATCCCTGGAAGGGATTCTTTCGGTACTGGAAGAACATTGTTATCTTTGACCGATTCATTCCACCAGCATAGGCGAAAAGACGCTTCAGTTGTGATAGTGGCAAAGTTCTTGCAAGATGATAGTCGCTGCGGAACTGTTTAGTGTCCAAATAGAGGATGGAAATTGTTTCTCTGCTTGTCACGCTCTGCTTTGCTATCGCCTCTTGACGGATCTGTGGCGGAATGATTCTGGGTATCCTATAAACAGATTGGTCAATTTCAGATTGCCAGTAATCGTCCCGCATACCCTGTTGAGCTCGACGTCGACCTTTGGAGCATGAGCAGAGCGAGCCAACGCCGCCGTGCAGTATTCTGTGGTAGAGCTATAGCTCACCTTCTCTGGCGTCCCTGTTATTCTTTCAAGAGACCGAGTGTTGCACTACCCACATCTCGGCAAAAAAGAAAAAAAAATCTGGTTAGGATTAGTAACGATTGTTGAGACTGGGAAGAATTTGATTATCTAGGAAGCCAGTTCAGCAATAATTTGTTAACACTGGTTTTAAAACCGACCGTATCGTATTCAGTTGGGAAGCAGCCCCGTATTATTGTTTTTAACAAACTAATACTTCTTGGAAAGAAACATTACTCACAGAAATTCCGTCTAAAGAGAATTATCGTAGCTAGACGAATTTGTGTGAATGATTTATAGGGGAATCAACCTGGAGCTCAGTCAAGCACCTACCATGAAAATAAAGCCAGGAGATTTTATTTGTTATTCTTTTGTAAAAAACCCTTTTCTGTGAGAAAGATGCTGTAGGAAAAGAGGACATCTCTTACTAGATAGCGAACTCAGTTTTGAATATAGAGATAATCAGTTCTGTTGTGGCACGTCATAGAGGGTCTGCATCAGATATTTATATAAACAAAAGTTTCATTCGTTTAAAAATTGGTCGCAACTGTCTTTCTTCGTGCGTAGATTTGTTTAAAGTTTAAAATCTAAAATGTTTCGTTAAGAATTATTGTAGGAACTAATTCCTAACTGTAATGCCACGTCAACAAGGACCTTCGAAAATTTAAGATCTTCAATGAAAATTTAAAAAAAAAATATATATATATATATATATTTAATATATTAACCATTGTTCCTACAAAATGTGAAAAATATCGGACCGATTTATCACAAAATATGGAGTTAAAATTATCAGTAAATTATGTATTTTTGTGATGTATTGCGTAGTACGTGTGCGTGACCATTGCTTGTTTTTGAAAGAAAATTTGAAACACTTGCAGACTAAAACAAACAGACTGTTACATAATACTTAGGATAGCAAATTTATTAAAAAAAAAATAAATAAAACGTAAAAAGATGGCCACGGTTTTATATATATATATAGTTATAATTGAATGACGTAAGAAAATTTCCTCCAATCCAATTCTTACATTAACGTTAAAGTCTTATGTGTGCCATAGATACAAAAATGAATTAAGACACACACACACACACACACACACACACACACACACACGTGTGCGAGAGAAATATATCTATATAAGATGCTATTCATGGCTGATGGAATGAGAGCATACAACTCATATGTATCTGCTCAAAATATCGCGCAGATTCCATTTTTCAATAGAAAGATTCTATCATTCGAAAAAATACATCTTAAGCTCGGAGGGTTCATCGGCCGAAACGTATGAATAACACTCAAGATGAGAACAGTAGTCCGAATGATAAAAATACAAATTATTAACCCTCATTTAAAAAATTCAGAAACATAAGCGAGATCCTACTTTTTAGGTGATTACGTGTGAACACCCTGAAGAAAAAACAAAAACTACAAATTCACATACTTAAGAATTTAGAGCGAGATATCAATTTCATGTATAAATTGAACATTAAATGAGCACACATATTCGAGACATTCTAGCATTTAGGACAGTTAACAAAACATTATTTTGCAATGGAACATAAATTCTGTACGTTTTTTTCTTGCGGCCGGGGGGGGGGTCTACATTTTAAAGAAATTTTGCATATTCGCACTTAAAGTTAATGGTAAAAAAAAAAAACTCAGAATGGTCCAGAAATAAACATTTTACCTCAAATTTATTTACGAAAATGATTTTCCAGTCTAAATTTTAAAATAATTGTTTTTATTTTCTTTCCACCAAGTTTTCCAAAATGTTCACCAATCATGTTTTTAAAAAGTTGAATTGCATTTTGAGGACTGATTTAGCCAAGGATGTTAATATACAACTTGTTATGAATAGTATTACTACCATTACGATCAAATGTATATACGTCGAGTATAACTCTTCCTGATCTACATCAATGACTTTCCAAATCACATCCTAAGATCATTCGTAGACATTTATGCTGACGGCGTTACCATCTATGACAACACTTCAAAGGAAGTAAACGACCAAGTTCTCCAATTCTGATTTTGATCATGCGGTGCAATGGGGAAAGAGGTGGCTAATTAATTTTAATGCATCTCAAACCTTCTATCTTTACATCATCAACGCTCTGAATCCTGTCTGGTATCAATCGAAATGAATGGCTGTCGTCTTGGGGAGGTGCCATGTTTTTGACAAACTTCTACGTCTGACGTTTACTCCTAATCTGAGATGGAACACGTACATCAAATCCGTTGCCAAGACTGCTGGGAAAATGGTGGGCTCGTTCTCACGCTCCAGTAGATATTTCCCTACTGATGCAATTCTTTACCTGCATAAGAGCAAGTATGACAACAATATGGTGGTCTTCAAGTACAACGTGAACGAATTCTTGATGAGCCAATCTCTTAATCCAATTTACCAAGTTTCCACTACTAACAATGACTACGACATGTTCCCCTTAACCACTGTACACTCATTAACCCTTAATCTCGAGTGGATTCCAGGCCTTAATAAGGGGTGACTCCCTTGGAAATAAATAAAATAAAAAATATATAAATATGAACATTCTTTGAATGAGAGATTATCCCATAAAATTAATAAAGCATTTTTGCTCCGCCTATATGTTCCAAGAGTTGGTGTGTCATTCAGGTCCATCTGCCGGGGATGACTATTATGTAGCTTAAGATCTCATCCGTATTGGATTTTCATTCAGTAGGGTGCCAAAGTACTCTTGGCATCTTTGAATTATCTGTTTTGGTTGGCTCAGTATAGTGTTTCCGTCTTCGGATAAGAGGGTGTTAGTCATCTGGGATCTAGGGCCATACACTTCCTTCAGTGATCTGAAGAAACCTGCAGAATTGTTTTCGTCCGCTTGCCTCTTTTTTCAGCCACCAGGTGTTTTTCATTTCTCTTCGCTTTTCCTGGACTTCTGCCCTCACTTATTTCAGCTTTTTCTGGTTTGTTCTAGTTGGGTTATTTAGCTTGGATTTTAATGCTCAGTTTCTTTCATTTATTGCATTTCTAATTTCTTGGTCATTTTCATTGAACCAGTCCACATTCCGTTTTTTTTTTTTGTGTAGCCAAGTACCTCTGCCGCAGTGAAGAATACAGACCTGCTTAGCAAGTTCCACATTTGTTCTGGTGAATCGGGATCAGTGATTTGTTCCAATGCTGAGTTGATTGCAAGTTGTAGTCTATCTTGCCATTGTCTATCTCCGAGCTTTGATGTGTCTAGCCTTCTCTTGTGCTTCGTTGTTGCCCTGCTGTATGCAGGTTTTATCGTGAACTTTATTTGGTAGTGGTCTGTTTGACAATCTGGTCTCTGCATAGCTCTTGTGTTCTTGGCATCTTTGAGGTCCTTCCTTCTTGTGATAACAGTCCAGGAGATGGCATCTCTTTGACCTGAGATGTTCCCAGGAGTAGTAACGATTATCCAACTGTTGAAAGTAAGTGTCTGTAATTGCCAGTTCAAACTCCGTGCACAAAGTAAGTTCTATTTGAATTGGGATTTCCTTTCCCAAACTTTCCGAGAACAGGGCTTCATGTATTATAGTCATGACCCACTGAGTCTTGTCTCCTGCAATGCAGCTATGTCGATATTTGTATTTTCGAGCTCCAGGTCAATGAGTTCTGTTTTTCTATGTGGTCTGTCACCTAAGTCCGTATCAAGCATAGTTCTGACGTTCCATATAGCAATTTTGAAGTCTTGAGTGTTATTTTTCTTCTGTTAACGCTGGATTGGAGATCCACTGCCCGCGGTTTGACAGTCAGATGGTCTTTGGATGAGCTTTGTTTACCTCATCTTTTATAGAGGCGTCCCCTTCCAGGGCAAGTAGTGCTATCCCTGAACAGGGCTGCTTCGTCATCCGTACAGCTGCCTCAGGGTATCGTCATCCCCTCGGTACCCCTGCGACCATCACACACGGCTGCCTATGCGCACTGGTTGGACAAGTGGCTCCAAGCTCTCAAACCATCGTTATCCTCACTCCATCGCCACAGGACTTTCCACCTTGGCTCCTAAATTGCGCAAGGTGTAGTATCTGTTGCGCATCAGAGACCCTCTGAACCCCAAATGCTCATGTCCAGTGGAGCGAACCTGCGATGACTGGCAGCAGAGGAGGCCAAAATTTCTGACCGAAAGTAATCTCAATGAGGTAGACAGTCGCGCGTGCGCTCTCATATGTCTGAGTGTGTGCGCATTTCCCTACCAAATAACTCAATTTTCGGTCTACAGACTCGAGATTTGACATAAGGAGTATTGAGATTAAGGAAAATCTTTTTAATTGGTTTTCGGCCAGAAATTTGAATATCAAGGGTTTTTTTTTTTTTTTTTTTTTTTTTTTTTTTTTACACAGTGATCACCACTTATCAAGGCCCGGAAGCCACTCAGGGATAAGGGTTATTGTAAGTACATCACGTTAGGAGATTTTATGAAGTGTTTAATTAGGGGGGCGGTTCATTAGGAATTTGTTAACATTAGACTTGAAGACATCCAAGTTGTAGTCCGGAGGGAAGCAGGCAGACGGAACAGAGTTCCACAGGCGTGCAGTTCTAAGAAAGAAGCTTTGCTCATGAAATCCGCGTTTTGATTTAGGCACAGATATAGAGTGGGGGAAATTTTTCACAGTGGATTCAGCTAGACGGGTGTTTTTCGTGAAAGATTGGCGAGGGGGGACCAGGGATTGGAGTTCAGACGAGCACCTGCCATGAAAATAACGATAAAACAAGGATAGGCTCGCAACGTCTCTTCTGTGGGAGAGGGGTTGCAGGGTAGAGAAAAGGGCATCCCCCACTAAACCACGAAGTCTATTTTGTACTCTGTCAAGGCATGATAGGCTGTTTTTGGCAGCTCCTGCCCAGATATGGCAACAGTATTCCATCCTTGGCCGTACTTGGCTTTTATATAGATAGAGAATTGCATCAGTAGTGAGATATCTTCTGGAGCGGTAGAAGGATCCCACCATCTTTCCTGCGACCTTGGCCACAGACTTGATGTACGTGTTCCATTTCAGATCAGGAGTAAAGGTCAAACCCAGAAGCTTGTCAAAACACGGGGCCTCACCCAGACGAGAGCCATCCATCACAATTGATGCCAGCTGGGGATCAGAGCGTTGATGATGTAAGGATAGGAGTTTGGTTTTGGATGCATTAAAGGTAACTAGCCACATCTTCCCCCACTGAACCACGCGCTCGAGATCAGAGGAGAGAGAATCCGAGAGAACTTCGTCATTTACAGCCTTTGATGTGTTGCCGTAGATGGTCGTGTCATCAGCATAGATGTCAACGAATGATTTAAGTATGTGTTTAGGGAGGTCATTGATGTAGATCAGGAAGAGAGTTGGGCCCAGGATTGACCCCTGAGGGACTCCAGCATTTATATTGCAGGCCTCCGATTTTTGTCCATCTACCACTACTCTTATGAGCCTATCAGAGAGAAATGATTTAATGATTGAGAAAACATTTCCAGTTATACCATAGCTGGAAATCTTGTGAAGTAGACCCTTATGCCATACTTTGTCAAAGGCCTTTGATATGTCGAGAGCAATTGCCCTAGAAAGGAAGCCTTTGTCAAGAGATTCACTAATCCTGTGGGATATAACCGTCAGCACATCTGCGGTAGATCTTGCAGAGCGGAAACCATATTGTGTGTCACTAAGAAGGTTATTCCTGCTGAGGTGGTTTACTATTTCTCTATTTAATATTGATTCAAGTAACTTACTCATAACACAGAGAAGACTTATTGGTCTGTATTGAGAGGGAGATGACTTATCACCTGAATTCTTAAATACAGGGCAAACTGAGGAGGTCTTCCAGGGGGTCGGAAAGCACTTCTCCTTAAGGCAGCGCTTAAATAGTTTCGTAAGTATGGGAGCAAGTTCTGGTTGAAGCTTTTTTAACACTATAATTGGGATGCCATCAGGGCCAGTTGCTTTACTGGAATCTAGGTTTTTTATTAGCTTGGCGACCTCATGCACGGATATTTGTATGTTACCTAGCTTGTTCTGTGTTATAGGAGGAAATATGGGGAGTTGATGGCCTTCGTCGCATAGGGTAGAATTAGCTGCAAAGTTCTTTGCAAATAGTTTGGCCTTGTCTGATGCTGACGAGATAACCTCTGGTCCATTGATAATGGTTGGGATAGAACGCACACTTCTGTTCAAGATCCTATTTGTTATTTGCCAAAACTGGTGGGAACCAAGCCGCTGATCAGCTACCTTGGATTTAACAGACTGGGCATATAGCTCTCTTGCATTTTTTATTACTCTTTTACAGTGGTTGCTGGCAGTCCTGAAAGCAGCTTTAGTCTCAGTGCATCTATTACGTTGGTAGTTATGGAAAAAGTGATTTCTGTGCGCGATAGCAGCAGCACATTCTGGGGAGAACCATGGCTGGCTGTTAGGTTTTTGTTGGAATTTTTTAGATGGTATGAATTGGTCTATGCCTACAATTAACCATTCGGTCAGATCTGATACTATAGAGGACACTTCCTTTTTAAACATGGAGTGCAGAGGTAAATCAGATATGAATGTACGGAAGCTATCCCAGTCAGCCATAGAGTATCGGTATACAGTACGGTGGAGGGGTACGTCTGATGGCTTCTTACATTTTGTTTTTATCTTAACTGATACGACGGAGTGGTCGGAGGATCCTAAAGGAGAATGAACGGTACATGAACATAGCTCAGGGGAAGTTGAAAGAAAAAGGTCTAAGAGGCTTGCATATTGATTGGGTGTATCGGGCACACGGGTGGGTTCGCGAACAATCTGAGTGAGGTCATAAGCAATGGCAAAATCATGACAAAACCTCCCCTCATCATCTGTCTTATTTGAATGGGTTAGCCATTCCACGTTATGGACGTTGAAGTCACCACAGATGTGGATGTTAGCCGAGGGATGTGAAGACAGTATGTGGTCTATTTTCTCAGATATGCTCTTAAAGATAGTAACTCCGCTGTTGTGGGGCCTATAGAGGGCAAATATAAATACAGTGGTGTTAGCAAGTGCAACCCTGAAGCACATATAGGGTAAATTAGGATCTTTTCTAGAGATATCCCTGCCACATGGGAAGCCATCCTTAATGTAGGCACATATTCCATGCCCATGGCGATCTTGGGAGTCAGATTTAGCTGTTAAATGGGAGTATCCATTAATTATGAACTCATCTAGGGAAGTGGTCGGCCCTATTCCAGTTTCACATAGAAATAATATGTCCGGTTTTGTCTCCTGTAATTGGGTTTCAACCTCTGGAAGGTTGGAACGTAGACCCCTGATATTGGAGAAGGAGACCTGGTAGTAGGGGTCTACGCTGGAAGATGGGGTTCTAGGTTTAATCGAGTTTTTATTCTGGAGATATTTCATGTTGAGGTTTTGGGATTTGTGGAATAGGTCGGCATACTTGGTTAGAGCAGTACAGAGAGGGAAAGTAAGAGAGAAAAAGACAGGAAAAATTTTTTTTTTTTTATTTGTAGCACACAAAAAGGTAAAGCCGTAACAATTACCCACTAGTATGGCATCGAGAGGCCCCACCAGAGACTACTGCATGGTCCAGATCCACTCACCAAATGGCAATACAGCAGTCCCAGTATATAAGGGGTCAAAGTTCAACGATTTGACTTTTGAAAACTCTACCAAACTCCACCAATTTGGGTCTAAACACTTGAAATTTTAAATGTACATTTACATGAATCAAGCTTTTTTATTTGAGCCCGAAAAATATTAAAAATTAAATGTTTGGGGAAGTGAAAATTGGAGTCCAAGTTTTAAAAATTTGACCTCTGTGGTCTACCAAATTACTCAGCCCATTTCTGGTCCAAACATTTGAAATTTTACATAAAGTATTCAGAAATAGGGCAAACTTTTTAATCGGTTTGGGGGTCAAAATTTTGAGCTGCCAAGCAGTCAATGTTCAAAAGATTCGACCTTTGCGGTCTCTAGCAAACTATTTAGCCAATTTTGGGCTAAACATTTAAAGTTTATACTTCAGACATGCGGTAAGCATTTTAATCAGTTTTGGAGCGAAAATTTGGCTGCCAAAAGGGCAACATTGAAAGAGTTGGCCTTTGAAGATTCTACAAAATTCATCCGCCAATTTTGGGTCTAAAGACTTGGAATTTTAGATGTAAGTAACTTGGACATGGGTAAAACTTTGTATTTTGATTTGAGACCAAAATAAATGTTAAATGAAATTACTCAGACAAATTTTGGTCTAAACATTTAAAATCTTACATCAAGTGTATTCACGCATAGAGCAAGTTATGAACAATACATAGGGCCCGAGCAAAGCCGGGCTGAACTGCTAGTATTATTAAAAAATTCATTCTTTATATGGAGATGTTAACTATTCTGTAAATGAACCTTCTAATTTTGCATAGCAAACATCTATTTTCGATTATTTATTCATAGATATTGTAGGGAAAATTGTAGTGTGCATGATTAGCACAGATGTATAGAGGTCTTTATATTTTTGCTAGTTAGTTTTGTGTATTTGTCAACGGGGTATTTTGTCTTCCGCCAATTATTTATTTGTATCTTTAAATATTGGTGTCACTTTCACGTTAGTCATCATGGGTTCTCCAAATAAAGGTCAGGAAAATGGAGGAAGTGCAAATAAGTCAATGGACGACTGGTTTCTTGTACATAATTATAGGATTTATTTAGCATGGACCTGTTGTTTTAAGTATTCTTTCTATGATTTTACAAATTTCGTTTGAAACTTCACATTGACGTTTCTCAAGTTTCCCACAAATCAATTTGTTTAAGTCGTCATTTCTTAATTATATACTTTGATGGAATGTATATTGAGTATATTTTTCTTATGCTGTAGAGTATAACATTTACTGCTATTACCTGCAGGTGGATGTTTACCTGAAGTAGTTTATTTGATATTGACTTTTTATAAGGATTGAAGAGCTAGCTATTGATCGATAACCTGCCATTGGCCTATTGATTTTGTAAATGTATCTGTAAAAGATGCCAGATTCGTTTAGGTTTCTTGAACGCAAGTAATTTTTAGGTTATTGTTTATCATATTCAAGTTCTTCATGGCTTGTTCATTGCAAAATATTTCTTATTATTTCAGAAAAGGTTTTTGTTTTTAGTTCTATAATCTGTAAAACTCATTTTAAGATTAAAATATTTTCTTTGATATTGAAGTTTCTTTATTTTCTCAGGACAGAATCTTGTAGAAAACTGCCCCGTTGAGGGTGAAGGAATTAATGTTTTTAGCCAATTTTTTCGATATTTGTCGTCCGAAAGTTCGAGGTTTAAAACAATCTTGATTTCGTCACGTTCCGACGCGTGTCAAAAGTTTTTAGCAGACATGCAAATAAACTAACAAACTCACAGACGTTTGCCGTTTATATCATAGAAGACTAATGGGGGAACCTGGCGTTGTCCGGGTGTGTTGAGGTGGTGTAGTAATTGTAGGAATAAAAAGCGGCCCAGTAGGGTGGGGTGAGGGGATAACAGAGTGGAAAGAGGTGTTAAAAAAAAAAAAAAAGTGGTATTAGACTGGAACCTATAACACAAAGGAAAAAAAAAGGAGGTTTCAAAAAAAAAAAAAAAAAAAATAGATAGTATAGAACCCATAACGCGAAGGAGGGGGAAAAAAAACGTATTGTGCTAGCCGATGTCCCCATCACACAAGCAGAAGGTGCATGCGCTGAGTTTAAACACAGTCAATCGAACATACGATGATTTAAATGCTTGATATTTCCTTCCCCATGAAAGCAAATTAGACACAAGGTCGTTTTTAATGTGGAGGAAAACTAGCTACCCTCCAAAAAAAAAAAAAAAAAAAGAAAAAAAATGGGGGCACTCTGGCAGTATCCAAGTAGATAGTAATTGTCTCAGTATGAAGGTTTTCCATACATTGACCAAAGACCAATTAACTCAAGTGAAGCATCAATCCCGTCCCGAACGCCAAGAATGTTTTGCCACTTTTTCGAACAGTTTTGCTTTATACGAAAAAGCCAAACAAACACCCGAAACGACGCCATTGTGGGAATTATGTTTAACTGAATCAACAAAAGATAGAAACGATGTCCATTTGCGAATGCGAGATATTACGATCTGGGAAGTATGTGAAAACTTCTGGAATGTAACCGACGCAAGAACCCCGATGTAAAAAGCCTTTTGTGGAATTCGGAAACGCTGAAGCCCATTTTGCCTTACATTTAAAAAAAAAATACTTTATGTTAATAAAGTCATATCTTGCTACGATGTGCAGACCATTTCAATCATATAAGATATCATAAGTCAAGAAAAATTAAGGTACAAAAACTGAAAAGGTTCAAGACCATTTCAAATTTTGAGGAGAAAAGATTCGCTATGAGTGGCGATGGACAGAATTAAAGTTCTTATGAGTTTAAGTTAATTCCGAAGAACCGGTTTTTGTTAAGAGAATGGAGGTGGTTAAGAAGGGAGGGTTGAAAGGGTAGTTTAAGGTTAAGGAAGTAGTAAGGAGGAGGAGTAATATAATACAGTGGGGGAGAGAGAAGAATGGAAGCCGATTGAGCACGGTTGTCATGGTTAAAGACCATGCGCGATAGTCAGCACCCAATTTCAGGTCATTGAGGTGTTTCAGCTATTGACAAATTTCACTAAAAAATTGTTGGTTTTTAGTTCAGTTTTATGTATTTATTTTAAGTTTATTTTTTTATTTTTTATTATTCTTATTTATGTGTATTTGTTTTTCTACTTGTAACAACTTTTATTAATTTATATTTTAGTGTTTAAGCTTATTGAATACTAGTTATATTGTCTTTTTATTTTGTTTCCGTATGCGCGTATACCTATACACAAAACAGTACAGATACTATAAGCCCATATATGGTTTAACTAAATCAATTATTAATTTGTGTGTTGATTTTATTTTGGTTGGTACTTTAATAAGTTAAAATATTAAAGCTTATTAAATAATGGTAGTTTTAGCTTTCGGTATGCTTAGATGTCTATACTAATATATATATATATATATATATATATATATATACACACACACGTACATAAAAATTCATATATACCGTGTGTTATAAAGACTACTCTACCTTTGTGTATACGTTATTTTCTAATTTTTATCTTATTGCTTATAATTTTTATCAATGTGTATTATTGTATATTGATATTTTTATCAGTCTCTTATCAAGAATATTTTTAAAGGTTTTCTCGAGAAGCTAAATGTATAGCTGAGAACTATTTGAAAGTCGTTTCTGGAAGTTAAAGTGTTTTATTCTAAGAATTTAAATTATATTTTAATTTTTTTTATGTTGGGGGAAAGGGGTAGATAAACCTGTGAGGGAAATTCTTGATTCGTATATTTAGTGCTAAAGAAGGTAAATTGAACAGTGTTGGGAGAAAATCCTCGAGTTTGGGTAGTTAGTTTATAGAGGGTGTTATGTAACTGGTATTGTTTAATTGTTGGTAAGTTTAGTTGATTAGGGTGCCATGCTAAATAAGTGCATTGGGTGTCACCAGCACCCCAAGGGGATGTGTATACATATATTAAAACCAACAATGTTCTTACAGAATAGTTAAACGTTAGTAAGTAGATATACATACAAATTGATATACAAATATTTGAACAAACATGAATTATGTGTACAAACATCCGTACGACACGCATACAGGTATAAAGACAGGTCCGCATATACAGCGGCACCAATATATACAAATTTACACAACCCATACATACATATGAATGATTACAGAAAATATATACTTACATTATAACGATTATCTTTTTTTTTAAGGTGGAGGAGGTAAAATTAAGAGGTAATATTTGGATTACTTTATAATGTCTGCAGTTTATGGAGGTTTCTAATCTTTTATTGAGTAACTTATCCCTGTCTTTAAATCGTACGATAAATATTTTTTGGAAAGGCAAGGGTAACATGGGGAGCTAAGTGAGGAACATGTTTTGGCTTTTTTTTTTCCATTTTAATAAGTTCTTTATAATAAGCTGAACGTGATGCAATAGATTTACTATTTTCTAATTAACTTTTGTTTTCCTTGAATGTATTCCCGGCCATACCGATATAGTATTTACTGTTATTTTTATTTGATGCGAATATACTATTTAGAATCTTCAAGTTATGTTTCTTTATTTTTTCTAAGTTTCGCTATAACTTAATTTTATTTTATTTTTACTGAATATCTTATTGAGAGTGGAGAGTGTTTTATTAGGTTAAGGAATTTTTTCCTAAGTTTGTTTTGATGTTTAAATTGAAGGCGTGGGGGGTGAACCATATGATTTTTCTTGTTTTATTTCTGAATGTTTTAGTGTTAGATGTAGGCTGGATATATTGTAGTTTTGTATTTTTGTATCCGCTGTTTTTAAGTGCTTTATCATAGAACAGTTTGTGAGTGTTAAAAATGTCGACATTAGACAAATTGAAACTTATTCATTTTCTGATAGAAATTGGGAGGTATTTAATTATAGATTTTGGATGGTTTGAATTTGGGTTTACATATATGGGGTCGGTGTTATCTGCGTATATTTTGTTTTTTAAATCTAGAGTGACGTTCAAGAAATTAACATTTCTGGTATTTGAAACTATTTCGACTTTTAAGTTTACTCTTCTAAATTCTTTGAGGATTATCCTTTTCATTTTTTCACATTTAGGTCCGTTCGAGTCTTATGACCTTAAGTCCATCTCCGTATAAACCTATATCTTCTATTTCAATATCTTTTGTTAAATTATACAAAATATATAATCCGACTACGGTCACCTGGGACGAATTTAGAGATCCCATAGAAACGTCAAAAAGGCCAACCTGATTTTTAATCCACTGATCTGTTTTGCTTAGTAGTACAGTTCTGTATTTCCTTATTTCAATTTCATCCTTTGATATATCAGAGGTAAGAGTTTCAAATTCTAAAATCTCGAAAAATCCTTTGGTGATTGAGGGGTAATAGTTTCAATGTCGAATTGGATAAAAGAAGCATTTCTTTGTTTTCAATGTTGGAGAACCATTTTATCATTTCAGCCGTATTAATCCATAGGTGGAGTTTATAGGTCTTTTGGATTTGTTCTTTCAAAAATTATTTACAGATTTTGTCTATGTCTGTTATGGTAGGATTTATTAGTTGAGGGGTTTTGTGGGAAATTAGATTTATGATCTTTTAATAGTATTATAATAATAAGGTATGGCATAAGGGCCTACTTCACACGATTTCCAGCTACGGTGTTACTGGAAATGTTTTCTCAATCATTAAATCGTTTCTCTGATAGGTTCATAAGAGTAGTGGTTGTTGGCCAGAAATCAGAGACCCACAGTATTAATGCTGGAGTCCCCCAGATGTCCATCCTGGACCCAACTCTCTTCCTGATCTACATCAATGATCTCCTAAAACACATATTTAAATCATTCTTTGACATCTATGCTGATGACACGACCATCTATGGCAACACATCAAAGGCCGTAAATGACAAAGTTCTCTCTAATTCTCTCTCCTCTGATCTTGAGCGTGTGGTACAATGGGGGAAGAGGTGGCTGGTCACTTTTAATGCATCCAAAAACTAAACTTCTATCTTTACATCATCAACGCTCTGATCCCGAGCTGGCATCAATTTAAATGGCTGGCTCTCGTCTTCGGGAGGCTCCATGCTTTGACAAGCTTCTGGGTTTGACCTTTACTCCTGATCTGAAATGGAAAACGTACATCAAATCTGTTGCCAGGGACGCTGGGAAAATGGTGGGATCCTTCTACCGCTCCAGAAGATATCTCGCTACTAATGCAATTCTCTATCTGTATAAAAGCCAGGTACGTCCAAGGATGGAATACTGCTGCCACATCTGGGCAGGAGCTGCTAAAAACAGCCTATCCTGCCTTGACAGTACAAAATAAACTTCGTGGTTTAGTGGAGGATGCCCTTTTCTCTTTCCTGCAACCTGTATCCCACAGAAGAGACGTTGCGAGCCCGTCTTTGTTATATCGTTATTTCCATGGCCGGGGCTCGTCTGAGCTCCAATCCCTCGCCAATCTTTCATGAGAAACACCCGCCTGGCTGAAACTACTGTCAATAATTTCCCCCACTCTTTATCTGTGCCTAAATCCAAACGTAGATTCCATGAGCAAAGCTTCTTTCTTAGAACTGTCCGCCAGTGGAACTCTGCCGCTTGCCTGTTTCCCACCCGACTACAACTTGGACGTCTTCAAGTCCAACATAAACAAACTCCTGACAAACCGCCTCCTTAAGTAAGACACTATCAAAACTCCAATACTAATGATTACTACAATACTATCTTATTGATTACTGTTCACGCAATAACTCTTATCCCTGAGTGGCCTTCGGGCCTTGGTAAGTGGTGATCCCCATGTAAAAAAAAAAAAGTATTTATGTTTCTTTCTCATGCAGCTTATTTATTCTTTTGCTAATATCTAGTTTATCAGTTTTTTTTTTTTTACTATCAAAGTTTATTTTCTGGACAATATAAGATTTATAATTTGTTGTGACGTTTTGTTTAATTTTTTATATTCTGGTTTTTCTAGTTTGTAGAAGTTTATATATATATATATATATATATATATATATATATATATATATATATAAAGATAACCGAGTGTACATCTTTTAGGTTTACTTGAAATATGAACATTCATTATAGTCCGGTTAATGTTTTTAATTATTTGTATTTTGTATGTTTATTTTTTTTTAGTTCCATGACTTATTTCTGCATATGCGATGTCCAAAAATTGTCTTTGCTTCCGTCATTTTTGGTTGGTCTTTTACTTTGTGGAATAGACCCAGTCCTGTTTCTACATACTTTCATCCCTGTACATACATTACAATAGAAAAATGCAAGCATGAAAAGTAATATGGTTAAGCTTAAATATGGAAAAGTAAAGGACTAGTTCTTAAAACTGAAAAAAAAAAAGGACAAGATATTCTAGTAAAAATATAAATTTATAAATTAAAATATTGCAGTATTAATTGATTATATGTTATAAATTGAATTAAAAAATTCATAATGCTGCAATATTTTAAGTTATAAATTTATATTTTTTTAAATATCTTGTCCTTTTCTTTTCCAGTTTTAACAACTAGTCCTTTACTTTTCCATGTTTAAGCATAACCATATTACTTTTTATGTTTGCATTTTTCTATTGTAATCCAGGATTTTTCCAAGCTTCCTATAAAGGCACTTGATTTTTTGTTTAATTTCATATGTAATAAAATGGCATTCGTCTGCTTTCAATAAAATCTCCAATTTTCCCCCTTTCATTCTTTTTCATTTGTTACTTCTCTTTTCGAATTAGTAGCAACAGTAGTCGCTGAAGCTAAGGAAACCAGTCATAAAAAGCGTCGCTCACCTCCTTACATATTTTTACAATTTTGAACACCAGAAAATTCATAACTTGTTTTACTGAATGAAAATTGAAAAAAATGTTCACAATATAGCTGAGAAGGTGATCTATAAACTGTAAAAATTGTTTGAAATTTGGTCGAAAAATGAGTGAGCGGTGAAGCTTTAAAGCAGTTCTAAATGATAAACTGCCACGTAACCCTATATTCAAACATGATATAAGATGTATTGTATTACTAAAGACCGTTGGGCCACAACTATTACCGCTGTGATTTCATTCAAATATTTATAAACTGGTTATCTAGGATTTTTTTTTTTTTTTTTTACAAAGGAATTACCATTTATCAAGGCGTGGAATCCACTTGAGGATAAGGGTTAATGAGTGTAGAGTAGTCAATGGGGAAAATGCCTTAATTGTTAGTAGTGAAAATTTGGTAAATTGGATTACTTAAGCAGACGGATAATCAAGAACTTGTTCACATTGGACTTGAAGACGACCATATTGTAGTCAGTTGGAAAGCAGGAAAACAGAACAGAGTTCCACAAGCGTGCAGTTCTAAGAAAGAAACTTTTGAGTTGATTTAGGCAGAGATAAAGAATGGGGAAATTATTGATAGTGGTTTCAGCTAGATGCGTTTTCCGTGAAAGTTAGGACGGGGGAGGGGATCAGATTGGAGCTCAGACGAGCACTTGCCATGAAAATAACGATAAACCAGAGAGAAGCTCGCAACGTCTTTTGTGTGGGAAAGAGGTTTAAGGAAAGAAAATGCCCCTCCCACAAGGCTACGAAACCTATTTTGAACTGTCAAGGCAGGATAAGCTGTTCTAGCAGCTCCTGCCCAGATGTGGCAACAGTATTCGATCCTTGGACGTATCTGGCTCTTATATAGATAGAGAATTGCATCAGCAGTGAGATATCTACTGGAACGGTAGTACGATCCCACTATTTTTCTAGCAGCACAGATAGGTTCATAAGAGTAGTAGTTGATGGGCAAAAATCAGAGTTCATAGTATTAATGCTGGAGTCCCTCAGGGGGTCCATCCCGAGTCCAACTCCCTTTCGGATCTACATTAATGATCTTCCAAATCACTTCCTTACATCATTTGTAGACATTTATGCTGATGACACTACCATTTATGGTAGCACATCTAAGACCGTAAGCAACCAAGTTTTCTCAGATTCTCTCCTCTGATCTTGATCACGTTGTACAATGGGGAAAGGAGTGGCTGGTTACTTTTAATGCATCTAAAACCATGCTTCCATCTTTACATCATCAACGCTCTGATCCCCATTTGGTATCAATTGACATGAATGGCTCTCGTCTTGGGGAGGCCTCATGTTTTGACAAGCTTTTGGGCTTGACCTTTACTCCTGATCTGAAATGGAACATGTACATCAAATCTGTTGCCAGGGCCGCTGGAAAAATAGCGGGATCCTTCTATCGATCTAGTAGATCGATCACTGCTGATGCATTCTCTATCTATATAAGAGCCAGGTATGTCCAAGGATGGAGTACTGTTGCCACATCTGGGCAGGACGTCCTGCCTTGATAGAGTTCAAAATAGACTTCGTAGCCTCGTAGGATATGTCCTTTTCTCTTCCTTGTAACCTCTATCTCACAGAAGAGATGTTCGTCTCTGCTTTATCGTTAGTTTCATGGCAAGTGCTTGACTGGGCTTCAATCTATCAATTCTCCCCACTTTTCATCTGTGCCTAAACCTAAACGTAGATTTCATGAACAAAGCTTCTTTCTTAGTGTACGCCTGTCGAACTGTCTTCCATTTTCCTGCTTTCCAGCTGACTACAATCTGATTGTCTTCAAGTCCAACATAAACAAGTTCTTGATGAGCTGTTCCACTTAAGTTAACAAATTTACCGAATTTCCATTACTAACGATTACTATATTGTCCAATTGACTACTGTTCACTCTTAACCTCAAGTGGCTTCTGGGCCTTGGTAAAACATTCTTTAAAAAAGCTATCCCAGTCAGTCATTAAGTATCGATGTACTGTACGGTGGAGAGGTACGTCTGAGGACTTATTACATTTTTTTCTTATCTTAACAGAGACAACCGAATGGTCGGAAGATCCCAGTGGGGACAGATCGGAAGCTGAACATAGCCCTGGGCAAGTTGTGGGATAAAGGTCTAGGAGACCTGCATACTGATCATCAATGTCAGCTACATAGGTGGGTTTGTGGACAATCTGAGTTAGGTCATAAGCAATGGAGAAATCTTGACCAAACCTGGTCTTATCTCCCTTGTTTGAGTGGGCTAACCATTTCACATTGTGAACATTGAAGTCTTCACACAAGAATATAAAATTAAAGTGAACCTATTTTAAAAGGGGAATATTTCCGATTTTAAAAAATTAAAAAAAATCAATCATCCGATCTTTTTTTATATTAATTTATGAGTTATAAAATATTAATAAATGAAATTAAAACTTTATTTTAGATAATTTAAATTACAATACTAATATTCATCTTTAACAAAATACGTCTTATGCCAACATTCGAAACCTAGATAAACCTTTGAAGAGATAATCTAGAAGTTCTAACGAAAAAAAGGTCTAAAAAGCGCCATTTTATTTAAAACTCACTAGACTTAAAATTTATTTCTAAATGTAAATGTCTATCGAAAGTTGCCTCATTTTCTACAGAATTGTGTTACGACGAGATGTAGCCACATACCCAGGATAATCAAAATCCTGTGGTAGAGAAATTGTGGTCACGTAACCAGAAAAAATACGGATGCCTGGGTTTCAGAACGAAAGAATTCACAAGTTTTGAAAGAAATTAGATTTTCATTTTTAGTTGATGAAAATACCGTTCCAAACTTGAAGAAAACCGTTTATTTGAAAATTTTAGTAAAAATAAATAAAAACTCCAAAACCAAATAAAAAAACCGGAATGGTAAATTAGCGTTTTAAAATAAATCAGACAACCAAAACAAAACGCCCGCACATAGAAGACGGATTGGGACAAGGAGTGTATGGAGGAGTGTATGGGGGCGCATAAGGCAGACAAAAGAACGTTCAGAAAAAAAATAGTTCTTTTTTAACTTCAGTGGTTTGTGAGAACTGACGTGTTTAGAGCATATTTAATCTTAGTAACAAAGTTTGTAAGGACAAGTTTCGTAGGAGGATAAGCGTCATTAAACCAGTTTGAAATAAACTTATGGTAATCGTGTACAAGTCGTTTTGGAGGAAATTTTTGCAAGAAATTTATTCATGAGTTCGAACGCTTTTCAAATTTAAAAATTATTTCTAGCATCAAATGATGTACTCAGCGTTGTGGTTAGCAACGAGATTGTCAGGAATCAATTACTTTTCGTGTATAATCTTTACATTGGGTGTGAACGTTTAAGTCCGAAGAAAATTATCAGCTTAAATATCGAATACTACTAAGCTATACCAATTACGTGCAGGGGTGGAGGCAAGGGTTCCTAATCATCTGGCCCTTTGACTCCCGTTTTAAAAGTGCCTCTTTTCAGATCAATGTATTATAGGCTTGTGCCCCACCGAGACGATGTTCATTATATTTTTGCGTTTTTTATTTTCACTTTAGCACCTGAAAAAGTTCTCTGCGTGTAACAGAGCCGTTCTTAATACAGAAAACTCTTCCAACAAATACTGACAATTTCTATCAACAGTACATATCATTTTAGGAAATATGCGCATTCCGGTCGCATATTTTGGTAGTGTTACAGGAAAAAGATCTGTCCCCTTTTCCTGTAAGTAAGAACTTTAGATAAGTGGAAAATGAAATTAGGATAAGCCGAAACTCGAACTTTGTAAGCAAGGTCCAGAGATAGATTCAGGAAATGGAATGTTAGAATTTCGCATTGTTAAATTTTCATATAAAATAGTTTAGATATGTTTGTAAAAAAAATTGAATTCTTTTATGGAAATTGAATTAAAAAGGTCAGCTAAAAAATAATGAACAATACAATTTAAAAATATATTGGAAAATAGGTTAGTGAGAATTTTTTGCCTGCAGAAGCGTTTTGGAAACGTATGTTAAGCCATGTGAGTCGATCACGTTTAGAGCTATACATCTCACGTCATATCAGAAAGGGAATTTTTCAATATAGAAGCTAGTTTTAGTCAGATCAAGGAGAGTCCAGAGTCGGGACGACAGGTTCGAGCAGTCAGCAAAGTCGGTGGAAAGAGTTAACATGATCAGAGGAGGGTCCCTTTAGAAGCGAAGGGAGAACATTTAACCATGTAGAAACGAATTTGAATTCCTGACGTCATCATTTCGACCAATCCAATAAAATAAAGAATCACCATCGATTTTTGTAACTGTGTCTTCGTATCGTCATTCAACAATTGAAGGTAATGTGTTAATCATCTTATGTACTTTGTATAACCCTTTTTTCTTTTTTTTTTTTTTTACACAGTGATCACCACTTATCAAGGCCCGGAAGCCACTCAGGGATAAGGGTTATTGCAAGTACATCACGTTAGTGTGGAGATTTGATGAAGTGTTTACTTAAGGGGGGCGGTTCATTAGGAATTTGTTTACATTGGACTTGAAGACATCCAAGTTGTAGTCAGGTGGGAAGCAGGCAGACGGAACAGAGTTCCACAGGCGTGCAGTTCTAAGAAAGAAGCTTTGTTCATGGAATCCGCGTTTTGATTTAGGCACAGATATAGAGTGGGGGAAATTTTTCACAGTGGATTCAGCTGGACGGGTGTTTTTCGTGAAAGATTGGCGAGGGGGGACCAGGGATTGGAGTTCAGACGAGCACCTGCCATGAAAATAACGATAAAACAAGGATAGGCTCGCAACATCGCTTCTGTGGGAGAGGGGTTGCAGGGTAGAGAAAAGGGCATCCCCCACTAAACCACGCAGTCTATTTTGTACTCTGTCAAGGCATGATAGGCTGTTTTTGGCAGCTCCTGCCCAGATATGGCAACAGTATTCCATCCTTGGACGTACTTGGCTTTTATATAGATAGAGAATTGCATCAGTAGTGAGATATCTTCTGGAGCGGTAGAAGGATCCCACCATCTTTCTAGCGACCTTGGCAACAGACTTGATGTATTCCATTTCAGATCACCGTAGCTGGAAATCTTGTGAAGTAGACCCTTATGCCATACCTTGTCGAAGGCCTTTGATATGTCAAGAGCAATTGCCCTAGAAAGGAAGCCTTTGTCAAGAGATTCACTAATCCTGTGGGATATAACCGTCAGCACATCTGCGGTAGATCTTGCAGAGCGGAAACCATATTGTGTGTCACTAAGAAGGTTATTCCTGCTGAGGTGGTTGACTATTTCTCTATTTAATATGGATTCCAGCAACTTACTCATAACACACAGGAGACTTATTGGTCTGTACTGAGAGGGAGAGGACTTATCACCTGAATTCTTAAATACAGGGCAAACCCCTTCCAAGTCATGATTCTCCTCGCCAGTGTTAAAACTGATCCCCCTCTCCCCTCCCCCTCAGTAATACATATAAATGTCCCCTCTCTGTCTCCCTCATCACCATCTTAAATATGACCCCATCCCTATGCAACAGTAGGCTAAGAGGATAATATCCTTTTTAACGAACTACATGTGCTGACCCTAAAGCAAGAGGTAATGCCTAGGCACATGATGGTATTGTGAAGAACGAAATTATAATATACTGTCCCCTCGCCCCCAAGAAGAGAAATGGCATGAGAGGAATGTATTATGATGAATGAATATATACTACAAAGAATTAAGTAGATCGTTTTTTATCTGTTTTTGTTTTTTTGTTTTTGTTTATTCACGTTCACCCCTAACAAGACATATCGCCACTTGGACGGAAGGGGTTGCTATTTGGTACTATGCCTTAAAAAGATTAACAAGATGGTGGTTTACGTTATATTTAAACGTCTGCATATCAGTACAGCCAGGAAAGCAGGCAACAGAAAGGGAATTCCAAAGTCTAGCTGTTCGTGGAAACTATTAGAGTAGAAAGCTTTCTTGCATTTAGGGACCTCAATAGTAAAGGAGGTATGATTTTGTTGGCAAGCAGTGTTGTCGAGAATATGTACGTCGAGGGGGCACAAATACAAATAGTTCATCAGAGCACATTCTGTTAAAATATTTTTAAAACAGGTTTTAATGTCTATATTGTTAGGTGTATTTATTCATTTGGATAATAGTAGAAACAGGAAGTTTGTCACGTGAACCGTCTAAACGAAAATTAGCCGGAAAAATATAGACGCCAAGTTTATAAACAAAGAAATATGCTAGCTAGTGGATAACTATAATCGTTTTCATAATTTACTAATTAATGACATGTTTTTGAACTAGAGTTATCGGTCTTCCCTAGCTGACAGTATAGTGAACGAAAGTATATTACACTGACCCTAACCCGACTAAGGTGATAGTCTCATGACAAATGAACACTAACTCTTTCCCCATTAAGTCAATTTCTGCAAGAACGACCGTATGACAACAGAACCAAATACTATACCCCATTAAAAGATCTCTCATTGGCAGAATGGTCATTACTGGCCACCCATGTCGCTCTTCAAAAATCGTTGTCACTGACTCCAGTTCTGTGCCATTCTGAGCAACTCAGTCATGCTAATGTCCGCAATTTCCTTCATGTTGTCTGACATTCTTGTTTTTGGTCTTCCGCGTCCTCTTTCGCCAGGGGTTGTACCAAAGAGCAAATTTTTTGTTAAGCCGTCTGTTCTGGCCACATGCCCCCTCCCCAAATCTCAATTTCCTGCCATTGATTTTGTCCAGCAATCTTCGGCATGGTCCAATCTTCTCCAGAACCCATTCATTCGTACGTCTGTCCATCCAGTTTACATTAAGTCTACAATATGACCACAATTCAACAGCCGCAATTTTCCTCTCGTCAACTTTGTTTCGTATGTTGCTATTGAGAATACCAAAGCTTGAAGGAGTCCTTTGTGCATTGTGAAATGGATCTGTTTTTCCAAATATATCTAGATTAAAAGATATTTTGATTAGCTTTTTGTTTGGTTTTATTCGTAGACATATCCTCCTCAGACTTTAAAACCGGAGAAGGTAATGCCTGGGAGGAGAATTTTGATTAAAGAAACGATACCACAGGATCAACCCCCATTAAATATTAATTCGATTAAACTGAAATTTTCCCCTCATTTAATGATACTTAATCATAAACATTTTTATGGTTCTTTAACCTTTTGGCTAGATCAAAGTGAAGTATCTGTTCTCCACATAACAGCGATATCTGACATTTTACTAACGCTGAAAATAAACTATCTCCCTTGAAAATAAAGATGTTTTTTATAACGTCATTTATTTTATAAAATCTGTTTACTTTTATTAAATAACTTTTTCAACGTTGCTCGATCGTAAAATGAGCTTATTTTAGTATATTTTCATTCATGGGAAGTTCCTATTATAGAACCCAAACTCCTTATTTTATTATTCCAATATATAGTAGCGATTTCGAAAATTAAAAGACTTGTGTCATCTACTAGATTTGAAACCAAAACATACAACTCTCCAGCATGATTCCTTAGTCTCTGAGCCACGCCCATACGCATATAAACAGTTTCAAAAAATAAAGTTGTCTAACCTGTGAATGCAGATTTCTACATCTATGTTTTTGAACCTTTTCATCTTAAATTCTACGCAATTGTGCAGAATGTAGAAACTATGCACAAATAGAACTCAACGTAATAGATTGGTTTCATTTCACTATTAAACAAAAAAATAAATAAACCATTTTTCAAAGGTATATGAAAATTAGTTAACATTTATGTAGTCGCTCAAATATCAGTGACTGAGTATATTAGGTTTGTTTTTATAATATTTAAATAGAAAAAAGTGGGTTTCTAATATCAATGTCAGAGCGAAATAAAACTCAACTTTATAGGTATGTAGATGTTAAAAGATAAAAAAAAAAAATTGCGTGTATAAAAAGACTATTTGGCAATACAAAAGAGAAGCGCATATTTCAGAATGTTAATTTATTAGAAACTTAATATGTAAATGAACAATATTGAGATCTGAGTTTGGAGATTACTATATATACGGTATTTAAATATATTCTTGTATCATGAGATTTAAACCCAACCAGTCTTTATCTTAATATAGCTGGAAAGACTTTTTTAGGTGTAGGGAGATATGGATATAGATTTACCGTGCTAGAAAATTACTCTCACTAGAAAGCACCCCATGTCTTACAAAGTCACAATTCGGTCATATATGGAGTATTCTTGGCATATCCAGACTGGTGCATCTACCGCTAGTCCTTCCCTCTTAGTCTGTTTTACAAATCCTTTCAAAAGGAATTTGCAGTTATGAATTCGTACCGAACTCAATTGTGTCACCTCGATCTGCATACTCCTGACTAACCCGATAAGCAGTCAAAATATCACCCGATTTCTGTTGAGGTCCCTAGATGCCAGAAAATCTCCAATGTTTTTCCCCTTTGGAATTCGCTCCCCGTTTCCTAATTCACTGACTGTACTAATCTGCAGAAGTCTAAATGTAATATGAACAGCTATCTTAGACACGATCCCAAATAGTAACCCATTACGTCCAAATGGCAATATGCCTTGTCTGATGCGAAAAAGATAGGCATATGCACGCATCAATTATAATTTCTACCTTTACTGCCAGTTCGTTTCCAATAGACTCCACGACAGCTTGGCTGATTTTGATGAAATTTCACACAAACGTACTTTATGTATCTGACAGTGTTCTTAGATTTGCAGTGTTCCTAGATAAAAAAAACTACCTAAGAACACTGCCAGATACATAAAGTACGTTTGTGTGAAATTTATCAGAAAATCTTCGATAATTACCGATAAGAAAAAGCAGATGAAAGAAGAATAGACGATTTAGACCAAAGTTAACATCTTACAGCTTAATATCGCAACTGCATTTGAGAAGCTTCATTACAATACAAGCAAGAAAGACCCGGCATATAAAATAAAGAGTAGGTTCTTAGATATAACAGGGACACGTTCGAAATGAGTATTTGTTTAAAAGCACAACTGAACCATGATACTTAACTTTTTTTATTTTAAACTTACATTCAAGCAGTTATATATAAAAATAATTTTATAGAATCAACAGTTATATATAAAAATAATTTTATAGAATCAACAGTTATATATAAAAATAATTTTATAGAATCAACAGTTATATATAAAAATAATTTTATAGAATCAACAGTTATATATAAAAATAATTTTATAGAATCAACAGTTATATATAAAAATAATTTTATAGAATCAAGTTATATATAAAAATAATTTTATAATATCAACAGTCATATATAAAAATAATTTTATAATATCAACAGTTATATATAAAAATAATTTTATAATATCAACAGTTATATATAAAAATAATTTTATAATATCAACAGTTATATATAAAAATAATTTTATAATATCAACAGTTATATATAAAAATAATTTTATAATATCAACAGTTATATATAAAAATAATTTTATAATATCAACAGTTATATATAAAAATAATTTTATAATATCAACAGTTATATATAAAAATAATTTTATAATATCAACAGTTATATATAAAAATAATTTTATAAAATCAACAGTTATATATAAAAATAATTTTATAAAATCAACAGTTATATATAAAAATAATTTTATAAAATCAACAGTTATATATAAAAATAATTTTATAAAATCAACAGTTATATATAAAAATAATTTTATAAAATCAACAGTTATATATAAAAATAATTTTATAAAATCAACAGTTATATATAAAAATAATTTTATAAAATCAACAGTTATATATAAAAATAATTTTATAATATCAACAGTTATATATAAAAATAATTTTATAATATCAACAGTTATATATAAAAATAATTTTATAATATCAACAGTTATATATAAAAATAATTTTATAAAATCAACAGTTATATATAAAAATAATTTTATAAAATCAACAGTTATATATAAAAATAATTTTATAAAATCAACAGTTATATATAAAAATAATTTTATAAAATCAACAGTTATATATAAAAATAATTTTATAGAATCAACAGTTATATATAAAAATAATTTTATAAAATCAACAGTTATATATAAAAATAATTTTATAGAATCAACAGTTATATATAAAAATAATTTTATAAAATCAACAGTTATATATAAAAATAATTTTATAATAGCAACAGTTATATATAAAAATAAATTTATAAAATCAACAGTTATATATAAAAATAATTTTATAGAATCAAGTTATATATAAAAATAATTTTATAAAATCAACAGTTATATATAAAAATAATTTTATAAAATCAACAGTTATATATAAAAATTTTATAAAATCAACAGTTATATATAAAAATTTTATAAAATCAACAGTTATATATAAAAATTTTATAAAATCAACAGTTATATATAAAAATTTTATAAAATCAACAGTTATATATAAAAATTTTATAAAATCAACAGTTATATATAAAAATAATTTTATAAAATCAACAGTTATATATAAAAATAATTTTATAGAATCAACAGTTATATATAAAAATAATTTTATAAAATCAACAGTTATATATAAAAATAATTTTATAAAATCAACAGTTATATATAAAAATAATTTTATAAAATCAACAGTTATATATAAAAATAATTTTATAAAATCAACAGTTATATATAAAAATAATTTTATAAAATCAACAGTTATATATAAAAATAATTTTATAAAATCAACAGTTATATATAAAAATAATTTTATAGAATCAACAGTTATATATAAAAATAATTTTATAATATCAACAGTTATATATAAAAATAATTTTATAATATCAACAGTTATATATAAAAATAATTTTATAATATCAACAGTTATATATAAAAATAATTTTATAAAATCAACAGTTATATATAAAAATAATTTTATAAAATCAACAGTTATATATAAAAATAATTTTATAAAATCAACAGTTATATATAAAAATAATTTTATAGAAT
Organism: Euprymna scolopes; assembly: GCF_053919585.1. Classification (NCBI taxonomy): domain Eukaryota; kingdom Metazoa; phylum Mollusca; class Cephalopoda; order Sepiida; family Sepiolidae; genus Euprymna; species Euprymna scolopes. Next base: position 146,490,924 of record NC_136492.1, read on the forward strand.
CAACAGTTATATATAAAAATAATTTTATAAAATCAACAGTTATATATAAAAATAATTTTATAAAATCAACAGTTATATATAAAAATAATTTTATAAAATCAACAGTTATATATAAAAATAATTTTATAGAATCAACAGTTATATATAAAAATAATTTTATAAAATCAACAGTTATATATAAAAATAATTTTATAAAATCAACAGTTATATATAAAAATAATTTTATAAAATCAACAGTTATATATAAAAATAATTTTATAAAATCAACAGTTATATATAAAAATAATTTTATAAAATCAGTTATATATAAAAATAATTTTATAGAATCAACAGTTATATATAAAAATAATTTTATAAAATCAACAGTTATATATAAAAATAATTTTATAAAATCAACAGTTATATATAAAAATAATTTTATAGAATCAACAGTTATATATAAAAATAATTTTATAAAATCAACAGTTATATATAAAAATAATTTTATAAAATCAGTTATATATAAAAATAATTTTATAAAATCAGTTATATATAAAAATAATTTTATAAAATCAACAGTTATATATAAAAATAATTTTATAAAATCAACAGTTATATATAAAAATAATTTTATAAAATCAACAGTTATATATAAAAATAATTTTATAAAATCAACAGTTATATATAAAAATAATTTTATAAAATCAACAGTTATATATAAAAATAATTTTATAAAATCAACAGTTATATATAAAAATAATTTTATAAAATCAACAGTTATATATAAAAATAATTTTATAAAATCAACAGTTATATATAAAAATAATTTTATAAAATCAACAGTTATATATAAAAATAATTTTATAAAATCAACAGTTATATATAAAAATAATTTTATAAAATCAACAGTTATATATAAAAATAATTTTATAAAATCAACAGTTATATATAAAAATAATTTTATAATATCTACAGTAGGTTCTCCATTGCACAATGTAGACTACATGTGCACCGCGATGGCACTCCGACTAGAGCAAGCAATCAATTGATTCGATTGAAAAATGAGCGATTTCACTGGTTTCGAGGACAAAAATATGGGAGTGTGAAACAGTCGTTGATCATCATTCAATCCCGGACAACGTCGCGTCTCCCTACTAGTAATACATATAATACAAATGAGAATCATGGTATTGCACGTATATAGGACAAGTTTCCGGGTTTTCTTCAGCGAAATATGCAGACTATTTGAGGATGGGATCAAATGAAGTAACAAGTGGAACCCTTGGCTTGTGACGACACCAGGACATCCTGCATCACGAAGATATTTTTACAAATTCTCATCTGCTTCACTTCTTAAAAGTAATTAGTAAACCTATGCAGACATAAAACTCAAATTAGCACAGATTACAAAAGATCAAATGACATTTCTACATGAAAATAAAAGTATTTTGACGACACATCAATTCTGGGGGTGCAGAAAATATCGATTGACAAATAATCTGCAAAATAAATCTCACCAGTAGGTTAAATGTATGCATTATGTATGTATGTTTGCCTTAAATTTTCGACACAGGCAACGGATTTTCACGGGATCGATATCGTCTTGAAGTGCGACCCTGCGGACGACAAATATCGAAAAATTGACTAAAAATACTTATTCCTTCACCCTCAACTGGGCACTTTTCTGCAGGGAAGGGTCGCTTTTTTCGCAGATATTTTCGAAAGCCATCCCCTCTTTTTAATTAACTAACCTTAATTTAAACCTTCCTCACTTTCGATTTGACGATGGACGCAACAGCAAAGACGTCACGTTTTTGGGGGGTTTTTTTCAGATTCTTTTCCTCCCTCGCGGTACGGGTTCGAGCCTAAGAAGCCTTAAATCAAAACGTAGATTGCATGAACAAACTTTCTTAGAAGTGCACGCCTGTGGAACTCTTCCGTTTGCCTGTTTCCCACCTGACTACAACTTGGATGTTTTCAAGTCCAACATAAACAAATTCCTGATAAACCGCCCCCCTTAAGACACTATCAAATCTCCATTACTAACGATTACTACGATATTATCCCACTGATAACACAATAACCCTTATCCCCGAATGGCTTCCGGGCCTTGATAAGTGGTGACTACCATGTAAAAAAAAAAAAAAAAAAAGGAGCCTGCCTACCACTTTTTTTTTGGCTCAACACACCTACAAACACCCTGGCAACGCCGGGCACCTAGGCTAGCCGTTTATATTCGTTAATAGCGAGCAAGATTTGGGAACTCAAATGTTTGGTGTAAAAAAATGTTTGCATATAGACGCAATAATATTTTTATAATATTTTAGTAACTCAGTTATTTGAAATAGAAATATTAAAAATTGGATTTTCTTTTAATGATGAATTACCAGTTATCAAAGGCAAGGACCATTCAAAAGTAAAGGATTAATGAAATTGGTGGTGTGTCTGTTGATGGTGGTTTTACGGCATATCAAACCTATTCAGATTATTTAATACTCAATCTGGTAATCTTGGAAAAAAGGTTTTATGCTACAAGTTCTTTATATCTTTGAATATTTAATTATGTTTTTTAGTTTTGTATAGAATGATTTTTGCTTTGCAGAACATGATTGAGTTTTGAAAATGAAAAAATGGCGAGATAATAATATCAATGTTTAGTGCATTTAAATCAAGACGCCGATAGAGAGCCTGATAACACATATCCTGCTAATTGAATGAAGAGTATTATGAATAGATCAAGAATGATGAACGGAATGGACAACTTTGTTACAAGATTTGTTCATAGTAAAAGTTTATGGTTTCAAACAAATTTTCTGTTTTATCCTCTCTTATACTCGCACGTCTTTGATGGATTTTAGAAATTCATTTCTAAACTTGATAATCTCTTGGCAGGTCTTTATGCGTCTATCTCAAGTTAGTCTTCATGTTTATCGTTAACCTCCTTCAATAGTTTTATATCTACTAACTCAGGAGCTCTCATTCTTTAACCTGGCAAGATACTCCAACACTTGTCCTGCATGCATCATCTTATGCTTTGCAGATTTGACTTTGCTATGTTCTCTTAAAACGTGGGCAATTGTTTGATTCTCGGATCATTTTTATCCATTGGTTAGTTAGCAATAGTTAATATATGTACATATGTATCCGATAATTAATACGAGGCGCGTGTCAGAAATTTAAAAATGTATGGCTATCCAATCTCCCATGAAAACTGAAAGACTCTTCGTTGCCATCATTGAAACAGCTATTCTATACGATGCTGAAACTATTAATTACACTGAGAAAGAAATTAAACGATTACTATACAGGATAGCTCGCAACATACCTTGGGGGAGCCATGCTAAATATACGGAGATCTACCACCAGTATGGTTGAAAGCAACAACAGAATGCGAATGGCAGACCATTGTATACTGCATCACGACGAGGAAGCCAGCAAATGTGAAATGTGTTCTTTTGATGCATTCAGACGGTCGTCCCAATCGAGATAGAAGTCAATCATCAATAACCTACTACAGTTCACAGGGTTGGAAAGTGGGAAGGAACTACAAACAATCATGCAAGATGTAGAGTGCTGGAGGTCTAAACTGAATATAATTTCAACATACAATACCGAGTTATAAAGTTTTAGTGTTTGTGAAACGAATTTATTATCTATTTTGAAAATACTTTAGCCAGACCATTTGGATAAGTATTTTTGATTTTCATCACGACAGCTTCAACTAGAACGAAGTGGACGGCAGTCTGCGTTTGTGCTTAAAGTTTATAAAAATAAAATGCGTAGCAGATAAAAATAGAAATTTTGTGGGTATCCATGGTCCCAACCGGAGAGTTAAACGGAAATGCAAATCAATTAATCAAAGTTTACTTCTACTTCCTTCCAATCAATGGTGTGCAGCACGAGTTCACAACACAAAAGTTTAATGTTGTAAAAAAAAAAAAAAAAAATGTAATTTGCTTTGGTAGATGCAAAAAAAGACATGCTATCCCGGGCACCGCCTGTTCTTCCTCCATATACATGATCGTTGAAGATATATCTAAAATCTGTGTCTCACTCAGTTACAGCTAATGATTTCGCATTCAACCCCCACTGATGCCCTCCAAAAATTCCAGCATCCCACACGACTTCCGGGTGGTAATGTTACTCCGTTGCATGAAAATGAGAAACAGTGAACGTCTGTCAGCGGAGTGAAATACCCAAGAGACTGACTAATATAACCCACACACACTTACGTTGCTATGCACATAAACACCACAATCCTCTACTCGATTGTGAGTCACATACCCTTCTCCACCCCTAATAGCATAGGGATTACAGATTGGGAGATTAATATATATATATATATATATATATATATATATATATATATATATATATATATTAATCTCGGTAACAAGTTTTATTTTAGTGATCAAGGATTTTGCTCGCCGTGCAAAGTTAAGATAAACAGAGGTTAATGCGGGATTTGTTACATAATAAAATGTCAGAGATGTTCGACTGTTCTGAAGAAAAGCAGTTTATTATTTTAAAACTAAAATTCATTGTCGGTATACTCAGGTTAATACGCTAATTCTTATTAAATCACCGTAGTTAAGCAACATCGAGCCTAGTCACGAGAGTATTATACGTGATAAGATTGAAAGAATACAGCGTCTAACAAGTCCTCTAGTTTAACCTGTTAACACACATACACGCGTTGACACAAAAGAGTAACGGTGTCACTGTATGACAGTTCTGTTCTCAATTATGCGGCAAAGCTCTCTGGGGACTAAATACTATTGTTAACTGTTCCTGTATTTTTTTAATGAAAATTATTCGTATTTTTATTAGGACTACTATTCTCATCTGGAAGGTTATTTTCAAAACGTGTCTGATAATGTAATCTGATCTTCAGGTGTATCGAACTCGGGAATTTGGATAAAATTTCGAACGTAACCCTTTATTTACTTTACGTGAGTAGTATACCCTCATTCCGCTAGTCATAACTGAGAAAAAGTGCTATAGGTTTATAGCGTCTAGATTCATACAATAATTGTCAGCAAGGGCTCGAGCAATAGTGAAACTCAGTTGTACAAGTTACACTTCTGGGTATTGAAGGTTCAATCCTCAATGTAGGCAATACTCAAAATCGAATTGCGACTTAGTACTTCTACCCTATAGTGGCTGACGGAAGGAGGACATTCTATACCCGTTCTGTTCAGATTCCAGAGTTCGACAAGATACATATGAAGAAAGTCAGGTTACATCGCTCGAAACGTGAGAATAACACGCAAAATGAGAACAAAGAATCTAAATAATACTAATACTAGTTATTGCCTTACCAAATTTTGAACGGCTTTGTTTTTCTTTTTCTAAAATGATAATTGCTTCCACACATGGCGAAAATGGAAAAAAAAAAGTCAAAAAAACATTAAACTTTGATTTTATATTTCTATTTTATTATTTTGTAAGCCAGCCTACGTCTTCATCCGCCTACAGAGCCAGAACGAGAAGAGGCCTATATGGATTAACCCAGATCTAACCAGGTCAACGTTTCCGCACAAATATCCGCCCGGAAATTCTCTTCAAACTTAAATTTAAATTCACAAACAATTTTATTGAGATTTCAGAAGGGAAGGGGCATGGTGTCAAATTCGACGCATAAAAATATTGATTTTTTTTAACGGCATATCAACACTTTTCAGGATATTTAATTCCGAATCCGCTAATTTTTCTTTTAAAGTTTTTTTTTTTTATGGTTGAAAGTCTTTATATATTTCTTAAATATTTGATTGGTTTACCTGTTTTGTTTTCTGATATATTAACCACTTTCGCGTTATTTAATCCCGAATTCAATAATTTTAGGAATAAGGTTTTATGCGTCACATTGTCTTCAAATATTTATCCACGATGTTTGGTTTGATTGTTTTGCAGATGAAAGTCTGCTTTTTACTTTTGATTTTGCAGAACATGATTGAGTTTTGTAAAAATGAAAAAAAAACAATATCAGTGTTTAGTGCATTTTAGCTTAGGAAGCTAATCTCTTCAGAAAGAGAAGTTAGGTAGCATCAGAATATGAAAAAATATAAAGGAAGGAAGCTCGTAAATGCTGATGTACTCTAAGACCACCTAAAACGATTACATACTTTTATATATACACTAGCAGGGATACCCTATGTTGCTCGGGATTGACTGAGGATCAACGAATGTTCTCCAATACTTTTATTCTCATCGGAATATCGCCTATTCGTCAATCAAATCGATTGACTACGTAATGTACCGAAATGAAGCGGACATGTCTTCCCACAGTGACTTTATCCATAGTACATTGTAGCGTACATTGAACTGTAGGGAACCTACTATTGATTTTGTGAACTTTTTATATCACTTGAATTAAAGTTTAAAATTCAAAAGTCAAGTATCATGGTTCGCTTGTGTTCTAACAAAAACATTTTGAAAGCGCACGTGTCTTACTGTTGGTTTTATACGCTGGGCCTTTATGCCTGTGCATTGATAAAACTTCTCAAACGCACTTTTGATGCTAGGTTGTAGAAAAGTGATAAATTGGTCAAAATCGAACTGTTACTTCTTTCATTGATTTTTTTTCGATTTTCGATACTTATCGGAAGTATTTCGATACAAAATCTATCTCAAAATACTGCCAGATGCATAAAGTACATTTGCGTAAAATTTCATCTAGATCAGCTTAGGAGTTTTAGAGTCCATCCACATACAGTCTCTATATATAAGTAGACGTTATTTTCGGTGTTAAAGAATATTAAAGAATATTTACAAGATATCGTCTGTCCATTATTTTTCATTTACTATGTGCATGTCTGCATTAAAACGATTTTATTTTAAAAGCAGAAGAAAGTGCTTGTCAAGCGAAGATTATTTTTACATGGAGATTAAACTTTATTTTCTTTTTACAAATAATTCATCACTTATCAAGGCGTGGAGGCAACTCGAAAATAAGGGTTAATGAATGTACGGTAGACAATGGGAAAATTTAGTAGTAACCGTTTGGTATTGGTGAAATGTGATAGAAATTGAATATTCGTATTATCTGCAAACTTCGAACTACTGTTCTCATCTTTGGTGTTATTTTCATTAGGTTTCGGACAACTGGCTTTTATCAAGTACTTTGTCCACTACGCCACAAGTCCGCGCGAATACCCAGTTCGACAAAAATACACTTGGAGATTACATCGACAGAAACGTTGTGAAAATACTCACGACGAGAACAGTAGTCTGAAGAATGTAATACGAATAAATTATCACAAAAATTCAAAAACAGAAATTAATTTTTGTTTATACGTCGATTCTGATGAGAGTTTAACTAAAATCTATAACCGCCATCTTGAAATATATGAATTAAAATGGAAAATTAATCTATTTTCGTCCGGTAGGAATAAAGGTTCAATTTTGCGGAATACTGAAATGAACGATACGTAGGGCAAGAATATAACATTTTTAACAAGCGGAAAACATTTAACAGTCTAAAAACTGTGTCAAAGTATTTTAGAAACGACTTCCCTACACCCAACAAACGACTTTCATGCACACATCATGCCCGTTGAGAATACGGAGCCATTTGATGAGTTAACCTTTCTTTCCTCGGGTTGAGGTATGGCTCTATATCGTTATCTAAGGTCCACCCTTCCAGGCCACCTGGAAATGCCGAGGAGGCTACTCAGGCATTTTATAGGCTAGAAAAATCTTCCTCTTAGGGGAGATCTTTTCAATCCTTACCTTGTGTCACATCTTATCGTAGTGCAAGGGAGGTAAGTACTAATTCCATAGTGTGGGAATACACGCTAAACATTTCTGGTACCTTAAACCCGGAGCACAAATTCAAAATTAAAAGAATCGATTTTGGATTCGGAAATTAGGCTAAATTATTTCCCATTCAGATTCCGATACCATAAAAGTTTCAACTTTTGCGATTAATCATCACAACATGAGGTTATACGATTAATCAATTTTAGTACTCCATACAGCATAATCATGTTGATGGATTGGTTTTCGTTAAAGCCAAAATTTAATCGCCGTTAAATCTGGTCATTAATATGAGTGACCATCGTTGAATACTACGCCCTGTATGTTATATCTTCTGACTGGAATATGCATGCGGCATATGAAGAACCGCACATTTAATATTCCTTAGAAATTGCCTCTTGTTTGCTCACTCAGGACAGATACCACACTCGCTATTATCCAAAAACCGAGTGCTCCTCATCTTTGCGCTGATATTCATTTCATCTCACTAGCAAATTAGGCTCAAGAAGCAAGGGGTACCGAAGAGTAAAAAAAAATAATACGGTAAAGCCGGAAAACGTGCTAATCCGCCTGAAGCTGTGTGCAAGAGAGTTCAAATACAATCGAAGTGCAACGTCTTTTAACAACTACAAAAGAAAATTTGTCAGCCACTGCTTGTCGCGATAAATGACAACCTGCTCGAGAGCCCATCTTTTGAACCCGACGGACTATCATTCACAGACAACATGAATTGGAACAAATACACTAAGGACATTGCACGATCCCAAATACGTTACAAGTAGCCATATGCTTATTTGGGTTTAAAAAAAAAAAAAACTGAACGAATCTGCGCCATGACACGGATTCATTTGCTGTCAATTTTACATCGTCCCATCACTGCTTTCAGTTCCAGTCGAAAAAAAAAAAAATGAATGTTGAAGAACTACTCATGCAAGAGTTGAATCTTACCTGTTGCATCATCCCTATTTTTAAGGCTTACGGGGGCATTTATGCACCCTAATATTGATATTCGCGGGTTAAATTAACTGACCCTCCATTATTGTTACATTAAATCGGTCGCCATGGTAGAATGCTTTTCAAAATCTAGCGAACTCACCCGAGAATGCTCTTAATTGATAAGCTTCTACATTATGTCTTAATGTTTATCAAACACGATATTCCAAAACCGGATTTGTAGCGAGTGTATAAAAGAACTTTTCTCTCTGGACCAAGCAGGTGTTTTTCTTTATTTTACGGAATATTAATTCTTTTCGGGTTATTTAATACCAAATCTGATAATTTTAGAAAAGTTTTTATACTTCAAGTTCTTTATACCTTCAAATAATTATTCATGGTGGTTGATTTGTTTTGTAGAGGAAAATTAGTTTTAACCGCCCAGAAATTTTCTTCATTTTCTTTTCCTCATTTTACATTAAATTTTATTGAGATTTTGAAAGAAGTAGCGAAATGTCACATTCGATGCATAAAAATATAAGTTTGTTTTGTTTTACGGCATATCATTCTTTTTTCAGGCTATTTAATTCGGAATCCGTAAATTTTAGAAAAAATAAATTTATGGTTGAAGATTTTTATATCCTCAAATATTTGTTTTGTTTGCTCGTTTTGTTTTACGGCATATCAACCTTTTTTCAGGTTATTTAATGCCGAATTCAATAATTTTAGAAAAAGTTTATGCTTCGCATATTTTTAAGTATTTATCCATGATGTTTGGTTTGGTTGTTTTGCAAATGAAAATCTTGCTTTTGACTTTGCAGAGCATGATTGAGTTTTGTAAAAGGTAAGGAAAACAATATCAATGTTTGGTGCATTTTAGTTCAGGAAGCCAGTATCTTCAGACAACCTGATCTGGTAGCACCAGAAATCAATCAGGTGAAATCGTATAGCAACTAGTTGATTATGGAGAACAGAAAGACAATGGCTGTTGGATCGGTGAAGCTCATTAAGGCGATCATATCAAACCTACTGTGTCTGGAACGTTCGTTAAAACTGACAAAATGTGCATATAGAAAGTTGGCGACATTTTCTTGTTGGAGAAGCGGGTGTGAGAAAACGACTTCCAAAAACATTCAAGTGGGAAAAAAATGGTTCCATTTTTGGGTTAGTCACGTTTTGTGCGAAACTAGCGCAGCATTCAGCAACGACCAAAATGCTTTTTTTTTTTATTTGCATTTTTTCTTAAAACAAAAATCGTTAAACTGCCATATTATGTTACCCCCCCCCCTCGTCCTTTAACGCTCTTCACTTTATAAAAATAAAAACTTACTTTATAGCAAGGGATTATTTTTGAAGAAAACTGCGAATTTTAAAAATAAAATTTGCAGTAAAAATAAAAAACCTTTGATATTCTATTACCAACTCCGGATTACCATCAGATCTTCATGGTATGAGAATCAAATATGGCGAATAAACCAAAGTCGAAATTCTATCCCCCCTCCAAGAAAAAAAAAATATATTTCAAACTTTAATCCTCAGATTAAATCCAGGACTTCAGAGTAATTCCAGGACTTTAAGAGTGAATTAAACGCAAAAGTCAACTATGTATTTTAATTGTGTTCTTTTTGGTATTCTAGTGAAGAGAAAAGTATCCACTCCCGAACTCGCCCCATTTTTTTCCTTCCACTTCCACTCGCATTTAGAGATCGACCTGCTTTCCTTATTGTAGCATAGCCTAAACAAATCTTTAAGCCGTGAGCGGTCTACATTTTAGAAATGGCTGGGAGGGTCTTACCGAAGGTTTTATCTTATTTATGGATGTATTGTCCCTCTACTTAGTCCAATAACATTATATGCATTAGCAATGTGTAAAAGTACGATGTTCATATACTTTTAACGGTTTTATATCCGATTATTGATTTCAGTAAAAATTTGATTTTCGTTTGAAAGATATTCGCCTCAAAATCAAAACAAGAATTTTACGTCTGAAAATAATGAGAATGAAAATTATTTCTGAATTGAGTGAAATATTCACTTTTACGAAGTTTTGTTTTTAATCTCTTGAAAAAAAAATCAGTTTTCAGGAGCTATTTCATAGACAATTAGTTGAAATCTGAATCTACTGTATTGATTTTAAAATACATTTTACTAGAAATATAATTATCCTAAAAAGTAATATTGACATTAAAATTTAATCACGTTATAAGACTTAAAATAAACCCCAGCGCAAATCTGATAGGCCCTGAACTGGCATCTAAGTTTCAGCCTCTGCCCCATCGACGAAACGTTGCATCCCTCTGCCTGTTCTACAAGTATTTTAATGGTGAATGTTCTGACGAACTGCAAGCACTTGTGCCCCCACGACGTGAACACCCTCGACATACCCGACAGGTTGCTAAATCACACCCTCACACTGTAGAGATCTCTAGATGTAAGAGATCTTTCTACTCCAGTAGTTTCTTCCCCAGAACCGCTAGACTTTGGAATTCCATTCCAGGTTCCCGCTTCCCCAACTGTACTGACGTGCAGAAGTTCAAGTGCAACGTGAACCGACATCTTGTCGCCCAAATCCCTACATAGTACCCCAGTAGTTGTCCCTGATAGTAGCCCCCTACACCAAAGTGGCAATGTGCCTTGGTTGGGGTGAAAATGTAAAAGAAAAAATCCGCATTAAAAACGACTTGCAGATGCACATAAAAAATTAACCCAAAGTCTGAGTTTCGAACGAGTGTTTAACTTCAAATTTTGATGACAATTAAAAAGGACAATCCAGAGAGAAAGTCGCATCAGGGCAACCTGTTGCAACCTCTAAGGTCTGGAAGCACTAATGTGCGTTCAACCTTCACTGCCGGAATGTCAATGCCTTAAAAACACGCCACCCTATGTGGTATTCAGCCGCTTTAAATACGAAGCAGGGGGGGGGGGCATAACGTGAAATTACGTTCACACATGTATCACGCATGCCTAATAATTAGAAGATGGCACCGCAGACGCCCAGAGAGGCAGACGCTTAACAATTTCTCACACATAAGAACAGCTTTCAGAATAAATACCCAACCTCCTCATGTTAAGAACGGTTTTAATAAGTACCAAACTCGAAAGCCGTTCTTAAGTTGGGGGTGTTTATAATACGTTGGATACTCTTAAAATAAATACCAAAAATATTCCAAACGAGGCCTCCTTCTTCCAAAGAGGATGCCGCCATTTTTTTTTTTTTTTTTTTTTTTTTTTTTTTAATCCGCTCGGAAAGCTAATATTTTTAGATTAAATAAAGAGCAATAAAAACTACTTGAACACCAAAACAAAGAAACCAGGTAGATATAAAATCAAGTTTTATTTGCTACGGTAACATTTATTTGTTATATATTTTTCGTATAGTTGTTTGTTTGCTTCTCTGCTAAAACCCTAAACACTTGCCTATAAACCCTAAACACTTGCCTTATTTACATTTTTCTGCAAATTTCCAAATGTAAATTGCTTCAATGCTTCGGTCGTTTGCGGATCCGACTGATCATTTTTTTACAAATAAAAATACAAAAACAAATAGGGGGATGGATATATAAGAAATTAATCTAAAAAGTTATGGTTTAAGTCTCCTGCTGCCACCACTTTGAAATTTAAAGCACGTCTACATGAAGTTAACATTCGACAAAATAAGAGTCGAATTTTAAAATTCAAAATCTTTAACAGCCATTACCTTTAAAAAGAGAGGTGCTCGAGTAGATCAGTGATCTTTTAAACGAACTGATTTCAAATGAAAACATTACGTACTTACTTGTCATGGCAAAAATTAAATTCCACACATTTATACAAATGATCTAGTAGATGCCGTAAATATATTTTAAAAACATTGCATAATTACTTAAATTACGTGCTTAAAAATGTCGGACTCTTAAGGCAATTAAGTCAAGGAAAAGTCATTTTTTCATACTGAATGGATCACTACTTCTGAATATCTGTAATTGAAGTCTCTTTCGAAAAAGAGAATTCAAACAGCTTGCTCTTATTTTTTTTTTTTTTTTTAATAAAAGACTTACCTGCAAAGAGTTGCTTTTTAAAGGCATTACCGCAACCTTCCCGTGTTAAGAATATCTTTTGGAATAAACACCCACAACCTCCATGTTAATAACGGCTTTCGGAATAAACACCCTCAATTTCCCACCCCATTTTTTCTGCTTCTTTCCGTATTCAGAAAGATTTTCTGTTTGCACATGCGCACAACCTGCAGTTTCTTTTAGTCGCTACAGCAATATGGCGTCCAGGCAAAACTAAAAATTTAAATTTTAATGAATTTAATTAAGAAATTAAATCCACCAGAATGCTGTCTCTTTGTTCATTAAATTGTTTTGTTGGAAATACAAGAACAGGACTTACCGGCTGTTGGTTAGGAAGAGATGGAAAGTTTACCCCCAGAAATTCCCGCCAATTTTATAGTAATGGGTGTTGTACGATTGTTCTGATTGGATGTGCAAGCATATAATAGGGTCTTCTGGGAACGATCATCGCTGTTCCTTTTGGCGCCAATTTCAGTTGATGAACTGATTGTTGTAATCGAGTTGACTTATTTTTCCAGTGGAATTGATTTTTGATAATCTGTTACAAGACTAAGGTAATACATTACCTAAAGCGAAAGGTCGCAACATATTTCCTAATTTACTTTGAGAAGTTTGAGTGGCTTTTTCCCACAGTTTATAGCTCGTCGATTAACATTTCTTATTCTTTCTTACAATGTTAAAAACTTTACAACATAACAAGTTACAGACGTAACAGCTATCGTATAAGTAGTACTACCAGGGCTATCCGGAGCTGTCCGGCATCATAAAACTAAATGGAATATTTTAAATAATGGTAAGTTTGTGGAGGACCCAGTGTGCAGTTTATATACCGGTTGTATAGCTGGATCCCCTCTTTGTAGGCTGTATATGTGAATAGGTTGCATGGATAGTTTGAGGTCGTCGTTACTAGGACAGCGTAATAAAGAAAACAATCAACAATAAAGGCACGCGTTACGAGTACATTGAAATAAAGCACGCTAAAACAGGATTATATATTTACATATGTACAAGGCATATTTATTTACACGGAAAGGTTACGAACGTTACAGAAGGTTTGTGTGTTTATAATTAGCATGCATGTAGATAAACGTTCGTTGTGTATACATGCGTGAATGTATACAAGAGTTCGTCGAAGCATACGTTGGAAGTTCATTGTGTGTAAGAGTTTGCTATACGAATTTCATACCAGTCTTGAGAAAACATAAACGCCCTGTCGAGGCATGGATGTAATTTACGTGCCACTCACATTTGAGGTTTGAATTGAAGGCAAACACGTGTTTCTCCAGTCGGAAGAAAAAGAGAACGGAAGAGGAAATGGAGAGCGCCACCTGTTGGGCAAAGCGGGGGTTACCACAGGGGCGATAGCTGATGCGTTGGTTAAAAGATGCATGCATGGATGTGTGTGCGGTTTGCTTAAATGCATGTTAAAAGGGCATGTTCCTATAAGTTTCTCATCAACCCTAGAAGAGAAATTCCTTTATGTTACGAGTGAAAAAAAATAAAAGTTAGAAAGCTTCCAGAGCGCTGCTGAGAGCGCCAAATAAAATTAAAGATGTCTCCAGAGCATTATTAAAACTACCCCCTTTTTCGTTGTAGTGAAATTACAATAGTTAAAACACTATAAAATTAAATCCGGAGTTGGTGTTTCAGTTTTAAAAACTTTGTAACTCATTTGAAAGGCAAACACGATAACATTAAAAATCGTGTTTAGTTCTTAGCAACATTAAATGATATAAATGGCTGGTACTAGTGCACTTATTGATCCGTGCTGAAATAACGTTATTATTTAAAAAGCCATTCTTAACATTGGGAGAGGAGGGCGTTTTGTACCTATTCTATACTTTAACCTTACAATTGAATAAAAAAACTTTAAACTTGGAAATACGATTTAAAAAAATAGCGCGGGTCAGTAAGTGTACTAGCACCAAATGGCTACTTGACGTCAAAAGAAAAAGTCTTTATTTCTAAATTTTAGATTTTTTTTCTGCGGTTACATCGATTTAAAAATATCAATTTATGAGAGGGGATCGTTGTGTATTTTTGAACATACAGACAATGGTCATTTATATAAAAGAATAGTTGCTTGGGTTTCTTATTGCAAATTCTCTTTTCAATAACTGATTTGTTTAGTCAAACGTATATATCCCCCTTGCATTTTACAGTTTGTAACAGCGCCTTAGTAAGCGTATATTGAAAACACGAGTAGTTATATCGAATGTTTCGCTTGCTTGGCCAATAGAAGTTTCAATGCATTTCCTCGAACGGGGGGGGGGTAAAGAAGCGCTTCACAAACAAAATCCATTCACGATGGTTCACAGTATGGCGCATCATTATTAAACAAGGAAGACCGACGTATTTGGATCGTTAAAACTGATTTGGGTTACGGAAACAGATTGAGATCTATAAGTTTGCAGGTAAATGATTCAAAATGAATAAAAGTTTAGTTTTCTTTTTAAATAAATATACTTTTTTATTACAATTGATTTTATCTGGATGTATCTTTTTTTAATAGAGTCATAAAGAAAACTTAGTACTAGTGCACTTATTGATCCGTGCTGAAATAACGTTATTTTAAAAGCCATTCTTAATATGGGGAGGGATGGTGTTTTGTACCTATTCTATGCTTTAACCTTACAATTGAATAATAAAAAAATAAAATAAAATAAATTAAAAAACTTTAAACTTGGAAATACGATTTAAAAATAAGTGCACTAGCACCGAAAAATTTTATGACTAAATATTTCTCAAAGTATAAATACAATTCATCTATAAATAAAATGTTGGTTATTGTAATAAATACGCACTCAAAAGGGGCGGATTTTTTTTTTCACAGTTGGTTTTCATAGGTGACAATTCATAGTTGTCCTTTTAAGTTTACGTGCAAATATTTTTCAAAATTCAAAGTAAATTTGGCGAACATAGTCGAGTGCGACGTGAAGGCTGCTTTTCCGTTAGTTACTACACTGAGATGTAGGGGAGAACGCCATTCCTTTGCCAAGATAACTCCATTTGCCATTGATCCTCGTTTTATAATGCTGAGTGTTTTAGGGGCATAATTATCAATTTTTAGTCTTATTACTCGACCAAAGATTGAACCCTGGTATCCCGGCCCATTGGCAAACACACCATTATGTCAAAATCATTACACGATAAAAACTAGAATTTGTTTAAATATTTTTTTTAATTCGGGTATTCTAGAAGAGAATTCATATCGATCAGAATTTACAGAAGTCAATTAGTGCAATGAAACCTTTTCATTTTTTCCTTCCAATTTAAGGTCAGAGGTCAATTGCTCTAATCCATGTGCCACACGTGCTAAGATTAGACTTCATTTTTGGTAATTATGCAGACTGTGCTATATTTTAAACGAGATTTAAGTTATAATTCAATTTTTACGGTATCTTGTTTAAATTATTAGGTGATATTATAGAAAAGTTAAGGTTCCTCCCGCTGTTAAGAATGGTTTTCTAAATAACCTATTTCAACACAGGTAGTTATGCAGAATACGAACTAATTTTCTTCCAATTAAGTGAATCATTATTTTTTGTTGTTTATAATTTTATCGAAGGGGGGGGATGTAACAGTAGTTTTGCATTCGTGCGCTTTAGTGCATTCTTTCAGGTTTCTTTTTTTTTTTTTGCCCACTATAATATCAAAAGAAGGCAATTATTCGTAGTATTTACATATATGACCATAGAAACAAAATGGACGATCGAATAGTGTTATTTAAAAACGGAAACGGACTGAAAGTGAAACAAGATACGAAATCAGCACTAATGAAAGTGTTGTGTAATTATTTAAAAAGTGTCATGTTATTTGAAATGTTTTTATTTAATTTAAATATATTTTTTACTTATTCGAAATCTTTAAAGTATTTAATGTTTGAGTTTTCATATTTTTATAAAAAAAATAGATAGTGCGTTGATAAATATTACAGTGGATTGTGTGAGCTTTGGCTTGCGAAATTAATCTTTCGAATTGGTACTGCTCTACAGCATCCAACTTTCTAAGACTTTTCGAAATATTTCTGTTCAAGTGAACACTGAATTTTGGATATTAATTATATTTGTTTTTACAGAAAACTATTCGGCCGTCCATTTTGTCCCTCTGGCTGGATATGTCAACATTATCCAATTCTGAATTATTACTGCTACAAAATTTAAAAAAATCCTGAAACTAAAAATCCGATTCATTTCGGCAGCTATTCATAATAAGTAACAAAAACATTTGAACTGTTCGTCATTTGGAAAATGCAAAACCTAAAAAGTATGAGAGTCATTTTTAGGTGCTTATGCACTTTTGTTACCGTGCTATTGTTTAAATAGTATTTTAAAGTTTAACTTCAGTTTTAGAATATCTTTTATATTAAATTAAGTAGAGAATACTTAGAAAACGCCATCCCCGTGTTAAGAATGGCTTTAACGTCATTATTTCAGTACGTTAACAAAAGTGCATAAGTACCAATTTTGGGGTACTCATGCACTTATTAATCCGTGCTGAAATAACGTTATTATTTAAAAAGCCATTCTTAACATTTGGGGGGGGGGTTGTACCTATTCTGTACTTTAATCTTACAATTGAATAAAAAAAAAAAAAAAAAAAAAACTTTAATTAAACTTGGAAATACGATTTTAAAAATAGCGCAGATCAGTAAGTGCATGAGCACCAAATTTTTGTCGATACATCGTTAAAATAACGAGAGAATTTTGATAAAATTTACTTATAATTAAGTCCACATTAGTTGAAGCGAAAGGAATCTCCCTCTCTGAAAACACCCGGAAACGTAGTTTTAACAAAAACAGACGATTACATAAGTTCAATTCTTTTGTATTTAAAATGCGTTCGATGCTTACAAATTTATATAATGGAAAAAAAAAATTAAAATACTAATTAAAGAAAATTGATATGCTGTTATTTTATAGCTTTTACCCCCTCTTACCTAACAATTTAACAGAAGATACCGCAAAAGTTAAATTTTACTGGAAAAATACCATAAAAATAGTACGGTACCTTCTCTGAATAAGTGCCACAATTTTATGCGGAATCTTATTTCCTTCCTAAAGCTTATTTGGTCAATGTACACTGTCCAATCAGCAAAGGGTGTTTATTCCGAAAGCCGTTCTTAACATAAGTTGGGGTGTTTATTCCGGAAGGCATTTTCTTATTTTCAGCGTTCATTTGTTAAGAACGGCTTTCGGAATAAACAACCAGTGCATATTGGCAGATTATTTAAAGGGTAAAACATCTGGTACTTATGCAATTTACGGATCGTGATTTTATTTTAGAAATTGAATTTAAGTTGAATTCAATTTTTACGATAGTTTTGTTTATTAAATTGTTAGGCGAATGTTAAAATAGTTAGCAAAGCATGTTAAGAATGACCTAAAAAATAGTATTCCAGCTCAGTCCTCGTAAGTACTGCGTAATACTAAAACTTATGTAAAAAAAAGGGGAGACGTATAAACATTAGTAGTTGCTTCCAAGAAATTAAAAGAATGGTAAGACAGAATTTAAATTCGCACAAATTGGTTTAAAATTAAAACTATTCCTATAGATATTGGAAAAAATGTTTAATGTAAGAACCATGTATTTTTTTCTATTTTATTCCATTGACATATTGCAAGATTTGATATAAACGAGCTTGAAAAGGTGAAAAGCATTCTTAAATGAACATTTCGAGTGTTTTTTTTTTAATAAACGAGAGAACGAAATGATTAACTTACCGATTCAAAAAATGGCATACACCGTTTTAATGCTGCTTATTTTTATATTCTTAAAAAATATTTCATATTTAAATGTTAAAGTTATGTCTCTAACAATTAGAATAGGGGTATTTTAGATTTTATTCTATATATAACAGCCAGACTGACTGGATTTACCAAGATTGCTCGGAAGAATAAGAAGCGTGGTAAAATGTCCGCCATTGCCAGACTCGTTTTTGAGTTCAACCATTTACAATTGATCAATTTGATTTTCTGCGAGTTTAGCCATCTTTCAGACAAGAGTCAGCGTACATTATCTGATTGGTCTCAGAAAACCATTTTCTCAGGCATTATGTCCTCCTGTCGCAATAGGGAGTTTATTGCCTTTCATCTAAAATACTTTCATCTGACAAGAGGTGCCGATTTTCTCTTTTAGGGGAACTGGATTTTGTTTCAAATGGGAGGAAAATAAATAACATTTAAGTGAAGACTGTTTTATAGGCCTTCGCATAACGAACGCAAACCTATGCGTCGCCCCCACCCCGTGCCTTTGATTCTATATCTAAACGGTTCATACGCTCTATCACTGTTATAAATTGTTATAAATTGTACAGTTGAATTTACGTATGGTAAGTATCCTGTACCTCTATAAGGCCACCATTCACCAATGTATGGAGTACTCTTGTCACATTTTGGCTGGTAGATCTGCTACTTGTCTCTCGCTCCTTGACAGGGTTCAAAAGAGAGTCGCCAACCTGATAGGTCCTGAACTGTCATCTAGACTTCAGCCTCTGTCCCATCGACGAAATGTTGCATCCCTCTGACTGTTAAATACTTTAATGGTGAATGTTCTGACGAACTACGAGCACTTGTACCCCCTCGACGTGAACACCCCCGAGAAACACGACAAACAGCTAAATCCCATCCCTTCACAGTAGAGATCGCTAGGTGTACGAAAGCCTTCTACTCCAATAGTTTCTTCCTCAGAACAGCTAAAATTTGGAACTCGCTTCCGGGATTCTGCTTTCCCAACTGTACTGACATGCAGAAGTTCAAGTGTAATGTGAACAGACATTTTTCCACTCATCTCCTTTTCGTAATATCCCTGCAACTTCTGTCCTCGATAGTAGCCCCCTACTCCAAAGTGGCACTGTGCCTTGTTTAGGGTGAAAATTGAATAATAATAATAATAATAATAATAAAAGTGTATTCTTCCCCTTCCCACTTCCGGGCTCATGAAAGCCTATTTTTAGCGATGTATTAATCTCGCGTAAACCATTTTGGTGATTTTACCAAACCTTTATGAATTATTTTCGCTATGAAAGATGGATTACTTAATAGCTACTAACAACTTGGCTCTATCTAGGTCTGTCATTGCTATTGAGCACTTCCCCTTATAAATATAAGAATTAGTACAGCTACGCCAATACTAAGTTTTTCATATGTTTTATTGACGATGTAGTATCATTTTTTTATAATATTTTTTTTGTGTTTTCACCAAATGTTTTGTGTTTTACGTCAATGCATGAAAGATAGTCTGAATGTGGTTGCTTCTTAACATTTATTGTCATCAATTATTCAAGTTCTACTAAAAGTAGGCACAAATCCTTAATAGTTGGGAAGAAAGGGGAAATCTACGATTGTTGGATAAAGGAATTTAAAGATCGTGTACGCACACAAATTCCAGGTTAGCAGAGAACAAAGAAAAACCAGGACGGACTTTGTACACACATATTTACGTCTGCTTGAACAAAGAAAGAATTTGCCAATAAAAGCAAGAGACGAACACAAAAACAGAGAGAGGACCGCGACGTTCACATCATTAGTTCGTCACCTCAACCTTTGCCTCTCACCACCCTTGCTCGACATGTCCTATGCCCACTGATAGCCAAAATAATAAATGAACAAAAACAGTGTTGTTATGAAACCGTCTCCGTGTTTGATTGTCAAAACGGCTGAAACAAGCCAGAATGTATATATTTATTAGCAGCCTGCATCCTTGTAAGACTGCAACAAATATGATTATACATACGCGACAGCGATAAACCGATAAATCGTTACAGAGAGAACCGACTATACAATTCAATATTTGCTGTTTCTTCTACTCTTGACTAGACGCGATTACGACCAATTTCTATACGCACTGTTTTTTGCTGTCCTTCAGTATTTCCTCCATCACCATAATACCACATTCACTGTATTGCCTAACTAACTTACAAAATTCCAATCGACCATGAACAAATTAATTCCACAAATTATTTACGATTGTGAAACTGGGGGGGACGTTTTTAATATTTTGTTCTTACATCATTATCTCATTTTACCTACCAATCGTCGACTATTTTCAACTGTTTATGAAAACTTTCAAATAGCATGTTGTACACTAACGACGAACTGATACAATTTGGCTTAATTTAAAATTAAAATAAGCATTTTGTCTTTCAATTTGCAATACAATTATAAGGCAAACATTTGAAATTACCCGGGGATTTTTGTAATAATTTGAAAATTTACGACCCCCCCCCCAAAAAAAAAAATTCTAATGAAATATTTATAAATATCAAAAGAATCGGAATCGGAATCATAAATCGAATTGGAATCGGTAATTGGATCGGAATCGGGAAAAATTTTGGAATCGTCCCACGACTAATATTTATATTTATTTATTTGTGTTATATATTTAACTTATACTAAATAATCTTTCTAAAAATTAAATAGATTATTTTACTGCATAAGAACTTATCAATATTATTACTATAGATTAATTCCCTCAGAATAATCACTCCTCTAAACAAAAATTACATTCTACCTTTTTAGGCGATTACGTGTAAACAACATGAAAAATATGCAAAAGAAGAAAAAATACAAAATACTCAAGTTAAGAATTTAGAGTGGGCGATTAGTTCACATATAAAGTTAACATGAAATAAGCTCCCATTCCCGATAATTCCAGCGTTTACAGAAGTTAAATAAAAGATAGATTCTGTGCGTTTACTTTATTGTTTGGGGGGGGGGTACATTTTTATGGTAGCATGATCTTACAATCAAATTCGAATTCACTACTTTTTCATTAATGAAATAATTAGAAAAATAATACAAAAACTGTACTTTTCGAACCAACATAATCGATATTATTTTCTGTAAAATAATAGTAAATATCTTTAAATACAGGGTGACCCCCCAAAAAAACAAAAGCTAAATGGAGGCCATAAAGAACCTATGCTGTAGAACGGAGAAAAAAGGCCAAAGACCCTAATGTTTTGATGTGAGGTTTTGCATATAATAAACTAATTATGACCAAAGTTTCATTTCATTCGGACAAAACACAAAGAAACGGGGCCTAATTTGAGTTGGCCCGTTTTTTGGAGGTCACCTTGTATTCATTTAAAAATATTATAGGGGAAGGGTGCTTATCGCCTAGCTGAAACTATATCCTTCAGGAACGATCCTAAAATCTAATTTCAATCGATATTTATTCAATAGTGGATTATTTTCCTACCTTCCCCAAATTGCCTAATTTTCTAAAATTTCATTTCAGCAGTTTGTCAACTAACGACGAATCAATGCAAATCGGCTTTGATTTAACTGAGAAATAAATCTTCAATTGTTTTACTATTTTCAATCGATTACGAGAAAACATATTTAGAATCATAGACTCGGATAATATACACAATGTCTCCTCCCAAGTATATACGGACATAACACAGAGATTTACATTAATTTGAAAATAAAAAAAATAACAAATTTATACTTAAATATTTAGAAATTTACAAAGAATCAGGATCAGTAATTGTATTGGAATCGAGAATTTAGGACAAAATCAGAAATTGTATTGAGCCCCTCCTCAAGAATGTAGCGATTTCATCTAGTCTGAATTTTGTCGATGTCACATTAGTACATGTCAGAATAAACTGGCAGAAGATGGAAATGTATCTCGCGACAGGTGACTTGATTCGAGTGGAAGCCAATGGTCCACTTTGTAGACATAACGTGCTAGAAATGCAGGTGTTGAAAGATATGACGACAGAAATGATGTCATATGTTCAAGGAGAGAACAGAGAATTTCTTGTAAGTCTCGGTCTGACAATGTATAGATAATCTAAGTGAATGTTATCTCGAAATTCTGCTCGCCTGTGTTTCTCAATTCCCAAATCAAAACCAAAAATAAGTAAATAATTTATTAGTTGTATGGTCTCTCCCTCAATAAGTAAAATATCTCTAAATAAAACCTTTGAAATCTCAAGTCTACATTGTGTTTTCATGCATGTGTGATTTCATTCGAAGTTTAATAACGACTCAGCGACAAGAAGTGACTATGGAAGACAGGCCAGCACGTTTAAACACGCTTTTATATATATGAAAAAGACTTGCATTTATTTGATTTGGTTGAACGTCAATGACAGACAATGTGCAGTTTTCTTTTTTTATTTAACTTACAAAAGCTGAAAACATACGAATAGTCTCTTAAATTCTTTCCTATATATTGTCCTCTACTTTGGATTTTAAAAATCAGCAGTAAGAGCAGTATCATCGTAATCATTGACCATCATCATCATTGACAACTGATGTTTGTCCACTTCTAAGCTTTTCGTAACAGAATTGGCGAGTAAAATCCTGAACAGCCGTCAACGGAAAACCATAAGAAGTCCAAAATATGCTGGTCTTCTCGATAGATTCATGTGCCAACAGATTGCCGTGGAGACAAGTAGAGCGATTGGTTTCGTCATTTAGGGTTTTTTTTTATCAATGACACGTCGTAATGTGGCCCATCGTGGCTTGACTTTACAAAGCACCTCAACATCGCCAATATCGGAGAAAATGTTTCGAACTTGCTATTTGCTCGCCAAGCAAGCAAGCAAGCAAGCAAGCAAGCAAGATATCTAATAAACCGTCTTGATGTCCCGGATATATTTATGAAGTTACTTAGCTTCAATGGCGACAGATAAAAAAGCGCCTTCCCGTTTTTATATTAATGGGTATTCATGAGATCTCACCAAGGGTTACATGGTACATGTCGTGGATCATCTTATAAAATGGATCGTTTTTGACAAACTTTGCTATCCTTTCTCGTTCGATAATTAGTTACTATCGCCATGGTAGTAAATCCTTCTCTACTTTCAATGGTTTTGTAGCATTACTAATAATTATTAGTAGATTTCAAGGACTGGTACCTTAGGTCGCAACTGACGGCAATCTGTTTGCAAGAGATATCTATTCAAAGAAGGTAAGACCTTTCCCTCTTTCTCTCTCCGTGTCCAGAATAAGTTTTGTAATTTAGACCTAGCTATAATTGTTGTGGCGTGCTAGTTACACTTTTAAATTTGATAGTTGAAAAAACATTATTTAGAATACGATGGAAATAGGTGGATGTTATTCTTCATGACCGTAACTATTATTATTATTATTATTATTAGTAGTAGTAGTAGTAGTAGTAGTAGTAGTAGTAGTAGTAGTAGTAGTCGTTTAAACCTACATTGCATTTTAAAATTTTCATTTTAATCTAAGACCGTCTAAGTCCGCCAATGTCGCACCATACCGGGACTACCGTGAGTTGGCTTGGCTCTCTGAATGTTTCTCTATCGCTTCGAGACTAGTCCCGGTTTGACAATCAACCATCACAATCGATAAATCGTCTGGATATTCCACATATAAACACAAAGGCTGTCTAAAACACTGACATTTGAAACAGATTATTTAAAATTTATTTGAATCCAAATCTAAGAATTATGTTTTGTCAGATGTGGGATTTTCCTACTTCTACCTTTTATTACTTTCATGCGAAATAATTCTGAGTTGCGTACGTGTATGTTGAAGGTGACATATTTTTATAATCTTAGATATTCAAAAATACATTCTCATCTGCAAACACTTATCCTATGTCGTAAAGATGTAATCATTTGTAAACGTTGAAGATTGGTGGGTTTTTATTATATTTTTATAGCAAAATACTGACTGGATGTCCACCTCTTCCCTCTCTTAAATACACGCGTGTAAACGAAGAAAACGACAAAAATAAAACGTAAACAATCAGTAGCAGATTGTCAGTTCAGTTGAATCAAGGCATTCGGCTCATTAAAAGCGAACTGCACACGGTCACCTTGAACAGAGTTGCATGGCCATTTGTGGGTAAAATTTGCGCCTAGAACAACCACGGATTTTTTCCTCAGCACGAAAGTTAACAAAGTCTCGGCCATTGTTAAGATGGCTTGTTTCTTGTTGACTGAAGTATGTCTCTGGTCTTGTGCAATTTAAGAAGATCCAACCTCCTAGATATTGCCTTCTTCCTTTAATAACAAGTTTATTGAAAATAGCCTAAGGTGCACCTACAGGGAACTTCTGAAGGAGCTATGCGAACATTTCTGCAGATCAGAGTGATCTTGCTCTAGAGCGCTGACTTTTCAAATCCCACTTTTCAGCTTTTGTGTTACATCATACCGCCGTATGCGAGCCAATCCCACTATCTATTTTATCTCTAATTAGGTTAGCAACATAACGTTCTTTTTCCTTTATCATGTTGATTGTATTTGTGTATTTTAGTATTTTGCTTAATCCATCTCAGTTTCCAATCTGTGTCTTTTATACATTTTTTAAATGGTCGTTGTGTAACGCAATGGAGAACCAGTGACAAACGAGGGATGCTAAACACAGACGAAGAATCAACAGGGCGAGAAGTTGTGACAACGAAAAGATTGGTAGCAGTAACAGGAAAATAGACGATACGAATTGAGGGGCAAAGTACGAATGTCCACAAAGAGAAAAAGAGGGTAACGACGAAGAAAGTAGAGGATGAAGAGAAGGAAACGAGGAACTATGCACACAACGCGTATATCGAAAATAAAGAAAGAAATAGGGAAACGAAACGCATATTCAGCAAGCACGCATTTTCGATACGAAGAAAAAAATATGAAAATCGTGACGCAATGCATATTTTCGAATTAGAAAAAAAAGCATAGCATGAATAGATATAGTTGTCAATAAATTAGAATCAATAAAAATAAATATGTTGTTATTTTTGAAAATTGAAAAACGCCTCGCTACTTTTATTTCTTTTTCACAAAATCATTGCGACATATTGCCTTTCACAGAATTATGATGCAGTACTATTGTCACAGTTGATGCATAAGTTTTCATAATTGTTTCGATTTGAAAATATTAGGATCAGGATTTGAAAACTCAAAATTTAAACGTGACAAATCGCAAGGGAAAAGTCTATCGCAGAAATTCGACGCTTCCACTAAAACAATATCAACAAGATAAATATTAAATCGTTATTTTCATCTTTATAATATTCTCCTTGTTCCTTTCGTAGTTAGTCTACGTTACGCCTTGAAAAAAGGTAAAATACAATTTTTGGAAACCAAACTGCTTCACAAAAAATCAAATTTGCAAAGTGTGGCTTTAAAAAGGCCAATCTGGCAACCCTGGACATGAATATAAGAGTGTCCTCTCTTTGGTGTAGCCTCGTTTTCGAATAACATTATAATAATATCATTGTTGTAATAGTGTGAGAAAGGAACTTTTAGTAATTTTGACTGCGGTTCTTCGCCAAAGAAAAGGGAAAAGAGAACATTCGAAAGAAACAGTGCAAAAAAGAATATCGTCTGGACTGAAGGAGTAAATTAAAAATTGTCTCTTACAATGTGATTGGATAGTTATTTTGTTTTACTCATTTTCATTCCTCACAAGGCATATTACCACTTAAGCGTAAGGGGCTACTATCTGAGATCATGCCTAGGAAAAATTAACAGGATGTTGGTTTATATTACATTGTACAGTCAGGAAAGCAAGTAGAAGGAATGGAATTTCGAAGGCTAGATGTCCGAAAGAAGAAATTATTAGAGTAGAAGGCTTTCTGGAATTTAGGCAGCTCAGCAAAATGTTTCTAAAACAGGCACAGAGATGCAGGTACAGGATTCTCTCAAGTGTTATTTGTCATGGATATCGGTGGTTGGAGAGACGGTTCTTGTAATTGTTAAAGGCGAGCAGCTTAGTCCTACAAGCATTAAATGTTATCATCCATTTGCCGCCCCATTCCACTACAGTCTGGAGGTCATTTTCTAATGATTCTGCCATTGTCTTAGATTTATGTACATGCATTCTTCCTTTGTGTATGTTAGAGAGCATTGTATCACCAATAAATATACCCATCACAAACAAAATATTATCAAGAAGGTCGTTTATGAATATCAGGAATAGTAGCGGTCCAAGGATCAACCACTGAGGCACTCCTGCATTAATGTTATGCTGCTTGGATGTTCGTCTATCAATGACAATTTAGATGGTCATATTGTCTAAGAAGGATCTAATTATATGTAGTATATGTCCATTTATACCGTATGATTTAATTTTCATTAGCAGCCCTTTGTGGCAGACTTTGTCAAAGGCCTTGGATATATCAAGGGCCCTTGTTTCAATCGCTTTATCCAGTGACCGGTATATGTGTTCAGAGATGACTGTTAAAATATCTCCAGTGAAACAACATTGCCTAAATCTATACTGTTTGTCAGAGAGAAGATTAGCTTTTGCAATGTGGTGGATCAGTGCTTGATTGATTAATGTCTCAAAGATTTTAGCAAAGACCACAAGACCAATATTGTGATTATTGAGAGTCAGTCTTTTCACAAGAATTCTTGTACACTTGTACCACAGAGGCCATCTTTTAGCTATTAAGGAAGCAAGATTTAGTAAGGCATTTGTTGTAGAGTTTGGGAAGTATGGGGGCTAGCTCAGCTGAGCATTTCTTAATTAGTATAGCAGGGATGAGATTAGGCCCACACGTTATGGAGGTGTCTAATTTTTTCTGATATTGCGGGCATGAGAAGGGGTGATTTTTATATCATCTAATGTGGCTTCTGTCTGCATAAGGAAATTTGGAAGAGAGTTTTTGTTGGCTCTAAGGGAGTTGGAGGCTAATCGCCAGGCAAGCATTTCTGTCTTCTCGGTTGCCATGCATGTAACCTTCTGGTTGTTGGATAGTGGGGCAATTACTGATTGAAATCACGAGTTCCTATCTTTTGTGATTGTATGTATTTTTTGGTTATTTTAGCATGGTTTTTGGGGGGGGGCTGTCGCTATTGCTCTCTCACAATGATTTCTAGCATTTTAGTTTGCTCATTTGTATTTTACTTATTACGTATGAACCGGCAGAATGCATGCTGTCTTTGTGCAATGGCAACTGCACAACCTGTAGTGAACTATGGGGATGAAGAGGCTTGTTATAATGCTTCCATGTGGGGATATGTAGTTATCACCATTCGGTTTTCTCATTACAGGACGAGAGAAAATATTAGTCCATGGAGCATGTCTGATGTGTTTTCTGATGATATCCCAGTCAACCTTTTTGTAGCACCTTGGTGTTTTGAGCAATGGCTCCTCAGCTTAGGGTTGGAGATATGATGTCCACTGGTACCAAGAGGTCGTCTGCGTTTCCAAGTGGACTGTTGGCATTAGTCACACAATCCTCGAGCACTGTGGTGAGGAATAGGTCTAGAAGTGAAACCTGCTAGTGTTCACGATCTGGGCGGCAGATTAGGAACAGAGAGACTATAAGTAGAGCGTCCTGTTGCATCTGTACGACCTGAGAAACCAAGCCAATTTTTATGGTGGACATTAAAGTCACCAAACGCATGTATTTGGACGCTAGAGTTCAGAGTGCTGAATCTATACTATCAGAGACATGATCAATTAGGGTACAGTCCTGACTTGAGGGAAAATGGTAGAGAAAATATAAGTAACTAACGCAGTGATAAAAGCATATTTATTATGGGGTGGTCGAACATCATGGCATTAGATAATTCAACGTTGAATTTAGAAGAAATAAATAAAAATACAAAACTCACCAAGACTCCCCCTCTCCACCTTCCACCGCCACCCAACATACCCTTTAAATATCGGCATAAAAGCAGACTGACCGACTGGCTGGCATTCGTCCTCATTAAGCTATCGCCTCCAAGCCAAGTTGAACGCTATGCTCCCAAAAGCTAAGAAACTATTCTGTTCGTAACTTTTACAGTCTATTAATCTAAAAACACTAACATGTCTATTTTTTTTTTATTTTTTTATTTTTCCTTATTACAGGTTTGACTCTAATCCTGAATATTTGTCTTGTTTTCTTTCTCCTAAATATTTTTTTGTTAAAAATACTATTATTAACCAATATTTTTTTCTTATATTTAAAACGAAAAAAAAAAAAACAACTCCCATGAAACTGAACATTTCCCAAATTATATTTGTATATTATCCGAACTTAACACACGCGGCTTTTTTATATTTAAAAAAATTTTTTTATTTTTCTTCTAAATATGCATTACTTCTAGCTAAAGTTAATACATAACCCTAAAGGTATTACTTCTTAACCAGCTTTTTAAACGAGTTAAAAATAACCAGACTTTTTCAATTTGATAAAAGTTCCATTATAACATATTTATTATGGGGTGGAGGTGGACAGATTTAACATCCCAGCTCGACCTAGATGAAGACAAAACGTATCCATGCATTAACATGGGAGGGGAGACTATCTTCAAGTACTATCCTAGTCCGTGAATGGGGGTAACGGACTTATACTAAGTAGATATTAATAAGTCCTTCTCAACTTTTTTTATTTTATTTTTTGTTTTAGTTTATTTATTTATTTATTTATTTTTTTTTTAAATTTTTTTTTCTCAATAGAGAGTAGATAATGCATGTGAATTTCTGTTTCTATGTTTATCCCTGTGGTCATGTCACTAGTAAGGGTGCTGGAGGTAAACGTTTCATCTGGGCTGACGTTACCCGCCTGATAGTCAGAGACCCGAACCTTGGATTAACCACTAAGGAGGCTGTCCTATCAGCAGGTGCAAAGTACCGGGGCTGCTGTATTGCCATTTGGTGAATGGATTCTGGACCATACAGTAGTTTCTGGTAGGGCCTCTCGATGCCATACTAGTGGGTAATTGTTACGGCTTTACCTTATCATGTGCCACAAAAAAAAATTTTCTTGTCTTTTTCTCTCTTATTTTCCCTCTCTGTCCTGCTCCAATAAAGTTTACCGACCTGCTCCACAAAACCCACACCTCAATCATGACAAATCTCCAAAAAAGAAACACGAATAAACATAGAACCTCTCAGTACAGACTAATAAGTCTCCTGTGTGTCATGAATAAGTTGCTGGAATCCATATTAAATAAAGAAGTAGTCAACCACCTCAACAGAAACAACCTTCTTAGTAATATGCAATATGGTTTCCGCTCTGCAAGATCTATAGCAGATGTGCTAACGGTTATATCACATAGGATTAGTGAATCTCTTGACAAAGGTTTCCTTTCCAGGGCAATTGCTCTTGACATATCGAAGACCTTCGATAAGGTATGGCATAAGGGTCTACTTCACAAGATTTCCAGCTACGGTATTACTGGAAATGTTTTCTCAATCATTAAATCATTTCTCTCCGATAGATTCATAAGAGTAGTGGCTGATGGGTAGAAATCAGAGGCCCACAGTATTAATGCCGGAGTCCCTCAGGGGTCCATCCTGGGCGCAACTCTCTTCCTGATGTATATCAATGATCTCCCAAAACACATACTTAAATCATTCGTTGACATCTATGCTGATGACACGACCATCTATGGCAACACATCAAAGGCCGTAAATGACAAAGTTCTCTCTAATTCTCTCTCCTCTGATCTTGGTACAATGGGGGAAGAGGTGGCTGGTCACTTTTAATGCATCCAAAACCAAGCTTCTATCTTTACATCATCAACGCTCTGATCCCCATCTGGCATCAATTGAAATGGATGGCTCTCGTCTTGGAGAGGCTCCATGTTTTGACAAGCTTCTGGGTTTGACCTTTACTCCTGATCTGAAATGGAACACGTACATCAAATCTGTTGCCAGGGACGCTGGGAAAATGCTGGGATCCTTCTACCACTCCAGAAGATATCTCACTACTGATACAATTCTCTATCCGTATAAAAGCTAAGTACGTCCAAGGATGGAGTACTGCTGCCACATCTGGGCAGGAGCTGCTAAAATCAGCCTATCCTGCCTTGACAAAGTACAAAATAGACTTCGTGGTTTAATGGAGGATGCCCTTTTCTCCTCCCTGCAACCTCTCTCCCACAGAAAAGACGTTGCGAGCCTGTCTTTGTTTTATCGTTATTTCCATGACAGGTGCTCGTCTGAGCTCCAATCCCTCGTCCCCCCTCGCCAATCTTTCACGAGAAACACCCGCCTGGCAGAAACTACTGTCAATAATTTTCCCCACTCTTTATCTGTGCCTAAATCCAAACGTAGATTCCATGAGCAAAGCTCCTTTCTTAGAACTGCATGCCAGTGGAACTCTCTGCTGCTTGCCTGTTTCCCACCTGACTACAACTTGGACGTCTTCAAGTCCAACATAAACAAACTCCTGACAAACCGCCTCCTTAAGTAAGACACTCTATCAAAACCCCCAATACTAATGATTACTACAATACTATCTCATTGATTACTGTACACACAATAACCCTTATCCCTGAGTGGCCTTCGGGTCTTGATAAGTGTTGACCCCCATGTAAAAAAAAAGCACATAAAAGCCTATGCATCTGTTTCAAGACGTTACTCTCTAGCTAAGGGGAAGGTGCTACGAATACAAATGAATAAGCGCGTGCATATATCTATCAGAGTTGGAGGTATCCTATAATGTTAAAGCGGCTAGAGGGGATTGAGGAGCGTAGGTGTATTTCACTTAATGCAAAGATATCCGGGAAGTTTATTAACAGGTAGGCTCTACATCATCTAGATTACTTCTAAGCTCACGGATATTTGTGAATGCGAGCCTCAAGAGAAAAGGCGAATCGGTTTTGCTTTGGCTAGATTGTTTGGTTTGATTGTGATATTTGTTTTGGTTGGCATTTCATTATGCTTTGTTTGATTTTAGATTGGAGGGAGAGTGTTTAGGAAAGTGGGTCAATTTTGATGCCAATGGTCTATTTAGCCGAGTCCTTCCTAGAAAATTGGGGCCTCGTGAAAGCCCACTGAAGATAACAGCAAGGTCCCCTTCCATGCACGACATGGTATTACAATTATCCCAATATTATACAACTGATGATAGAGCAACCGCTCTAAGTGCTTCCAAAGAGTTAGGGCTCCAGTACTGTCAATCGGAAACAGCAGCCAGACAAACTGTCAATCAGATACCCTCAATCTCTTAGACAAGACCGGCCAAACCAGTCGAGTGAACACAAGTGGCATGCAAGAATACCCAATTAGCTCAGATTTTGAGAGAAAGAAAGAAATTAGGGATAGAAGATAGGGATAGGGGAATGGCGTTTGCCATCCTAGTCAGGAAACATGGCCAAGCACAGGGAGGCTCTGGCGAGTCCCTGGTATTGTACCTCTGTGCCTAGCTAATAGACAAAGAAGGAATGTGAAAGCAGGCGATAGGCAGAGCCTATCTACTCCTTAAGCAATTTAGGTTTACAAACCGGAGAATTTGTTCAAGTCACCAGTTCTAGGAAGGTTGTCGACCGTGACTAAGGAGGCTTCCCTTCCCCCAATTTAATATCAGAGTTTTCCTTCTCCAAGACAAGATCTACAGGTCCATCACACCAAGAGGAGTAAGCAGGTATTTCTGTGCCCTCGCATGGATGAACATATTGAGTATTTTATTATTAGATATCTCATTTAAATACAGCTTTCTCTTCCAGTAGCTTCTTTACCAAACTGCAAGTTTATAAAATTATCTCCCTGCTGATTGTTTTTCTTCTATCGCTTCTTTTTAGTTATGTGCAAGCAACTCTATAAGTCCCTCCGTCAGTCGGTCTGTTGGTCGGTCTGTCGGTCTGTCCATAACACTTTTGTGCTTGGCCTTTTTGGTTAAGATCAAAGGTCTGTTCTTAAAAGACGCTGCTCTTGCTTTTTAAGCTTTTCTTGGCCTTTTGGCCAAGATCAAAGTGGTTGCGGTTCATGCACTCAGCACCGCTAGCGAGAGGGAATCATTCTTCAGTCACTTGATGTGTTTGTAGATTGTCGGAAGTGGGTAGTGCTAATGGGGGATTGGCACGCCATCTTAGACCCAGAGTTAGATAAGGTAGGTCAACGAAGCAGTCAACTCTGACGTTGTCATGCGTCGTGAGATTTCTAGGCGTGGCTCGGACAAATACATTGCAAAAGTTAGACATCTGGATGGACGTACCCTTGAATCGACTCAGGAGATCTGCAAGCGGTTTCGAGAACATTTTGAGGAATATTTTACGCAGCAACCCGATTTTTGGTCCTTGATTTTAGCGACTATTTGGCCGACTCTCCCCGTCTTGCTACGGCTAGAGCAGCTAGTTTCAAGGGCCAGGTGTTTGAGTGGGAGGTCTTTACTGCACTGAAACAGGTCAGCTGTGACAGATCGCCGGGACTCAATGGTCTG
The DNA here is from genome assembly GCF_053919585.1 of Euprymna scolopes. Classification (NCBI taxonomy): domain Eukaryota; kingdom Metazoa; phylum Mollusca; class Cephalopoda; order Sepiida; family Sepiolidae; genus Euprymna; species Euprymna scolopes. Next base: position 146,523,728 of record NC_136492.1, read on the forward strand.
CCATATGAACTGTATTTTAGGCTGTCGCCCATGTTTCTGCCTCTTCTGACAGATGTGTTCAACCATTGGTTTGCTCAGGGATCCATCCCAGGGCAGGTAACCAAGGGAGTGATCACATTGCTGAGGAAAGGTGATGGGCATGGTGGGGAAGAGTTAGATGATTACAGGCCTATAACTCTGCTTAACACAGAGTTGAAGATTTTGGCCAAGGTCCTGTCGAATCGGATGCAGGTTGTTATCGGCGAGTTGGTTGAACCAGAACAGAACTACGCTGTAAAGGGGAGATCGATTCAGAACAACTTGCACCTGATCCGCACGATCCTCGAAGGGGGAATAGATGACGACATGGAAGCCGCGCTGATCAACTTAGATCAGTCCAAAGTGTTTGATAGGGTCGACTATCGTTTCCTGGCATCTGTCTTAGAGGCCGCTGGTTTTAAACCGGACTTCTGCAACTGGATCTCTGTGATGTATTGACAGCCCACGACTGTCATGCAAGTCAACGGAAAGCACTCAAAACCCTTTGTTATCTCTCGGTCGGTTCGTCAGGGTTGCCCGCTGTCGGCCCTGCTGTACATCTTGGCCTTGGACCCTCTGCTCCGCCAGCTGAGACGTGGGGAGGCAAATTCGGCCTTGCACAGAATGGCTCTGCCTGGCGGCTCAGCTGCCAAGGTATCCACGTTCGCTGATGATGTCACGATCTTTGTAGCGGGCTTCAGAGACATCGAGATCATGTCGGAGGCACTTGCACAGTATGAAAGAATCACGGGGGCCAAGATAAACCGCAGATATAGTTAGCAAGTCTGTGTGTACGAAGAGGGGCCAAATTTGAATACGTGTTCCCCACCTAGGTGTGGAGCGCCTGGTTCTAGGGTTTCTATCGGATCCCTGCCCCTTTCCAATTTTACTTCCTTCAGCCTCTCGGTCAGCCAGCAAATAAATCTGGTTTCCCTTATTAGAAAACCGCCAAGATCCCCAACAACTATTTTTTTCTTTTGCCCCCTCCCCCTCCTCTCGAAATTCAACCCAGCTTGGAGGAAATCAAACCAAACACTAACCCCCCCCCCCACTCTCACCGTCAAATTATTCTTTTCCCCCCTATTTAGGACACAACCCCTACCCTCTCCATTTAGAGGCTGCCTGCGAAATCCTGGTTCCTTTACAAACCAGAGTGAAACGGATGGTCTAGCATTTCAGATAGGGTTGGGAGGGCCTTACTAACAGGATTTTCTTTTGTTTTTTTTCCCCATGTCCCTCGACACAAATGAAATTTTATTAATATTGTTATTTTTTTTGTATTTTTTGATATTAAAAAAAAAAAAAAAATGTTTAAATTGGATTTAAGTAGGATGACCCCCCTCCCACCAAACACACACAAATACAAATTTAAAAGGGTAACCATGATTAAAGATGTTGGCCGAGAGAAAAATCATTTAAAATTTCCAATAGAGACGAGATGGACCAACCAACCTCAACCCCCTTCTTTTGGAGTTGGCCTTGTGCCTAAGTTTATTGTTCATTTTCCTTATTGAATTTTTTTTTCCTGTGAATAAAGATTTAATATCTCAAAGTGTAGTATCTGTTCCGGCAGATACTACAAGCAAAGACCATATGTGGGGGGGGCAACCCCACATATAAGACTTTATGTTTTATTTTCATTAAGTTGACCGATTAAAAGAACGGAAGGAAGAAGTCAGAAAACCGATAAGCGATAAGAAAGTATCTCTTCTTTCTACTTTCTTGGTGTTTTCTGTAGTTTCTGGCCGTATGTTGGCCAATATAGAAATATTCCTAACTTTTTAAAAATATCTATTTAATAATCTGTTTTAATTTTACAAATATATCTGGAGAAGGTTTTTTTTTTAATATTGTATAAAATTTGTTTTACTCTTATTTCACCCCAAAAAAGCATGGTGTTACTTTGATGTGAGGGGCTACGATTTGTAACCAAATTTACAGATATGCTATGTAAGGAGTTGAGCAGCGAAATGTCTGTCCACATTATACTTGAATGTCAGAACAGTCAAGGAAGGAGGGGATTCTAGTCTATCAGTTCGAGGGAAGAAACTATTTAGTTCTGTACAGCGTAGGGGTGGGATTTTGCCGCTTGTTGGATTAGTCGAATATATAAGTGCTTTGAGTTTGTCAGGGCACATTTCATTAAAATACTTGTAAATCAGGCATAGGGATGCAGTATTTCAACGATGGGATAGGGGATAGTGTTTGGTTCATAATGTAGGGCCTATTAGGTTGACAACTCTTTTTTTAACCATGTCTAAGAGTGAGAGATTAGTGGCAGATGCACCAACCCAGATGCGGCATCAATACTCCATGCATTGGCGAATGGTGATTTTGTAGCAATACAGGATGCTGTCACATGTGAATAACTTTCTAATACGGTAGAGAGAGCTCACCTTTTTCATAGCAGCCAAGGCAGTGTTATTGATGTATTTGTCCTAATCTATGTTCCCTGTGAATGTAAAACTGAGGAGTTTGAATGAAGAACTTTCAAGTTGTGTATCATCAGCCATAATTATCAGTAGCTGAGAAGGTTTCTTGAAATTATTAAAGGAAAGAAGCTAACTCTTGGCAGCATTGAATGTTACCATCAATTTATGTCCCCATTCCACTACAGACTGAAGGCCTTCTACTAAGGTTTCAATCATTTCCCTAGATATGTGTTCATTCGTTTTTCCCTCGAGTCTGTTATAAAGCACTAGCAGTTCCACCCAGCTTTGCTCGGGCCCTATTTACTGTTCATTACTTTACGTGGCTATGTATATATAAAAAAGTGTGAATATGTACGGTAATGCCTTTCTATATAATAGTCTTGCTTAACTACCTTGAAAAAAATGTTTGTAGTGACCTCAGAAGTTATTTTTTTTAAACTTTGACCCAATTTTGACCCCTTAGCATTTATTCTTTTGGGCTCAATAGAATTATAAAGTTAGATCCATGTCCAAGGAACCTATATCTAAAATTTCAATTGTTTAGACTCAAAATTGTCGGAGGAGTTTGGAAGAGTTCTCAAAGGTCAAATCGTTAAACTTTGACCTCTTAACAGCAAAATTTCTGTCCGAAAACCAATTAAAAAGATTTTCCCAAATCTCAATGCACCTCATGCCAAATTTCAAGTCTGTAGACCGAAAATTGACAGAGTTATTTGGTAGGAAAATGTACACAGACACACAGACAGACACTGTAATTTTTATAGCTATATAGATTGAGTCATCAGTAAATATACCCATGAAATTTTATCTGGGAGATCATTCATGAATATGGGAAATAATAAACCTCCGAAGATCGACCTTTGCAGCACCTGCATTTACACCATGTTCTTTTAGCATACGACTGTCTAGAACAACTTATAGTTTTCTCTTATTCAAAAAACATTTGATTATGTTTAGTATTTGTCCAGTAATATCGTATGATTTCATTTTCATGATGAGACCATTTTGCCAGAACCTGCCAAAAGCCTTAGATATATCTATGGCTACGGCCATAGCCTCCCCTACATTATTCAGTGCATGGTACACATGTTCAGAGATTACAGTTAGAATATCTGCAATAGAACAGGCTTGCCTAAATCCATACCGCTGGTCAGAAAGAGGTTTAGTATCTATGAGGTGGTGGAGTACTCAACGATTATGCGAAGAGAGGAAGGAAGTAACGAGGTGACAACTGAGTCAGTTCTTCCGCTAGAATTCTTTGAAGCTTGTAACATGGATGAAATTTTTCAGCAGTCCGAAAACAAGATTCGGTAAAGCATTTGCGAAAGAGATTTTCTTCATTACAGAAAGCACAATCAATATATAAATATTAAACTTTAATATTGTATGCTTAAAACGTTACAATGAAACACAAGGAAATACAAATTATGAGTATGAAATGCAAATTATAAGTATGAAATGCAAATTATAATTATAAAATGCAAATTATGAGTAAGAAATGCAAATTATAATTATAAAATGCAAATTATAAGTATGAAATGCAAATTATAAGTATGAAATGCAAATTATGAGTAAGAAATGCAAATTATAAGTATGAAATGAAAATTATAAGTATGAAATGCAAATTATAATTATGAAATTCAAATTATAAGTATCGAAATGCAAATTATAAGTATGAAATGCAAATTATAAGTATGAAATGAAAATTATGATTATGAAATGCAAATTATGATTATGAAATGAAAATTATAAGTATGAAATGAAAATTATGATTATGAAATGAAAATTATAAGTATGAAATGAAAATTATAAGTATGAAATGAAAATTATAAGTATGAAATGCAACTTATGATTATGAAATGCAAATTATGATTATGAAATGCAAATTATAAGTATGAAATGCAAATTATAAGTATGAAATGCAAATTATGATTATGAAATGCAAATTATCAGTATGAAATGCAAATTATGATTATTAAATGCAAATTATGATTATGAAATGCAATTATCAGTATGAAATGCAAATTATGATTATGAAATGCAAATTATAATATGAAATGCAAATTATGATTATGAAATGCAAATTATAAGTATGAAATGCAAATTATGATTATGAAATGCAAATTATGATTATGAAATGCAAATTATCAGTATGAAATGCAAATTATGATTATGAAATGCAAATTATAAGTATGAAATGCAAATTATCAGTATGAAATGCAAATTATGATTTTGAAATGCAAATTATCAGTATGAAATGCAAATTATGATTATGAAATGTAAATTATCAATATGAAATTCAAATTATAAGTATGAAATGTAAATTATGATTATGAAATGCAAATTATGAGTATGAAATGCAAATTATAAACATGAAATGCAAATTATAAAAATGAAATGAAAATTATAAGTATGAAATGAAAATTATTAGTATGAAATGCAAATTATAAACATGAAATGCAAATTATGATTATGAAATGCAAATTATAAGTATGAAATGCAAATTACCAGTATGATATGCAAATTATGAGTCTGAAATCAAATTATGATTATGAAATGCAAATTATGATTATGAAATGCAAATTATAAGTATGAAATGCAAATTATAAGTATAGAAATGCAAATTATGATTATGAAATGCAAATTATAAGTATGAAATGCAAATTATAAGTATGAAATGCAAATTATTATTATGAAATTCAAATTATGATTATGAAATGCAAATTATAAGTATGAAATGCAAATTAGAAGTATGAAATGCAAATTATCAGTATGAAATGCAAATTATGATTATGAAATGCAAATTATCATTATGAAATGCAAATTATGATTATGAAAGGCAAATTATTAGTATGAAATGCAACTTATGATTATGAAATGCAAATTATGATTATGAAATGCAAATTATAAGTATGAAATGCAAATTATAAGTATGAAATTCAAATTATGATTATGAAATGCAAATTATAAGTATGAAATGCAAATTATGATTATTAAATTCAAATTATGATTATGAAATGCAAATTATAAGTATGAAATGCAAATTATGATTATGAAATGCAAATTATAATATGAAATGCCAATTATGATTATGAAATGCAAATTATAAGTATGAAATGCAAATTATGATTATGAAATGCAAATTATAAGTATGAAATGCAAATTATCAGTATGAAATGCAAATTATGATTATGAAATGCAAATTATGATTATGAAATGTAAATTATAAATAAAGGATGGAATACTGTTGCCATATCTGAGCAGGAGCTGCCAAAAACAGCCTATCATGCCTTGACAGAGTACAAAATAGACTTCGTGGTTTAGTGGGGATGCCCTTTTCTCTACCCTGCAACCCCTTTCCCACAGAAGAGACGTTGCGAGCCTATCCTTGTTTTATCGTTATTTTCATGACAGGTGCTCGTCTGAACTCCAATCCGTGGTGTCCCCTCGCCAATCTTTCACGAAAAACACCCGTCTAGCTTAATCCACTGTGAAAAATTTCCCCCACTCTGTATCTGTGCCTAAATCAAAACGCGGATTTTATGAACAAAGCTTCTTTCTTAGAACTGCACGCTTGTGGAACTCTGTTCCGTCTGCCTGCTACCCTCCGGACTACAACTGTGATGTCTTCAAGTCTAATGTTAACAAATTCCTAATGAACCGCCCCCCTAATTTAACACTTCATCAAATCTCCTCACTAACGTAATGTACTTGCAATAACCCTTATCCCTGAGTGGCTTCAGGGCCTTGATAAGTGGTTAACACTGTGTAAAAAAAAAAAAAGAAATGCAAATTAAAAGTATTAAATGCAAATTATGAGTATTAAATGCAAATTATGAGTATGAAATGAAAATTATGTGTATGAAATGAAAATTATAATTAATAAATGCAAATTATAATTATGAAATGCAAATTATAAATTTGAAATGCAAATTATTATTTTGAAATGCAAATTATAAGTATGAAATGCAAATTATGAGTATGAAATGCAAATTATGAGTTTGATATACAAATTATAATTATGAAATGTAAATTATAAATTTTAAATGCAAATTATAAGTATGAAATGCATATTATAAGTATGAAATAAAAGTTTGGAAATTTGTTGGGGTTGCACAGAAATAGTAAAAAAGAAATTTAGTTTCTGCAAGAGTGAACGCTTAGTACACATTTGGTAAAAGTGGTATTGCTGTAGACAGGCGTACATGCGTACTAATGTGTCGTTACACAACACACAAGAAATCGACAATATATTGACTATCGAAATCATAGTCACGATATCGGAAAATAAAAACCTTAATATCCTAAAAAGGAACTTGCCGGCGAGGAAGATTTTAAACATCATATTCGTTCATAGCAAACCTGAATCATTCTTTGCAGGTAAATCTTCACTGGGACAAGCCATTGATGCTAATATCACAAATTTCAACCGATGTAACGTTTCACCTTGCAGCTTGCACGGAAATGCTTCTGTCGAACTCTGGAATCTTCATGGAATTTTGAACAGAGACGTTCATTTAAGCCACAGGGGTATCTTTCTCTCATTCCGTCAGTCATGACTAGGTAGAAATAATTATTAATTCGTAATTGTATCCTGAGTATCGCTCGTACTAAGAACTGAACCATTAATCAGCATAAGACTTAGAACTGATTATAACATAGCACTTTTATCCGTTAAGCCATGGGTTATGGCGACATAAACACTCCCGAGTCTAATAAGACGCACTCGAAGAAAGTCGGAGGTTACATCGGTCGGAGCATTGTGACAATGGCATTCATGATGAGAACATTAATATGAATAATTCAAATAATCCAAAAGAAATACTATTTTAAAGTGGTATAAAATGATTACAGCCAAAAAAATTGAGGTAACACATTAAAATGCTAAAACGAAAGCAATATATGATATAATTCATTTAAATTAAAAATATATTTTATGTAGGCATCCGATATTTCCTGTGATTCGTTATACTTTAAAAGCGGATGTTTGCTTGTTTGTCGCTTTAATAAAATCACACGTAAGCAGTTAGTATGTCTCCGGATATATGACCGAAAGCATCTAATGCGGCCTTCAAATTTATCGGAAAACACGGGTTTATTACACAGCGGGCTAAAATGCCGCAAAATCGGCAATAATTTCAGTTTTGTTGCAAACATCTAAAAATCTCTTCGTGAGAATTTTCTCAAAATTCACAAAAAAGTTATGATTAAAGTTTATTTGCATTAAAAACGGCCTTGTGCCTAATTTGCTTTGGTGGGGAAGCAAATAAATACATTAAAGTTTATTTGCATAAAATAACTAACAAGGAAACCCGACATTGCCTGGAATGGATTAAGCACCAATAAATGTTCCACACTTCCAATACTTTAATTGTTATTGAAATCGGTGAACGCGCCCATTTTTTTATCAAATCGATTGATTGCTCTAGTCGGAGACCCACTGTGGTGCACTTGCTGTTTACATTGCACTGTAGAGAACCTACTGTTGATTTTATAAAATTATTTTTATATAATGATTGAATTAAAATTCAAAATGCAAAAGTCAAATATCATGGTTTAGTTGTGCTCTAAATAGAAACATTTTTTCGAACACACTCCTGTCTTATCAAAGAACCTACGGCTGATTTTATACGCTGGGCCCTTCTGCTTGTGTAGTGATGAAACTTCTTAAATGCACTTGTGATGTTAAGTTTGATAAGGTAGTTAAGTTTCGTCCAAATTACACTGTCCCTTCTTTAATGGGATTTTTTCCGATTATCTATTTTTTATGCTTATAGGAGGCATTCCAATACAAAACCTATCTAATAACACCCTCAAACACATGAAGTACATCTGTGTGCAATTTCAAAAACATTGGCATAGTCGTTTCAGAGTCCATCGTGAACGAACCCACACATATAGACACACAAATACACAGACAAAGTGCATTTTATATTTAAGTAGAGAAACATATAACCACAGAAAAACAAATTCTAATGTTTGTGCTGAAGCGAAAACACGCCAAGCAAAAATAGGCATTTTTATGTGTTATGTTGCTCTCCGTATTTTATTTACAGATATCATTCATATAATATGCTTCACCTTGCCACGTATGGCGAACTCTTCAAGATTGCCTAAATCTGCAGCATTGTGTTCGATATATTTGATATTTATCACCCTGTAACATTTGATGGGAGAAACATATAAAACTATCAGGTTGACAAGAAAGTGCTTCCGGTTTTTAACATTCAATTCAGATGAACATATCTCGGCTTCAAATCCTAGTAGATGATGCCATTTTCTATTCCCTGCAACATCTTTCCCACAGAAGAGATGTTGCAAGCTTGCCTCTGCTCTATCGCTATTTTTATGTCAAGTGCGCATCTTAACTTTAATCTATGGTAACCCTCTGTAAAACTTTCACACTAATCACTCGTCTACCTACAACCACTATCAATAATTTCTCCCCACTATCTATTTGTACTTTTATCTAAACCCAAACTCCATGAACAAAGCTTCTTTCCTTGAACTGTCCACCTGTGGAATTTTGTTCTGCGGGACTCATTTCCAGCTGACTACATGGTTGTCTTCAAGTCGAAGTTCTTGCTGAGCCGCCCCTTTTAAATAATCAAATTCGACCCAATTTCATCTACTAATAATCATTACGCTATTATCTCAGTGACCCCTTATAAACCCTTATCTTCGAGTGGTTTTCTGTGGTGATTCCCTCGTGTGTGTATATATATATATATATATATATATATATATATATATATATATATATATATATATATATATATATACGAGCAAACAGTTAATAAAACATGTTAAAAACCACTTTGAAATGAGTTAAAAACATATTTAATCTGAAAAGGAAACACTAGATAAGTGGATAGTCTTTAATCCGCGGAGTTTCGAAGAAATACTTTCCTTCTCATCAGAGGGTAAGAATTAGCAAAATGCAGGGTCGGATTTTGCATGCAAAAGTATTTGATGAAACAACAAGTAAGTCAAAGATCTTACGTGATAATAAAAAAAAGTGAAGCAGAGGGAATATGGTGAAGAAAAAGGTGATTACACATGAATGGGTAGTCTGGTGGAAGATAAATAATCCAGTGACGGTAAAATCCAAATATATAACTTCAAGAAAGTTAATTAAATTTCCATTTGCACAAGTAAAATCCAAGGAATTCCCGTAATTGGAAGAAGATGGTCCATAATAATCCAAAGGCAGAAATCCATGGAATAATTCACAAAAATGTGTACAAAGAAAAAAGGAAAAAATTCCAATAATATTAATAAAAGAAAAATAACATATAACTTTATAAATATTAATTCTTTAATATTTATAATATACTTTAATTTTACCAGCTTGGATCATTTTGGTAAATTTAATTGTAATTTTATTTGATATATATATATATATATATATATATATATATATATATATATATATATATATATATATATATATATATATATATATATATATATATATATAAACAAGAAGCAATCGAATTTAATTTGGACGGACTGGAATGCCGTTTTTTCTCTAAATATTTTTGTAAAAAATAAGCAATATTTTTTCTTTTCCTGACTGATGGGCCGGAATTTGGGGAAATGAAGTAATTTGTTGACATATTTAATTCTTATTGTTATTCTTTGATAAATATTTTCTATTAAAAAACAAACTAAGAAAAAATTTACTATTTTAAAAAGTAAACAAATATTTTTACCTTAAGGGAACATTTTTTTTCTTTTTATACTTGATTCATATTTTTTAATATGTAACATCACGTATGGGCGTGTGGGAAAATATTAGCAGGAGCTGTAAGATAGCGAAGATACTAGCAGCAGTAGGCAAAAAAGCACATATGCAAATTAGGAAGTGTGCACGAGCTTCCGCAACAAGAAAAAGAAAAAAAGGAACTGTGGTCAGGATAAACAAAACGCTCATCGAAAAATATAGATGTATAAAGTCGAATAAGAGAAATGGCTTGTTACAGCCAGCGTGTAGTCGAGGAAAAAAACGTTCTCCAGGTGGGATGGATATGTCGTCCCTCAGTTGCAACGAAAAACTTTTAAGCTGGTGTCTAGACGGCAGGGTTTTGTTAATCTCATGGCAGATTAAATAAACAGTTATAAAAAGCCAAAAACAGGCATTAATTGGAAAGTAATAATAAATTCCATTTGCTAAAACAGAAAGGAAAGCCGAGTCGGATTTATTTATTTTGGTTTGTTTGTTCCTTTTTGACGGTGCCGGACGGCGTGGGGGTCCGAGGGAGGTTTGAACTGTAACGAACACTGTAACGAACACGGTTCGAGTGTAACATCCACGTTACAAATATTATGTGTGAAAAGAAATTGTTTAACTTTTACATTGATCACTAACGAGAAAAAAACAGCAGGATCAATTTTTCGTGCATTAATTTATCATACTTTAATTTGTCGTACCTACATATCAGACGAATAGTTAATCAGCAAGCACCATTTTTCATGCCTTAATTTGTCGTACGTATATATAGTAAAATATTTAATTTTAAATTCAAATGTAATTTCTGTCAAATACTGGGTTATTCTATAATAATCCTTTTTAATTTTTGGCCCTGTCGGTGGGGCATTAGAATACGCCTACTACCCCCCTGCAGAGGGTAAAAGTCCCTCAATGGGGGTCCTGGATATGACCTTAAACTATATCCAGTGGTGAGGCCCCAGCTTGTGGGCTTTGGGGAGTGTAGAGCCACCCTTTAATTACCATTGCTCCCAGGTCCACTCTGACCCGGAGTGGTAGTACCTGTTAGGGTCCTAACTATGGGTTGAATAGAAACCGACGTGAAAACAACAAATATATTCTATTAAAAAAAATTTGCTTCAAAATCTTTGGATTACCCATTAAATAACCCAAAAAGGGTTGATATGCCGTAAAACAAAAACAACCAACCAACCTTTTTAATTTTTCCTTATGGAAAAAAGGAAAGAAATGATCAAACTTTTATAGAAAAAAAAAAATGTAAAATATCTACACGTCTCAGATTTGTTTTCTACGTTTCTTACTTGACAAATTCGATCGAAGCGCTGCTTTAGATACGATCATAATCAACCAGGGATTACTGTGTAATAAGTGTGAGCCTTGTGAACAGCGCATCTTACGGGACAACGTGGCAAGGTTATAAATGAGGGGCATTCCCAACTTTCCTTAGCAACACCGAAACAGCGGAGTGAGATAAGATTCTTTTTATTTATTTTTACTTTAGTTTTACTTGTTACTGGAAGTCTTTATTATCAAACAGAAATATAGAAATTTTTTCATATAATTATATAAAACGCATAGCATTATAATATAAAACATTTATATGTCTATAATATAAAGCTGTCTGTGTGTGTGTGTGTGTTTGTGTGTGTGTGTGTCTGGTCACGAATAGGCTCCTATATGGTTGACTATTTTAAAAACTGATTACATATAATGATAGATGTATCGAGACACAGGAATGGGTATGTTTGATCTGGAAGAACGGTGGTTCATTAAAATTATGAGGTCTGCGTTCGCGCCTGGTCCACAAAGTATGGAAATAAAAAATTAAAAATTTAAAAAAGAACGTTTACAAGTGTTTTTGATATAGATGTACATAAGAATACTTTGATAAGTATGTTTTAACTTAAATATGAGTGGTATAATAAAATTGTGGGGTCTGCGTTTGCGCCTGGCCTCTATAGAATGGAAATAAGCACAAACTTTAATAAAAACTTTTCATATCAATCTGCGTAAGTTGCTTTCAGGACTGCCTGCAACCACTGTAAAAGAGTAATAAAACATGCAAGAGAGCTATATGCTCAGTCTGTTAAATCCAAAGTAGCTGAGCAGCGGCTTGGTTCCCACCAGTTCTGGCAAATAGCAAACAGGATCTTGAACAGAAGCGTGCGTTCTATCCCAACTATCATCAATGGACCTGAGGTCATCTCGTCAGCATCAGACAAGGCCAGACTATTTGCCAAGAACTTTGCAGCTAATTCTACCCTATGCGACAATGACCATCAACTCCCTGTATTTCCTCCTATAACAGACAACACGCTATGCAACATACAAATATCTGTGCGTGAGGTCGCCAAGCTAATCAAGAACCTTGATTCCAGTAAAGCAACTGGCCCTGATGGCATTCCAGTTATAGTGCTGAGAAAGCTTCAACCAGAACTTGCCCCCATACTTACAAAGCTGTTTAAGCGTTGCCTTAAGGAGAAGTGCTTTCCAACACCCTGGAAAACCTCACCAGTATGCCCTGTATTTAAGAATCTAGGTGAAAAGTCATCTCCCTCTCAGTACAGACCAATAAGTCTCCTGTGTGCCATGAGTAAGTTGTTGGAATCCATATTAAATAAAGAAGTAGTCAACAACCTTTTTAGTGACATTCAATATGGTTTCCGCTCTGCAAGATCTACCGCAGATGTGCTAACGATTATATCACATAGGATTAGTGAATCTCTTGACAAAGGCTTCCTTTCCAGGGCAATTGCACTTGACATATCGAAGGCCTTCGATAAGGTATGGCATAAGGGTCTACTTCACAAGATTTCCAGCTACGGTATTACTGGAAATGTTTTCTCAATCATTAAATCATTTCTCTCTAATAGGTTCATAAGAGTAGTGGTTGATGGGCAGAAATCAGAAGCTCACAGTATTAATGCTGGAGTCTCCCAGGGGTCCATCCTGGGCCAAACTCTCTTCCTGATCTACATCATTGATCTTCCAAAACACATACTTAAATCATTCGTTGACATCTATGCTGATGACACGACCATCTATGGCAACACATCAAAGGCCATAAATAACAAAGTTCTCTCTAATTCTCTCTGCTCTATTCTTGAGCACGTGGTACAATGGGGAAGAGGTGGCTGGTCACTTTTAATGCATCCAAAACCAAGCTTCTATCTTTACATCATCAACGCTCTGATCCCCATCTGGCATCAATTGAAATGGATGGCTCTCGTCTTGGAGAGGCTCCATGTTTTGACAAGCTTCTGGGTTTGACCTTTACTCCTGATCTGAAATGGAACATATATCAAATCTGTTGCCAGGGACGCTGGGAAAATGGTGGGATCCTTCTTCTACTTCTTCAGAAGATATCTCACTACTGATGCAATTCTTTATCTATATAAAAGCCAAGTACGTCCCAGGATGGAGTACTGCTGCCACATCTGGGCAGGAACTGCTAAAAACAGCCTATCCTGCCTTGACAGAGTACAAAATAGACATCGTTGTTTAGTGGGGGATGCCCTTTTCTCTTCCCTGCAACCTCTCTTCCACAGAAAAGACGTTACGAGCATATCTTTGTTTTATCGTTATTTCCATGGCAGGTGCTCGTCTGAGCTCCAATCCCTCGTCCCCCCTCACCAATCTTTCACAAGAAACACCCGTCTGGCAGAAACTACTGTCAATAATTTTCCCCACTCTTTATCTGTGCCTAAATCCAAACATAGATTCCATGAGCAAAGCTTCTTTCTTAGAACTGCACGCCAGTGGAAATCTCTGCCGCTTGCCTGTTTCCCACCTGACTACAACTTGGACGTCTTCAAGTCCAACATAAACAAACTCCTGACAAACCGCCCCCTTAAGTAAGACATTCTATCAAAACTCCGAATACTAATGATTACTACAATACTATCTCATTAATTACTGTACACACAATAACCCTTATCCCTGAGTGGCCTTCGGGCCTTGATAAGTGGTGACCCCCATGTAAAAAAAAAAAAAGTACACTTTGATAATTATACTTCAAGTTGAAGAAATATGGTATGACCTCCAAAGAATGGAAATATGTCACAAAGTTTAACAAGGTGTTTTTTTATATAGATCCACAGAATATTATGATAAGTGTTTCAGTGTGAACAGGTATGGTATAATAAATTATGGGGTTTATCTATTTTATTTTTACTTTCATCATATTTTGCTTTGGTATTGATACCCCCAAATTCGAAGCTATTTCTTTATAACCCTTCCTTTTCATAACCTATCATACTTTCATAAATCAGAGTCCATTTTCTGTAGGCTGTTTTTGAACCCAGTCAACGACGGGTACTTTTGCTAGTAATATTTTTTTTTTTTTTTTACACAGTGATCACCACTTATCAAGGCCCAGAAGCCACTCAGGGATAAGGGTTATTGCAAGTATATTACGTTAGTGTGGAGATTTGATGAAGTGTTTACTTAAGGGGCGGTTCATTAGGAATTTGTTAACATTGGACTTGAAGACATCCAAGTTGTAGTCCGGTGGGAAGCAGGCAGACGGAACAGAGTTCCACAGGCGTGCAGTTCTAAGAAAGAAGCTTTTTTCATGGAATCCGCGTTTTGATTTAGGCACAAATATAGAGTGGGGGAAATTTTTCACAGTGGATTCAGCTAGACGGGTGTTTTTCGTGAAAGATTGGCGAGGGGGGATGAGAGATTGGAGTTCAGATGAGCACCTGCCATGGAAATAACGATAAAACAAGGATATGCTCGCAATGTCTCTTCTGTGGGAGAGAGGTTGCAGGGTAGAGAAAAGGGCATCCCCCCACTAAGCCACGAAGTCTATTTTGTCCTCTGTCAAGGCAGGATAGGCTGTTTTTAGCAGCTCCTGCCCAGATATGGCAACAGTATTCCATCCTTGGACGTACTTATATATAAATAAACCATTTATATATGATATATATAAAGGAAAGTTTGTCAGGTTATGGAATTTATATCGCTGCAGTATTACATCTCACAAATATATGTATATTCTGTCTAGCAATATTAATTTTCCCCCGTCTTCATTATATTCTTTGCAATAAATCATATTTCGATTCTGTACCTAACAAAACTATTTATTCCGGCCAGAAAGATTTTTAATATAGAGACAAAGAAAAACAGCCTGCCCTTCTGCTTAGGTCATTAATGAAACACATATATCCTTCCATTATTCATGAGATAAACATTCAACTTACATTGCATATTACATTGTGTATTTCTTAATGAATGGGACAATAATTTGTTTTCAATAACTTGTTTAGAATGTTGTTTTTTATATTTATTTTATAAACACGACTTTACCTTAAGCAGAAGTAATTATAGTTTTATAGGATTTTTGTTGCATTAATCTAAATTAAATCTAAATTAATAAACGTGAAAGATTTTTTTGGATCGACAAAAGAAGGGTGAACCTGTAAATTCATGCTTGTCCGTTCGTTCGCTGATTCGTCTGTCCGCACTTTTCTCAATAACTAAGCCCTGAAATTTTTGGAAATTTTGTACAAACATTGAACATGATATGAGTAAAAACGTAACAGAACGGATTTTCTGGAAAAACTTTTGTTGCCCTCCCCCCTAGGGGTGCCTTTTGGGTGAAAATGGCTAAAATTTATACTTTTGTGCTCATTAAAAAAATGATGCCTTCGAATTTTATAAAACTTTCTGAAAAGTTGTAATATTTCTATATAATTTTGTTTGTCTAGACTTCACGATGACTCTTGGGTGTGCCCCAGGGGCTCTTTTATGGCTAATCCATTTTGGGGACTATTTTACCATAGTTGTCCAAAATTTTCTGTGTATATCTATTTAACAGTTTGCATAGTGCTGAACTCAAATTTAAATATGTTAAGGCCTTGAGGACTTTGGGGGCAAAATGGGGGTGGGTTAAATGATGGACTTAGTCAATTTTTTTTCTTTGCAACTCAAATTTACTTATGTTAAGGCCTAAAACTACACTGTTTGTTCATTTTCTCCAGGATTTGACGCCCTGAGGACTTTTGGGGCTAAATGCAGGGGAGGGGGGCAAATGCTGAACTTAGTCATTTTTTATGCCTCGTTCACTGTGCACTCACGGGGGACCTTGTATGCTTCACTTGTTTCATCTAAATTTAAATGATATCGAAACACATTAGGTTTCATTCGATTATACATTATATGTACAAATCGGAACACTTACAAAACACACATGTTCAGATTTTTCATGTGCATAATAATTTTAGAAACACTTCATATTAAGCTAATATCATGTACGATTCATTTTCTATTTGGGTCCTAATTTTTTATATACTAGCAGGCTGCTCGGCATTGCCCGGTCGTAAAATATGATATTTTGATGAATGCAGATTTCTTATTATATTATATTGAACCCAATACATAGTAAAGATTTAAAAGTTAAAAAAAAAAATTACTTGTTCGCCACCACCGAGAATCGAAACCAAAACGTTTAGCTTACGATTCACTTTTTCTTTTGACGTTAATGCTATGAAGACATGTTTGCTGCAAGGCTGAAAATTAAAACATGAAATAATAGCTATTACATTACGCATGCATATTCGTGATGCCGCCATTTGACCGTCACCTGACAAATTCCATTTCTTTAATGTTCACACTTTTGCAACGATTTTCTTTGGCTAAAGCCAAAAGTTTCGCATGGGTTCAAATACCCTATATATGGAGTTTCATGTATGTAGACAAAAAACTGACAGAGGAGTTTGGTAGGCAACATTTTTAAAACAAATATATACGTATACATAAATGTATATAGAAAACGTTTGTGTTTATTATAACCTTTTTATGCAAATATTACGCAAGTAAAAAGCATGTAGAATATCTGCATGAATATAATTACACGTAATAGTTAACGAAAGATGATCATCCCATTAGAAATCCGAAAAGCCCAATAGATACTTAATTAAAATAAATGTTTAAAAGAATATGCAAATTAGCTAGATCTTTTGCGGGTGAATGCAATTCCACTAGTTGTGTTTTCTTTTTAAATAAATAGAAAAAAGGGGTTTAATGTGAATATCAATATACACACCAAAAAATTATAGGAGTATAGATATATATACATTATTATTATTATTGTTATTATTATTATAAGTAGTAGTAGTAGTAGTAGTAGTAGTAGTAGTAGAAGTAGTAGTAGAAGTAATATAAATTTTAAGTGATTTTTTAATGAATAAAAAAAGGTCTTTAATGTGAATATAAATACACAAAAACACCAAGTTCATAGGAAGATAAATATATATAAAATAATTTTATTATTATTATTATTATTATTATTATTATTATTATTATTATTATTATTATTATTACTATTATTATAAGTAGTAGTAGTAGAATAGTATAAATTCTGAGTGATTTTAGGAAAGAGTTTTACAATTAAAATAATTATTTTCAAATGCAAATACTAACTTCCGGTCAAGTTTACAAACTTAGATTAACATGAAATAATTTTACCAATTAATATTGCAGTAAACAAAATGAAAATATATTTACAAATTGCGTTAAGTTTTTACTGTCTCATAAATAAATAAACGCGAATGTTTTTCTACTTGCGATGCCTTCGATCAGGCTCGAGAGATAATGGATACTCCCTATAAAGCAAAGATTGCGCAATATCCAGCCCCACATCACCTGAGTCGGCACTGTTTGAGTCCAGTGGCAAGGAGAAATCCAGAACGACTGGAAACAATGCCGAGATAAGCGGAAAACACATACAGCATATGGATTTCTCAAATGGTCACCCACTTTAGTACTGACCAGGCTTAACGTGGCTTAAGTTCGGTGATTTAATTAAAACTGGTGTGTGAACGTGAATTATGCCGTATTTTTCTACTTATATCTTTATTTATGTGTGCTTTTAATGAATACATTATTTATTTATGTATGCTTTTAATAAACAAATTATTTATTTATGTGTGCTTTTAATAAACAAATTATTTATTTATGTGTGCTTTTAATGAACACGTTATTTATTTATGTGTGCTTTTAATAAACAAATTATTTATTTATGTGCTTTTAATGAACAAATTATTTATTTATGTGTGCTTTTAATAAACAAATTATTTATTTATGTGTGCTTTTAATAAACAAATTATTTATTTATGTGTGCTTTTAATAAACAAATTATTTATTTATGTGTGCTTTTAATAAACAAATTATTTATTTATGTGTGCTTTTAATGAATACATTATTTATTTATGTGTGCTTTTAATAAACAAATTATTTATTTATGTGTGCTTTTAATGAACACGTTATTTATTTATGTGTGCTTTTAATAAACAAATTATTTATTTATGTGCTTTTAATGAACACGTTATTTATTTATGTGTGCTTTTAATAAACAAATTATTTATTTATGTGTGCTTTTAATAAACAAATTATTTATTTATGTGTGCTTTTAATAAACAAATTATTTATTTATGTGTGCTTTTAATAAACAAATTATTTATTTATGTGTGCTTTTAATGAACAAATTATTTATTTATGTGTGCTTTTAATAAACAAATTATTTATTTATGTGCTTTTAATGAACAAATTATTTATGTGTGCTTTTAATAAACAAATTATTTATTTATGTGTGCTTTTAATGAACAAATTATTTATTTATGTGTGCTTTTAATAAACAAATTATTTATTTATGTGTTCTTTTAATAAACAAATTATTTATTTATGTGTGCTTTTAATGAATACATTATTTATTTATGTGTGCTTTTAATAAACAAATTATTTATTTATGTGTGCTTCTAATGAACACGTTATTTATTTATGTGTGCTTTTAATAAACAAATTATTTATTTATGTGCTTTTAATGAACAAATTATTTATTTATGTGTGCTTTTAATAAACAAATTATTTATTTATGTGTGCTTTTAATAAACAAATTATTTATTTATGTGTGCTTTTAATAAACAAATTATTTATTTATGTGTGCTTTTAATAAACAAATTATTTATTTATGTGTGCTTTTAATGAATACATTATTTATTTATGTGTGCTTTTAATAAACAAATTATTTATTTATGTGTGCTTTTAATGAACACGTTATTTAGTTATGTGTGCTTTTAATAAACAAATTATTTATTTTTGTGCTTTTAATGAACAAATTATTTATTTATGTGTGCTTTTAATAAATAAATTATTTATTTATGTGTGCTTTTAATAAACAAATTATTTATTTATGTGTGCTTTTAATAAACAAATTATTTATTTATGTGTGCTTTTAATAAACAAATTATTTATTTATGTGTGCTTTTAATAAACAAATTATTTATTTATGTGTGCTTTTAATGAACAAATTATTTATTTATATGTGCTTTTAATAAACAAATTATTTATTTATGTGTGCTTTTAATGAACAAATTATTTACTTATGTGTGCTTTTAATAAACAAATTATTTATTTATGTGTGCTTTTAATAAACAAATTATTTATTTATGTGTGCTTTTAATAAACAAATTATTTATTTATGTGTGCTTTTAATGAACAAATTATTTATTTATGTGTGCTTTTAATAAACAAATTATTTTTAAAAAATGACGATTTTTTTCATTCTGGACTAATTCCATTCACACAAAATAGAAAACGAAATTCCTAAATTATTGAGTAACGTTCATTGAGTTTCATTTATGGAAGGAAGACTCATTTAAGAAAAATGGCGCCTAACATATTTGTTTCACGCGGAATCACGTTGTATGACAAACGAGGTGAGAAGAAAAATAGTGAGAATAGCTTGCTCTTCCGGAAGTTATGGAATTGGAATATTGCTGATGGCGGAATTTCCGGTATCCTCTCTCTCTCTCACTCACTCACTCACTCACTCACTCACTCTTTCTCTCTCTCTCTCTCTCTCTCTCTCTGCTTTAACATTTTGTTTATCGATTATTAAATAAACGCTAACATCCGCATCCGCAAATCTAGTTTCTTATGTTTTCTCGAGATATGCATATACTTAGATAATAAGTTTAACAATTTACTATGACAGAGATGAGAAATGTATACGTCGAATCAATGAAAGAAAAAAAAAGTTCATAGAGAGTGATCCACTCAGCATCCACTATCCGCTATTATATCAAAGGATATCTGAACCAATTCTTGACAGTTGTAGCATCTCCCTAAAGTATGGGAGTGCCGAAAGAGGTAATTTGTAATAGATCTTATGAGATCTCAACATCATCGCTCAATGCAAGTAGGAGTATACGTGTTGCATAATGATGGGGTCGTTATCAACCCGAGTATCCATTAATTATTATATAACCGTCTTGTTTGTGATGGTCATTCTTGTTAATAGTTCAGTGGCTTTTGGTTATGGCTAAACTGCTAGAGAAGCAACTTTCCAATCAATCCCATAAAATCAATAACTTTAGCCACTGGAGTTATCTGACATATCGTGGGTAGAACGAGGAATTCTTATGTGAGAGTCGATACGCATCCAACAGTTTACATGAAGATTTGTACATGTCTCTCTCTCTCTCTCTCTCTCTCTCTCTCTCTCTCTCTCTCTCTCTCTCTCTTTCTCTCTGTTTCTTTATTCTCTCTCCCGTTCTCTCCCTCCGTCCCTCTTCGCGTTGATTCGATATCAAATATGAAATATGTTTATTATCTTTACTTTGTAATAAAGCCTCCTGTATATATATATATATATATATATATATATATATATATATATATATATATATATATATATGCGCGCGTATATGTGTGTGTGAAAAAGGCAAAAGAAAATATAAATTAGATGCAAGAAGGCATCAGTAAAAACAAGAAATTTATTTGGGGCATACAAAATCGGTATCGGAATTGGAAAACTTTTACCTCAATTTCGGATTCTAAAAACGATTCTATTACTTATTTATTTGTAAGCATAATTTTCCATTATTCTACTATTGATAAAAAGATGAATATTGTTTTTAAACTTACAGTAAAACTAAAATGTATATATTATGATAACATACGAAAACAATGAAATTTTGCATACATTTATGAGGTAACGTTTAACAAAGTATTTAAAAATTAAATAAAATACTTTGTCAAGAAAAACACTGACATACATCATTGATTAATTAAAATAAGTTACAATAAATGTTTTATTTATTTTTATATGGTGGGTTTTTACCGGTGGACTTTTATCCGATGGACTTTTATCCGGTGGGTTTTTATCCGGTGGGCTTTTATTCGGTGGGCTTTTATTCGGTGGGTTTTTGATCGATCGCCAGCATCGGCAAATTTTTTTTCAAAACGTGTGAAACATTTGGAATATCTGGTTAAGTTTGTGAAACATTTGGCATATCTGGTTAAGTTCGTAAAACAAAAACAAACATTTTTTTCTAATATTTAGTTATCTAAAATTATTTCTTTTCCAAAAGATATTTTTAATTTGCATGTTATATTTTTGTTTTTAATTGTTGTGAAGAGAGTTCATTTACGACGAAATATTTGCTCCTTTAAAATGAAAATGAATAATCATTAATCTATAATTATTAAATGAAGTTTTTTATAAAATCTAATAATAATATTTTTTCCACGAGAAAAACATAAATTGTCTGTTAATAATAAATCTATACAATGTCAGATATCCAATAGTTTTAAAACGTTCACATAAGATATATATGGCCACCTTCATAGTAAAAAAAAGTTTTTAGAATAGAATTATTGATCAGAAAAGCTTGTCATAAAATCATTATAAACCCATAAGATCCTATCACATGAAAGGTTCCCCCATGCTTTATCTGTTCCAAAACCTAAAAGTAGATTCCATGAACTAAGCTTCTTTTTTTTAACTGTGCAGCTGTGGAACTGTGTTCCGTTTGCCTGCTTTCCATCTGACTACAATATAGTCGTCTTCAAGTCTAACATAAACAAGTTCTTGATGAGCCGTTTCCTTAAGTAATTCAATTTAACAAATTTCCGTAACTAATGATTACTACGATATTGTCCCTTTGACTACCGTACACTCATTAATCCTTGTCCTCGAGTGGCTTCCGGGTCTTGATGAGTAGTGAACCCTTTGTAAAATAAAATCTGCAAGTTTACCGATGTGTATTGTAATTTTATAAATTTTCAGTAAGATGCAAAAAAATAGATATATAGTTTAAGCGCAAAAAGTAATCCAGTGAATAATTAAGAGTAAGGCAGAAAAAAGACAATGAGTTACATTTGTAAAATTGTTGATCTTTTATGCAAAAACAATAATTTTAAATTTAGTATCTGTTAGAATAGATCTCAGGTCAACCTCCCAGACATTACCTCCTACATTGGTAAGAGTTGATTTATGACCGATCTTAAATGTGTCGATGTGTCCAATCATGGTTAATTTTGCATTCACCTGTAGTAGCTGAAATTCCAACAATATACTGGCCTATCGATGGTATTCTCCACTAGCTTACACAGGGAAATAAAATTTAAAAAACAGCCCCACAGCCCCATTTCACAATATTCTTATAAATATATATGTAGATATATTTTCAATAGTCTCGCTTAACCAAGGATGGTTAACACAGGATATAACAAAAATACACATGGATTTACGTAACATTAGAAAAGCCATGGTCACGGTTGTTAGCATAAGCATTTTTTTTACTAACATTGTGAGTATGTTTTGTTTTATTCAAGCGCATTGTAGTAAGTGATAGCAAGAGTGATTGACTTGAAAAACAAAAAAAGTTACTAGGAACAGTATGAACAAATATGAAAGAAGTAAATAGACATTCTGTAAAATATTATTAAAGCTTGTGCATCCTTCGTCGACGGTCCATACTTGAAGCCACACAAAGCAGTTGCAAAATTTGACACATCGATATTTTGTAGTAATTGACAAGTTTTTGTGCTTCAGATATTGTATATCACTTATATCAATATTTCCGACATTAGTTAAAAACATTATTAGAATGATAAGCGTCTCAGACGAGTCATTGTATAGGTTAATTTCAACATGGATTGAATCTGCGTCAAATCCCGGCAAACTTCGGGATTCCACTTCCTCCTATTAACGGAGTGACTCTCTAATTCGTCAGGACCTTCTGACCACAATTATCTATTGTCTATTTACTTATTTGATGTGTTTTTAAACGCAACGTTTGTAAAGATCACACACAAAAAAAAGAATAAGAAAAAAACAATTACCCGAAAACTATTAATCCATTTTGTTGACGAATGAAGAATTGATATTCTCCCTTCTTGCTTCACTGAGGTGACGTCACGAAGTTCGAACTTTCTCTAACATGTGTTTCGATCAACAAAACCGATCAGCAAAAATGGGTCGACACCCAAAAAAGCAAACACAATCAACTCTTACCGGAGTCTACCTTAAACTAATCGAAGGGCGAATGAGGGAAGAAGTGGCGGGAGCATTTGTTGTATTATTTTTTTTTATTATTTAATAGCTAGTGACAATCGGCAAAAGCAAGTCACTAAATAAATACTAGAAGAAAAAGCGAAAACTTTTGCGATCGTCGTTCACCCACTCTGCCTAACATGACTCAAGTGGAATTTCTGGATAGAAACAAATTGTAAATAATATAGATAACAAGGAAAAAAAATGAGAAAATCAACAAAAAAATAGATAAATAGCAACGAGTCTATCAGTAGGTCAGAGACAGCGTTATCTACTTAAGCCACCCCCACCCTGGAGCGGGAAAACTTGCTGAATACTTTGAAAGGGGTGTAACAGCAGCACCCTGGAGGCATGATTAGTTTTAATTGCTGTTTTTAATTAAACTATCCCTAGATGCTTCAAAGCTTTTTACTCCAATACCTTTTTTCCTTTTAAAGCCCTAAACCTTGGAATTCCTTTCCTCTTTCTTGCTTCCGTAATTCTACTAACATGCATTTAAATGTAATAAATGCAGCCATTTTGATGCTCAACCTACATAATATCTTTATAAGGCATGGTCCTTAATAATAGCTCCTTACGTCCCAGCAGTGGCAATACGCCTTGGCTGGAGTTAATAAAAGTAAAAAAAAATTATAATTTAGTGTCGATTTTAAAAGCAACACTTAGAAAAACAATGTTATTCTATCTAATTATTACTCCAACCAAAACTGTACCATTTTCACACGTGGTAGTGTGCCAGTATATATTCATCGAAGAATGTATGTTATAGCGGAAGAAGTAAAGAAATTCTTTGCGAACATAAAATAACCACATGTCAAGCCCCATCATACAATTATCAGGAAACAGGAAGTTAAAAAGTTGCAACATCGTGATTTTAAGAATGACACGAATAAAAACTACCAGATTTCTCGTTGGGAAGTCCATTCTCAATGTGTTGCTCAGAATTCGGATTTCACTATGTACTGAAACATTTCCAAATGTACTGAAACATTTCCAAATGTACTGAAACATTTCCAAATGTACTGAAACATTTCCAAATCTAATATAAAGGATTCTAGTTGTGAGCCGCCCCATGAATAGTCAACTTTAATCCATCGTATTGATCAATTTCGGCTGACAATCGTTTATACCTAATAAGCTTCATCCTCGAGTGACCTTTGGTCTTGAAAAGTGGTGACGCAACAGTAAAAAATAAACCGGAAACTTTTGCAGTTTACTAACTATATTCAAAACAGGATTTTTAAGTTAAATTCAATTTTTCAAGTATCTTTTGTTTTACGTCCCACACTGTTAACCAAGCTTCAAATTCTGTCCCATCTCTGCAATATTGCATCACTGTGTTTTATAAGTACTTTAATGGAATGTGCTTTAATGAACTCATAGCATTTGTACTCTTTCGTCGTACATGCTACCGACAAACCCAACGAGCAGCAAAATCTCACTCCTTTACAACTGAGAATTTCAGAAAGACTCTAATCGTTTCTTTCCTTGAGCTGCCAGACTTTGGGATTTTTCCCTGTTTCGTTTTTTCCTGAATGCACGAGCATGCAGAAGTTTAAATGTAATGTGAACAGACATCTCGCTGCTCAACTGCCCACAGTCCTCTGTAGACATGATCTTAAATAGTAGCCCTTGCGTTCAATTGGCAATGCGCATAGATGTAAAAAATATGCGAAAGAGAGGTCACTTGAATATGGTTGCACCCTCCCAATCTGGAAACCGAGGTCACCAGCCCGTGATCCCTTGCCTACCACTGCTATGCACGATTTTCTTAATGTGATGCAGAAACAGATTAAATGGAGTTAAAGCAAATATGCAACACTTGCATGTTCGATGTTGGAGATACATTATACGTCGCAAGCAAAACAAAATTGAGAAACACGTTTTCAAATATTTTACAGTAGAGAAATTAACAGATAATGAGTTGCTGAATATTTCTTGTGTAATCGTTAACTGTCTTAAGAATGCGAGAGTTTATATTTCAAAGCAGCTTATTTTGGTGCGCGTGATAGCATGGCGTGAGTCACTAGTTATTTTCTGTGTTTGTCTGACTGAACACAAAATGCCGCTCGGTTCAAGGTACTTGATGCAACTACTATACCTCGACCAAAATTTGCGCCCCCAAATGGTAGCCAATTCCTATTGGTTAAGACATGTACTTGTGCCAACAAGCCATAGAGCATAAAGAATGATAACACATATCTTTTGTTATCAATAACTGAATGAAATTTAAGTAACTAAACGGATGGGACAGAAAATATAAAAACATATAATCTTGTATGTATATATATATATATATATATATATATATATATATATATATATATATATATATATATAGACACGCGCATATTAGCTCCTATATGGTTTACTCTTTTACTAAACTGACTATATACAATGATAAAAGAAATGGGTATGATAAAGTGGGGCCTCAAGGGGGAACTCTCTGCATGCTTACACTGTTTCACGTAGAGCTACCAAACTTGTCAGGATAAACCATGGGGAAGAGGAAGTTTTGACGGTTTACACCGCCTACTCTCACTAATAGGGGGTAGGGGAGTCATAACTTGAAACTCTATGCTTGCTCGCACCGTTTGATGTACACTCATAGAGTTACCAAATATGGCAGGATAATTCACCATGTGAAAGGGGAATTTTGACGATCACCTTTACCAGTGGTGTCATTTATAACTCGGAACCCTATGCATGCTCACACCGTTTGATGTAGAGCTACCGAATTTTCCGTGATAACTCACCATGGGAAGGAGGAGTACAGGTTACATCGCTCACTTTCACCAACGAAGCTGGAGTCCCTTAGAGGTTCCTTATAATGCGGAAACAGAATTATTGTTCATATTTGTGTCAATAAAGATTACCACTACTAGCCACTCATTTCCGTTTAAGCACTTGAGGTTGAGATTTATTACATCGCCCTATAGATGTACAGACAGACAGACGGGTAGACGGACAGACAGACAAACCCGGCATTGTTCAGATCATCTTTGTAGATCTGCAAGATGACAAGGAGCATAAGGTACAAAAAGTACGGAGAAAATAAATGATCTGAACAATGCTGGGTCTGTCTGTGTGTCCGTCTATCCGTCTGTCCGTTT
Source organism: Euprymna scolopes (assembly GCF_053919585.1). Lineage (NCBI taxonomy): Eukaryota > Metazoa > Mollusca > Cephalopoda > Sepiida > Sepiolidae > Euprymna > Euprymna scolopes. The sequence goes on from NC_136492.1 coordinate 146,550,365, forward strand.
ATCTGTCTGTACATCTATAAATCTCAACCTCTGTCTATCCGCCTGAACATCTACAAGATGAAAAAGACCATAAGGTAAAAAATAATAAGGAGAAAATAAATATCAGTTTAAAAGAATTTAAAAGTCATTTATTGTTATGTTGTTATTGTTATTGTTTTAAATCAGAACCCATGTTTTTAAGGCTCTTTTTGGACCCTGTCAACGACGGGTACACCTGCTAGTGTGTATATATATATATATATATATATATATATATATATATATATATATATATATATATATATATATATATATATATATATATAATGGAGTTTGTTCACTTTAGATTACAGATAACACACAAACATTCGCAATATTCTTTTCAATGGTTTTCTCAGAATATACCTAATAAAACGTCCCCTAAACATTTTTCCTTTAGGCTTAAACTTACTAAACATTGCACACTGTTTTCTGCATGTTTAACTTCTTTATTTACTTAATGAAAGAGAACGCATGCATATTTATTCTAGTAGCAGTCGAACTACTTTTACTACAATCGCTTCTCACGCACCTGTTTACATTAACAATTACTAGTTTTCACTAGTCAGATGTAATAATGATGTCGCACAAGAAAATCGGTCTGTTTCCATAGAAACATTGTTCCCCATATGTTAGGCTTAGCTGATTTTTTTATTTTAAATGCTAATTAGACATATTGCTTCATTTAAATCATCTTTGAGTGCGTTTAGACACTATTTTTTTAAATCACTCTCCGAAAGTGTATAACAAAATTATCAAGAAGGTTCCTTCTTAGTTCTGCAATAATACGAAGTTTTTATTCTTAACTTTTATTCATGTATTTAATTTTTCTTTTTAATTTTAATTCATTTATAAGTACTCTTCTTATCAAATAGTACATTTTTTTCTAGATTTGAGTAGAGACGTGGTGCGACGATTCCAATATTTTCCTGGTTCCGATATAATTACTGATTCCGATTCTTTTCCTATGCCTAAATATTTAGATTCTTTTCATGTGCTTAAATATTTATATAGTTTTATATAGTTTAATATATTATATATTGGGGAGGAGGGTTGTGTGATGTGTGCAAATATTATCATTAAAAGTTGAAGGATGGCATATGTTATAAGCATTCTCTTGTCATTTTATCGTAATTGATTGGAAATAATGGTGTGATAAACTCATTAGCAGTTCCGCCCGGCCCTATGAACTGTTCATAACTTTATGTGCATATGTATGTATTAAAAAAGTGTGAATATGTACAGTAATGCCTTTCTATATAATAGACTTCCTTAATTACCATAGAGAAAAGTTGGTAGACACCGCAGAGGTCACATTTTTTCAAACTTTGACCCAAATTTTGACCCTTTAACATTTATTGTTTTGGACTCAACTCAAATTAAAATTATTCATGTCCATGCAAAGTAAATAAAGAAGTTAAACATGCAGAAAACAGTGTGCAATGTCCATGTAAAGTACATCTAAAATTTAAAGTGTTTTGACCCATAATTGGCGGAGGAGTTTAGTAAAATCTGAAAAGGCAAACTCTTCCAACTTTTACCTCTTACCAGAAAAATTTTCGCCCCAAAACTGATTAAACAGCTTGCTGCATGTCTGAATACCCTTTATGTAAAATTTCAAATGTTTAAATCCAAAATTGGCTTAATAGTTTATTAGAGACCGCAAAGGTAAGATCTTTTGAACTTTGACTCCTTGAAGGCCAAATTTTCAGAAAAAAAAACGATTAAAAAGCTTGCCGTATGTCTGATTACACTTTATGTAAAATTTCAAATGTTTAGACCAAAAATTGGCTGAGTAATTTCGTAGAGACTGCAGAGGTCAATTTTTTAAAACTTTAACATCAATTATGACTCCTTAGCCTTTATTGTTTTGGGCTTAAATCAAATTATAAAGTTAGATCCATGCTCAAGTTACCTACACTTAAAATTTCAAGTGTTTAGATCTAAAATTAGCGAAGACATTTTTCTCAAAGGTCAAATCGTTGAACTCTGACCTTTTAACAGCAAAATTTCTGGCCGAAACCCGATTAAAAATATTTTCTCAAATCTCAATGCTCCTTATTTAAAATCTAGAGACTGCAGACCGAAAATTGACAGGGTTATTTGGTAGGGAAATGTACACAGACAGACAGACAGATAGACAGCCATTTTCACTTTTATATAGATTGTGAGATTTTTATCTATATTTTTCAATTGTGTCATTTTTTCTATTTGTCGACTTGTGTCATTTTATTGTGTCATTTTAACATGACATTTCTTTCTGGTGTCATTTTTAATTTAATTAGTATCGTTTTCTCATTCGAATTTACAAGAGAAAATTAAGTTTAAATAAATAAATAAAAGAATCGTTTATTTGAATCGGAATTTTATCTCATTTTTTTTTTTCGATTTTTCTATTAATTCCGATACTCTAAAAAGCTATGAATTTTCGATTTTCAATTCTGATAAATCGTAACAACATTAGGATAGACATTTAAATGAAAGAAAAAATCCCCACTTTTATGTGCGTACGGTGCTGAACTTTTGTAGTTATAGAATTATAAATATTTAAATCATCATCATCGTCATCATCATCATTATTAACAAATTTTATAATTGCACAACAATACACTTGATACTTATAAATAATTAAATAAACAAATGTAAAATACGTATATGTGGTTCATAAGTTTATTGTGTTTCTTCAATTTTTCGTGGGCAACAACTGTGCACGAGTTTCGCTGGTAATGAATACAATTATGGAATTTTGTTTTTCAAGCTGAAGCGATTCATTAGTAATAATAATAATAATAATAATAATAGTAATAATAATAATCATAATAGTAATTAATAGTAATTAATTAGTAATAATATTAATAATAATAGTAATTAATAGTAATTAATAGTAATTAATTAGTAATAATAATAATAATAATAATAATAATTAATAGTAATTAATTAGTAATAATAATACTACTAATAATACTAATAATAATAATAATAATTAATAGTAATTAATTAGTAATAATAATAATAATAATTAATAGTAATTAATTAGTAATAATAATAATAATAGTAATTAATAGTAATTAATAATAATTAATAGTAATTAATTAGTAATAATAATAATAATAATAATAATTAATAGTAATTAATTAGTAATAATAATAATAATAATAATAATTAATAGTAATTAATTAGTAATAATAATATTACTAATAATACTAATAATAATAATTAATAGTAATTAATTAGTAATAATAATGATAATAATAATTAATAGTAATTAATTAGTAATAATAATAATAATAATAGTAATTAATAGTAATTAATAGTAATTAATTAGTAATAATATTAATAATAATAGTAATTAATAGTTGTTAATAGTAATTAATTAGTAATAATAATAATAATAATAATAATAATTAATAGTAATTAATTAGTAATAATAATACTACTAATAATACTAATAATAATAATTAATAGTAATTAATTAGTAATAATAATGATAATAATAATTAATAGTAATTAATTAGTAATAATAATAATAATAATAGTAATTAATAGTAATTAATAGTAATTAATTAGTAATAATAATAATAATAATAATTAATAGTAATTAATTAGTAATAATAATAATAATAATTAATAGTAATTAATTAGTAATAATAATAATAATAGTAATTAATAGTAATTAATAATAATTAATAGTAATTAATTAGTAATAATAATAATAATAATAATAATTAATAGTAATTAATTAGTAATAATAATAATAATAATAATAATAGTAATTAATAGTAATTAATTAGTAATAATAATAATAGCAATTAATAGTAATTAATTAGTAATACAAGAAATTTTGCATCAAATCCACATTATTTACAAGGATCAGTTTTCTGTGTAAATAAAATTAATCATTTTTTTAGTAACTAAATGATTGCAAGTTTTATAAAACATCCAAGTTGAAACAAGCATTAAACAAAAATACTTCAAAGGAAAAACAATGAGAATATGCTTATAATGTATGTGGAAGTTTTCAATAGTCCTAAATATAAAATTAGGATTTAACAATTATTTAGATACTAGCAGGACTCGTGTACCGGCGTTACCCTCTGCAAGTATGGTACGAAACCAGAACAGATGCGGTAAAGGCACCTCCTCCTCCTCCTCCTCCTCCTCCTCCTCCTCCTCCTCCTGCTCCTCCTCCGTGAAAACAAATTAAGTTACGGTTGCTGTTTGGGGCCATTGTCGGCCATGGAAAATAGCGGATATTGGCGGCCATGGCCAAAATGAAATTATCTTGTTTCCACTGGCGGCCATTAAACCGAAATAAAATGTCTAACAGTTATTTAGATACTAGCGGTATTCACTTGATGTTGCTTGCATGAAGATATTTTGCTGGTCAGAAATAATTTCAAATATGATAATGTGTACAATTTTCCCTGATTAGTAAAAAATTAAAAAAGCATTTGTAATATGAGGATCAATGAATAAAACACTGTCAGCACGGTTGTGTTCTATTAAAAAATCTATTTGTTCGTGATAACGACTCCAAAATAACAAATATCTTTAATAGCTTGATAAAATTCCTTTATTTTAAATCGTAAAAATTATTAATAAAATAATTATTTGAATTTTAAATCATTTTTTGCTAAGATATTTTTTATTTAAATCTACTTGTGCTTTATAAAACGAACGAAAATCTAGAGTGAGTTTCGTTTACTTACGTTCTGATATGATTCAGTTAGTTTATGGATCTAATTGATAATTGCCTTTAGTGACTCCAGATTGAATCAAAGGACAATTTCAATGGTATTCTGCAAAAGATTGAACCCTTCTTGAAATTTATTTGAATGTGCGAACTGTTAACATTTCATTTTCTAGAAAACACAAATATTGACCCAAAGGGAAGGACATCCAACTTGACAAATTTTATATTCCCAATACTTGAAAGCTTGCAATTGTGCTAATAGGTTGAACTACAGCAAAAAATATCCTGGTTGAAGATGAGACTACTCTCCTCGCTTCTCTGTCAGATTTAGATTAATTCGGAAAACTCTACACTATATCTCACCCAAGTCATCTTAATAATGTTGAAGAGTTTTTATCATTGGTTAAGCAATAGATGTGCAGATTAAGGAAATTATCAGTAATTTTTTTCCATATGTTATTCTCTCTTGGCGACCCCTCAGCAGTAGTTGTGTTTTAAGTTTGGGTGTGTGTGGAGTGGCTAACAATGCCAATCCTGGCCTTGAATTTCCTTTCACAGTGAGGACAAGTACTTCCATTTCCATTTGGAGGGTTGGCTCGAGAGCGTTCTTCTCTCTCCCTCCTTCTCTTTTTTTTTCTCCTCAAGGTTCACACATCGCTTGACCTCAAATGTAGTTGTGACTTTGGCGATGATCTACCTCCAGGTTTGCCTGGGTCTCTCATGTGCTACACTTCTTCAAGTTTGCTTTTAAAAAACCCTTGTGTTTTACCTTGGTAATACCATTGAAGCACAAGGTGAAGAAGGTGCTAGTGTGATTATAAGAATTAACAATGGATAGAGTAAGTTCAGGGAACTTCTGACATTACTAACCAGCAGAGCGTTACAATTGTTGACAAAGGGAAGCGTGATGATGTATGGGAGTGAAACTTGGACAGTGAGTGTTGAGTGCATGCATTGAATGAAGAGGAATTATACTGAAACGAAACGATGGATATGCAATATGAGTCTTAATGGATAAATTCTGGTAAACTTATAGGAAGATTAGAGCTAGATAGTGTAGGAAGAAATGTACATTTTAACGGTATAGCCAAACTGAAAAAAATGGACGGTAGTAATTGGGTTAGTAGATGTGGAACAGTTGAGGTAGCAGGTTCAGTTCACTAAGGAAGGCTAATGGAAACATGGGAAAAAGATTGAATTTGAGATAGATATAGTAACAGAGACTCTGACGTGTGTACAACAGCAACGGCATCTCGCATATGCAAATGACTAAGACGTAGCGGGAGGTTACGTCACAGCGGAGAAAAAGAAAAACAGTGTAGTGAGTGGCCGACAAGCACATGTCTGCGTGAGAACGTGTGGTACATGGATGACGAGAGGAATTTTTGAAAAAATTTGAATTTTGAACAACAACAAAAAATGTCGGACAATCGTGTACGTGGATTGAGATGCAAACATAGCAGCAGACAGAAAGGCAAAGATTAAAAAAAAAAAAAAGCTGGCGACAATTGAGGTTGAACAGACATGTCGGCACAGAACGAGAAATGGCAGAGTTTTGTCAACTACATGGCAAGCTAAGAGACTTTTAAAACGAAATGCAACGCATTGTTTCAGAAAGTACCATGAATAAATGCATTTTATTTAAGCAAAACAAATCGAGTCAAATTTATTTCCTTTGTTTATTTTTGAGACTTTGATACACGACGTTACAATATGTTAGTTTGAAAGCCAATTTCTTAAGGCATGTCAGCATGTAAAATGCACGTTATACAAATTGTTATTATAATTATTTTTATAATACTTATTGTTATTATAATTATTTTTATAATACTTATTGTTATTATAATTATTTTTATAATACTTATTGTTATTATAATTATTTTTATAATACTTATTGTTATTATAATTATTTTTTATAATACTTATTGTTATTATAATTATTTTTATAATACTTATTGTTATTATAATTATTTTTATAATACTTATTGTTATTATAATTATTTTTATAATACTTATTGTTATTATAATTATTTTTATAATACTTATTGTTATTATAATTAATTTTATAATACTTATTGTTATTATAATTATTTTTATAATACTTATTGTTATTATAATTATTTTTATAATACTTATTGTTATTATAATTATTTTTATAATACTTATTGTTATTATAATTATTTTTATAATACTTATTGTTATTATAATTAATTTTATAATACTTATTGTTATTATAATTATTTTTATAATACTTATTGTTATTATAATTAATTTTATAATACTTATTGTCATTATAATTATTTTTATAATACTTATTGTTATTATAATTATTTTTATAATACTTATTGTTATTATTACTATTGTTGTTGTTGTGGTGTGGTGTGTGATAGTGTTGGTGTTTGGATCAATAAAGTACTTCATTCTGAGAACATGCTAAATTTATTATTATTATTATTATTATTATTATTATTATTTACTTACTAGGAGTAATCACATAGGTCATCATCAAAGATTTTTGTTCAAGAAAAACTTGTGGTCTTCTCTGGAGTCTGAGTGACAAGAAGTCTCCTCATATTTCCAGTACACTCGACAATTTTTGCAAATGAATTTGCATTATCATAACAACCGCTTACCATTGATTTCTCGTTGATAGCGACCATTAGTCTTCATTGAAATTTGGATTACAATAAGTCTCCACAAGGTCTGTCCTCTTTACTCTCATCCATCAGTGGTCTGGTTAGTGCTTTCTCTCTTCGGTCTTAGATCCTCCTTGCCCCTCACTTATTTAGCATGGTGTCAGTTAATGGCGACACACGAAAAAATGTTGTTGTTATTGTTGGTTGGTTGGTTGGTTGGTTGGTTGGTTGGTTGGTTGGTTGTGGTTGTGGTGGTGGTCTCTGTGTTTGAGTTTTCATTCTGAGAACATGCTAGAACACTTCAGAAATACTCTGTTGCTAAGGATGAAGGTGATGATAACAATCTATTAAATTCTTTTGAAAACTTTTCATATGAAAATCATTAATAAAAGACACGACATTCACTTTAAGTGGTGTAAACTGGCTTCTCTCAAAGGGGGGAAGTGTCATGGGAATATTCAATTCATTAGCGATCCTTAGTTCCAGTTATATTCCAGTCAGTGGGCATAACGACGTAAGGTTTCTACATTTCTTGCAGCGATGTGTAGAGGTCATCTTAAATAAAGCACATGGCATGTCCAAATGGTCACCAATGTTGTACTGAATAAGCTCAACTCTGCTTAACTTTGGGAATCTAACAAGAACTGGCGCATCCACGTGATCATGCTGCATCAGCAATAGCAAGTCAACTACCGACTTACGGAACTCTTGCACTGTTTAAGAGTGCGCCATCAAATTCTAGACAGCACGGGAGACTTATTACCATTGGCTGAATGTGGCTGGAGAGATAGATATTCAGACCTCGTTCGGATTAATTCCAAACAGGACTTGGCTTCTCTGAAATTATTGTTGAAGCTTGTATCCCGAAATTATAAATCACTTTTCAACATTATAAGCTGCAAATAACGGCATTAAGAACTCGACTACTCCTCTGTCTGTAAAGCATGCAGATGCGTATGTGGTAATAAAGTATGTATATCTCGACACAATATTTAAATGATGTTATGTCTTAAAGATGTAAAACATAAATAATGATAATGCGTCATCGTTTACATAAACATAAACATCTATAAATATCTGCCTGTGTTTCTGTTTGTATATCTCCTATTGTGTTCATTTGCTTTTTCTCTTCCATGTCTGTCGTCTGAGTTGTGCTTTCGTTTTCAGATTTAAAAAATAGTTTATAAAGGGTGTTTTTACGTGCGGATTCAGCAACTATCAGTTATTTTGAGTTGAGCTTGGTTTAGCAGTTAATTATGTGACTGGCACTCAAGGGGCATTTGCAAATTGTAAATGATATAATCAATTTACGTCATATACGTGCGAGGCTCAGGGTCATTTATATCCGTAATGTTATTTAAATTATAAATGTCAAAAATTAATATTCGCTATAAATAAGATAGTTTTATAATAAATACATATTTTTTAAATTTAAAATTCGCTGTTTAAAAAAAAAAAAAAACAACTTTATATCAAATGCAATTCGTTCTATTTCGGGAAAGAAGATTTTGTGATAAAAGTATCCTTGAATAAGTCCCATTCATTCAGAAAAGAATATATCTATAAGTGCACGGAAGTGAAGACTCGAGAATTTTATCAATGTATCATACTTAGTATAAGTGGGTCGATGGCTTTTACAATGTGACACAAAAGAATGAAAATCTATTTTTTTTTCTTTTTTATTACATTTTCACCCCAAACAAGGCACATTGTCACTTTGGTGTAGGGGCTACTATCAGGGGCAGCAACTACTGGGGCACTATGTAGGGATTTGGGCAGCAAGATGTCGGTTCACGTTACACTTGAACTTCTGCATGTCAGTACAGTTAGGGAAGCAGGAATCTGGAATGGAATTCCAGAGTCTAGCGGTTCTGGGGAAGATACTACTGGAGTAGAAAGATCTTTTACATCAAGGGATCTCTACTGTGTGGGGGTGGGATTTTGCTGCCTGTCGCGTTTGTCGAGGGTGTCTATGTCGTGGGGGCACAAGTGTCTGCAGTTCGTCAGAGCATTCTCCATTAAAATACTTGTAGAATAGGCAGAGGAATGAATCCTTTCGTCGATGGGACAGAGGCTGAAGCTTAGATGCCAGTTCAGGGCCTATCAGATTGGCGACTCTCTTTTTAACCTTGTCTAGGAGCGAGAGACTAGTAGCAGATGCACCAGCCCAAATGTGACAACAATACTCCATACATGGGCGAATGGTGGCCTTATAGAGGTACAGAATACTTTCAGGTGTCAGTAGTTTTCTAGCACGGTAGAGAGAGTCTACCTTTTTCGCAGCAGCCGTGGCAATGTTTTCAATATAATTGTTCCAACTCATGTTTCCTGTGAACGTAAGGCCAAGGAGTTTGAAAGATGTACTCTCAGACAGGGAGTCACTGGCCATTGCTATTGGTGGCAGACAAGGTCTCTTGTAATTATTGAAGAAAACCAGTTTAGTCTTGGCAGCATTGAATGTGACCATCCATTTATGTCCCCATTCCACTACAGATTGGAGGTCATCCTCTAGTGTTTTTGCCATTTCTTTAGATATGTGTTCATTTGTTTTCCTGTCATGCCTGTTATAGAGTGTGGTGTCATCAGCATATATACCCATCTCGGATGCAATTTTGTCGAGGAGGTTATTAATAAATATTAGGAACAATAGAGGTCCAAGGATAGACCCCTAAGGCACTCCCGCATTTATATCACACTGTTTAGGTGCACGACCGTCGAGGACAACCTGGATTTTTCTCTTATCTAAGAAGCATTTAATTATGTTAAGTATTCTACCAGTGATACCGTATGATTTAATTTTCTTGAGGAGACCCTTGTGCCATACCCTGTCAAAAGCCTTAGATATATCTAGAACTACCGCTATCTTGATTTACTAAAGATTTTACCGTAGAATTTTAATATATTAATACGATAGCGGGTGGGTTATTTTCTGTGTCATGCTTACACCCGGGTCGTTTAATTATTATGTAATTCCATTTCTTGTAATAAATGATTTTACCAAAAATTTCTTCATAATTTTTATTTCGGTTTCGATTTCGATTATAGCTGATGATACTTTAGTCATCTATTATTTTTATAAATATTTTACCAAATATTCCTCATAAGTTTTGGTTTCGGTTTCGATTATAGCATACAGTACTCCAATAATCTATTTTTTTAAATAACTTTATCAGCAATTCTTCATAAGCCTTGGTTCGGTTTCGATTTTAGCTGGAGGCACCTTAGTGATCTAATTTTTTTTTTAGAAATAATTTTATCAAGAATTCTTCATAAGTATTGGTTTCAGTTTCGATTATAGCTGAAGGAACAAACGTTATATATATATATATATATATATATATATATATATATATATATATATATATATATATATATAAAGAACAAATAGTTAATAAAACATGTAAAAAAAAAACTTTGAAAAAGAGTTAAAAACATATTTCATTTTAAAAAGGAAACATTAAATAAGTGGATAGTCCTTAATCCGCGGAGTTTCAAAGAAATACTTTCCTTCTCATCAGAGGGTAGGATTTAGCAAAATGCGGGATCGGATTTTGCTTGCAAAAGTATTAAATGAAACTATAAGTAAGTAATAGATCTTACTTGATAACAAAAAGTGAAGCAGAAGGAATAGGGTGAATAAAAAAGTCATTTCACGTGAATGGACAGTCTGGTGAAGTGTAAAATATCCAATGACGGTAAAATCCAAAGATGCAGAATTCAACAAAGTTAGTTAAATTTCCTTCGCACAAGTAAAATCCAAGGGAATCGCGTAATTGGAAGATGATCCAAAGTAATCCAAAAGGCAGAAATCCGTGGAATAATTCACAAATAGGTACAAGGAAAAAGGAAAGAATTCCAGTATATTATTAAAAGAAAGATAAAATATCATATATATATATATATATATATATATATATATATCGTAATCCACATACAGTACTGTTTCGCAGCTCATCAGTGCGGCTAGACAGGCAACTACCTCAAGACAGGATCGAAACCCGACCGTCTGTACGAAAGTCAAGGCTCCTAACCACTATGCTATCGGCGGCTGCTGTGTGAGTTATGAGTTTAACGATTTTTTGACATCGTCCCAACTACTTAAGCTCGATTTGTTTACACAGAGAGCATCGCTTATACGCTAATGGTAATTCGTGTATCACTTCTCAGTATGCTCAATTCAAGATGAGGAGCATTATAGTAATCCATATACAGTACGGTTTCGCTGTTTCACAGCTCATCAGTACGGCTAGACAGGCAACAATATATATAGATTTGGGATTCGGTTTCGATTCAAGCTGATGCACCCAAGACATATAGATATATTCTTTTTTATTTTTGAAATCGCAACTTTATAATATATAAAATTCGATAGAAAATTAACTCTATAATAATATATATTTTTGTTTGTTTGCTTAACCAACACCCTTGCACACACCTCCACTTTCTTTTCTGCCTTCTCGGCATAGGTTCGAGCCTGCCTGCCTACTATCACTTTTTTTGCTCAACACACACCTACAACACCCGGGAAACGCCGGGCACCTAAGCTAATCTATTCTCTAAATCTCACCTGTCTGTTTAAATGTATGTATATATGTATGTTTTTTCTATGTCTGCCTAAAAGTTTCGACGGATTCGATGGATTTTCACAAGATCAGTGTTGTTTTGAAGCCCGATGCTTCAGAAGACAAATATCGAAAAATTGGCTAAACCATTAATTCCTTCACCCGCAATTGAGCACTTTTCTACAGGAAGGGGTAGCAAAAAATCGTTTCTTCATGTTAATTTAGCCAAACACGCATGTGCAAAAAACATTCTTTCTTGAATTACTTTATATATTAAAAAAAAGACTTAACTCACGCGATCATAGACCTGGTGTTATAAGTGCAGCGTCGTTATCTTATGATTTCACGTTCGAGCCTAGATATCAGATATATTTTTTTAGATTTTCAAAGTTTTAATATTGAAACAGGTTATTTGTGCTATTTTTACGTTCGTTTTTTTTCAGATTTTTTTAGAAGTTTTAACATTTACTCTTTATTTTGCATCACGTTCGCTGTTTTTTTTGTTTGTTTTTGTTTTTCCTTTTTTAAGATGTTATAATATTTAAACAGGGTTATTACGTTCGCTTATTCTTTATTTTCCATTTTGTTTTGATTAACCCCCCCCCACACACACACCTCACCACACCCTCGCAGTGCCGGGAACCCCCGCTAGTTTATTATTATCTTTATTATTCATGATCTTAAGAATAAGATAATTAGAAATAAATCGCGAATAAAAAATTGATCAATGGTTAATAATAATCAGCTTTTCGACAGTGCACAACTCACATGTCTAGGAATATCCATGCAAAACAAATCAGTTTATCTATATCTCTATAAAAACAGAGATGTGTGTGCCACAGACGATTTCTGATTGGTTAATCCAATAATCACATCTCCTAAAAACTATGGTTCTTACGCTCTTAAATTTACCATAAAATATTATGGCCTTATTTATTGTCAATCTTGGAAGGGTTTATTTTTTTTCTAACTTGCCATTTACAAATTACAAAATTACGAAACTTCCAACCTCTGACACCACGTCCGCCATTTTGGCGCTAGCCGCACACACGTACACACAACACGAAAACAAACGCTGTCGCGCACACGCACACACACACACGTTCACTACCGTCCTCTTTAAAACCTGTTCTTTTGAAGAGACGATTTTTTTAAGCTGTTGACACACATGTTTTGAAAATCTAGCAAAAATTAATTTTCCTGAAATTTTTCAATATTTAAAAATAAATTATGCCGGCTGATAAAATTTTAAAACTTTTTTTTAAAGCTAGAAAGATAAAATTTAAAAATACTTATTTTTATATATATATATATATATATATATATATACGAAACTAAACTAAAAAAAAATGCGCGTTCACTCGTGGTCTTAAGTTCAATTCGGGTTTGTATTACTGTACACATAGATTCGAAAAAGTTGTCAAAAAACAAATATATAACAAATAAATGTTAGCAAAGGCAAGATAAGTTACTTTTCTACCATACTGGATATATTTTTCGTGTTTTTATTCAATGTAACATGTTTATTCAGCTCGAAAACCATACAGTGTTTACCGATGTATTGGAAAATTCAAGATGGCGCCTCACTCCCTCTTTAACACGGTAAGTATGGTAAAAGGTGTTATGAATAAAAAACTAGAAAAAATACTATTAAAAACCCGCCGAATATATGTCAAGCTATGTCACGGTAACATATATTGAGCGAGTTTTTAACAGTATTTTATCCAGTTTTTTTATTTATAACACCTTTTCCCAAACTTACCGTGTTAAAGAGGGAGTCAGACGCCATCTTGAATTTTCCAATACATACATCGGTAAACACTGTATTGTTTTCGAGCTGAATAAACATGTTACATTGAATAAAAATACGAAAAATAAAATATTCATTTTGATTAAAAATATAGTTTAATTTTAATATTTGTTTATTGTCTTAACTCATATCAAATGTTTTGCTTGGGTTCTGCTTCAAATATTCATAATCTTACATGCATAATTTTCATTTAATTATATTAAATAAACTTCAAGTTTACTACAAATCAAATCGTGTTCCTTCTCTTTTTTAAAATGTAATTTATAAGTAATTAAAGAACGCATTCTAATCTTTAAAATCTATAATACAACGAAATATTTAATTGCTTATAATACTTAAACAAACAACTTGTGTTTTTTTTAATTATTTTTTTATTATTAATATTAGATGAGTTTCAGTATAAATCATCGTGTTCTTTATTTCAATCCAATTTTGAAGTTTTGTAACGCTGTCTGTAAAAATTACTGTTCATTATTGACAGTCTAAGAGTTCCACATATCTTGCTTGTTGGGACCTCGGCGATGACGTCATTTTTTCAGCTGGCCGGTCATCTTTATAACGAAGGCCACGCCACCATCACCCCACCAAAAGGGGAAGCCTGGCATTTTCTCACCCGAAAGGGGGTAGCTTGGCAGTTTCTCCACCCCCAAAGGAGGGAGCCGGTGTCCCCCCCAAGGGTGGGGGGGGGCGAAGAGGCCAGGAGGAAGTGACTTTTTTCTTTGGGGGGGGGGGGGGGAGAAGCCTCCAGGCACCCTCCTCCCTGAAGGTGGGCTTGGGGATTATCTCTCCCTGAAGGGGGGAGGCCGACACCAAGCATGTAAATCCAGAGGGGTGACTTTTTTTGTTACCCCTCAGAGTGGGAAGGGGGCCGATCACCGAGGCAACACCGGGTAACCCCTGCTAGTTATATATATATATATATATATATATATATATATATATATATGTGTGTGTGTGTGTGTGTGTGTGTGTGTGTATGTGTGTGTGTGTGTGTGTGTGTGTGTGTAACAATAGGTAGTTGCTTGTCTAGCCCACTGATAAGCTGTGAAACAGCGAACCAGTACTGTATGTGGATGAGTATAATGCTCCCTATCTTAGGTTGAGCATATTGGGAAGTGATATACAAATCACTATTAGCATATTAAGCGATGCTCTTTGTGTAAACAAATTGAGCTTAGGTACTTGGACAGTGTAAAAGCACTGTTAATTCACTGCCCACATAGCAGCAGCCGAATAGCACAATGGTTAGAAGCTCCGACTATCGTCTAGGCGGTCGAGTTTCAACCCTAGCTTGAGGTAGTTGCTTGTCTAGCTGCACTGACGAGCTGTGAAACAGCGAAACACTACTGTACGTGGATGAGCATATATATATATATATATATACATATATATATATATAGCAAATCAAATTCCATGATTCTCTCTCTTCTGATCTCGAGCGCGTGGTTCAGTGGGGGAAGATGTGGCTGGTTACCTTTAATGAATCCAAAACCAAACTCCTATCCTTACATCATCAACGTTCTGATCCCCATCTGGCATCAATTGTGATGGATGGCTCTCGTCTGGGTAAGGCCCGGTGTTTTGACAAGCTTCTGGGTTTGACCTTTACTCCTGATCTGAAATGGAACACGTACATCAAGTCTGTTGCCAAGGTCGCTGGAAAGATGGTGGGATCTTTCTACCTCTCCAGAAGATATCTCACTACTGATGCAATTCTCTATCTATATAAAAGCCAAGTACGTTCAAGGATGGAATACTGTTGCCATATCTGGGCAGGAGCTGCTAAAAACAGCTTATCCTGCCTTGACAGAGTACAAAATAGACTTCGTGGCTTAGTGGGGGATGCCCTTTTCTCTGCCCTCCAACCTCTCTCCCACAGAAGAGACGTTGCGAGCCTATCCTTGTTTTATCGTTATTTCTATGGTAGGTGCTCGTCTGAACTCCAATCTCTGGTTCCCCCCTCGCCAATCTTTCACGAAAAACGCCCGTCTAGCTGAATCCACTGTGAAAAATTTCCCCCACTCTATATCTGTGCCTAAATCCAAACGCGGATTCCATGAACAATGCTTCTTTCTTAGAAATGCACGCCTGTGGAACTCTGTTCCGTCTGCCTGCTTCCCACCTGACTACAACTTGGATGTCTTCAAGTCCAACATTAACAAATTCCTAATGAACCGCCCCCTTAAGTAAACACTTCATCAAATCTCCACACTAACGTAATGTACTTGCAATAACCCTTATCCCTGAGTGGCTTCCGGGCCTTGATAAGTGGTGATCACTGTGTAAAAAAAAACAAACAAAAAAACAAGGCAGAACAGCTAGAATATATCGACGTCTACACTGAATATTTGTCCAAAGCAATTTTAAACTTAGATATGGCAACCATCGTCACGATCGCCGCTCTCCCACAAGACCAAATAGAGGGATATTGTTATTTTGCACTATGGTGAAAAACACTCTAAAATGTTGATTTAAATTATGTTGTATACAAGAGTCAGATCGTCACAGATGTTCTGTTTCTCATGTGACGGATAATCATTACACCTTCACTGTGAAGTGTTTGGGCATCTGCAGTTTCTTTGTATTTTCATGTAATCCTTTCTGTGGACTTCCTGTGAACAAGAGGTCACGCGGCATATTGTAATTGTCACACATGATGCTAAAAGGCAAACATGGGTTCGCTACATATTCTTTTTATGGAGAGTCTATTCGCCATCTACCTCGCAAATCCCTGAACTCGTGCCAGTTGTAGAATATCCCGGGCAAGATAATTGGATGTAGCTTGGATGGTATATACTAGAATGGATCGCACTAGAAACATGACGAAATATTGATGAAATGAAACATTATCATTGTCATTTCTCTTCGGTGAGTTTCTCCGTAATCCAGCCAAGATATATAACCAGTCAATATCGCCAACAATGTTCAAGAGAAATAAATAACTTCATACCCGGGTTACCTAATCTATATATATAAAAGGCAAAATGTATGTATGTATGTATATTCGCTTTTGTGTATGTCTGCAAAAGGCGTTTTTAGTCGTGATTCTCGGTCGGCTCGCTCATTCTTAAATCTTTTTATATCGCGTCTAAATCATAATAACTACGAGTTTACAACGGGGGTCGCGTGTGTATTTAATTTTCCTGACTTTTACGAGCTTGCCGCGTCTTGCCACGTCTTGATCTGGCTTGCAGCACAAAACTAGGTCAGATATCACGCCACTTCCTCGCCCTGTTTATTTTGCTTTATAAACCTTCACATAACGCATTTATCAGTCCCTCTCCATCGTGGCCGAGATGGCTTTTTCCCCCTTTCGTTTTCACCTTTGCATCAAGACTTCGGGGTTCAATACCACCTTCCTACTAAACCTTTTTTTTTAACACATACACCTCCAAACACCCGGGCAACGCCCCCTCCGCTAGTGTTTTATAAATTTAAAATTTTCTTTATTATGTTGGCTGCCATTTTGAAAAAAAGTGAAACATTATTTGTTTAATTTTTCACGAAAACAATAACGAACGTGTTTGTTTGTTAATCACATATGGAATCAATTGGGAAACGCGTGGAGATTTGACCTTAAATTGCCGCCAAAAACGTTTAACGCTACTTTTTTTCCTGTGCAATGATTAAACTTATATTTTTGGTTTGTGGTTTGCCTTGAGATCTCTTGTTGACTCACTGAATCGCTTCAAATGATTTGTTAACACCCTGCACAAAAATAAGTAAAATAAAAACAATTCACTGAATGGAAACACGCCCACAATATTTTAGTATGATATCACTCAATATAGAAAAACCTTACCTAGTTATGAATGAATATAATTGAATAATTCTAAAAGCAGCAAGTAACAGCGTGTTTTACTCGCTAACTTTTACATTACATTAGGGAAGCACAAATATTTGCTTACTAACTATATATATCCGGCGTTGTCAGGTCGAAATATATTGTTGGTGGTGGATTTAGTCACCAAGTATCACTGCAAGAAATGTAATACGACAGTCGGAAAGTATGATTGAAAAGCCAGCGCCTAATAGGAGATCTCTGACCCTGTAGAAAACATCTGTACAGCCCCATCCCACTCTGCGTTCTCTGGCAGGCAATTAGCGATAATCTAACATCTTCTCAAAGAGAGGGGGCAAGGTCTGGGGAGACTAGACACCTAGAACTGCACAGAACCAGCAGTGCACTTCAATCAACAGAGAAACAGGTTATTACAGGAATCGTCTTATCTCTCTTAATTCTCTTCTTTCGATCTCGCTGTGATGTTATGCTGGCGCCACGGCTTGGTCATTTGCATATGTGAGGTGTTGCTGCTGTTTTTCCATTAAAGTGGAGCGCATGTTGGATTTATGGAAGCATAAAATCCATCTTCATCTATGAAAATCAAACGGTAAATAACTCTCATAGCTTAAAGGAGAAATAACTCTCACAACTTAAATAAGTAAAGCTTACTTCCGTTCTGATGTCAGTATAATAATTAAAGATAAATTAAATATACATTACATTAAAAATAAATTAAATAAATCAACTTTAAATAATATTTCTACACAGCAATTAAAGCAATTGCATTGCTATTAACCGTTAATAACTTGGAGATAATTATAAATATAGATTTTCTTCAATGAACTATGCAAATAAGGTTACTTCTTCAATATAGATTTCCTTTGAATAGATTGTATAGAAATCTTGCTGTAATAAAAGTATAAAAAAAGTTTGTTTTCAGTATAAAAACTAATTTGTCAAACAGTGTCCCTTTTGTACATATTAATCAAATTGCGAACAAACAAACAGACAGTAATATGACTTTATTATAATAATGAAGACTGCCGTCAGAGAGTTATATTAGAACGACGCAAGATTATATTGATTATTTACTCTCACCGATAGATTGCACAATCACTCCTGTAACTCTGGAACGCCCACATTCATATTAACGCATAATAAAACTCCGTATCGTACTGAAATTGTGATATATCATGAGTATATTTATATAAAAAAAACACAAAAAAATATCAATTAGTCTAAAATATTTCAAACCTTTACTGCTCGTATGTATGGCTCTAAGTGCTGTCGGTATAGGAAGTAATTATATTATGAAGTGTGCTTATTTATATCACACACACACACCTATATATATATATATATATATATATATATATATATATATATAGTAGAAATGGTAATTAATAAAAACTGAAGAAAGTGCTCAATACTGTTGTAGAGCAAATATGCGTTTTATTTTTTCTTACCGTATTTTTCTGTTAAGTTACATTATTGTTTCAGCTACCCGGCCGTTTTTTGGTCGTCCCCCGATATGGCCAAAGAACGGCCGGGTAGCTGAAACAATAATGTAACATGTAACTTAACAGAAAGATACTGTAAGAAAAAATAAAACGTATATATATATATATATATATATATATATATATATATATATATATATATATATATATATATACACTCTTCAAAATAAAGTTATCCAACAAATCAATTGGTATGGAAACCTGTGATTATTATAAGAGATATAGAAATCCTATAGGATAAGGAGTTATAATATTTCAAATGTAATGTATTCTTTGTCTAACATATAATATGAGAGGCGTGCAATAAGTAATACCCCTGACCCATTTCCCATAGCAGTAGAGCAACGAAACTTGGCACAGTTATTAGTCTTTCTCTACATAGGAACCACCCAGAGTTATGCATTTCTCCCATCGTTTGATGCAGCTCTGGAGACTGTTTTCGTAGAACACACCAGGTTGGTCCTCCAACCAAGACGTGACTTCAGAGATCAACGCTTTCCTTTCAAAAAGAACTTCATGACTGGGAAGAGGTGAAAGTCAGAGGGTGCAAGGTCAGGAAAGTAGGGAGGATGGGGAAGGATTTCATAACCACACACCCGTGCTTCTGATCTGACGACATGCGACTTGTGGACCGGAGTGTTGTCCTGCAGGAGGAGGGTACCTTTGCTGATCTTGTCCCGCCTCTTGATTTTGATAGCTTCCCTTAATTTCCTCAAAAGTGAAGCATAATAGTCTCCTGTAATTGTGGTAACTTTTGCCAAGAAATCTGTCATCACTACTCCGTCTTGGTTCCAGAAGACTGTGAGCATGAGCTTGCCAACGGAGGGCTGCACCCTTGCCTTCTTTGGAAATGGTGAGTCCAAGTGCTTCCACTGCATTGACTGAGCTTTGGTCTCTGGATCATAGTGATGGGCCCAGTTTTCATCCTGTGTAATCAGTCTTTTGAAAAACTTTGACTCATATTCTTGACACATCTCCAAATTCATCCTCGAGCACTCACTGCGTTCTCGCTACTGGAATGGTGTGAGCAACCTGGGAATCCATCTGGCACACACCTTATGCATATGCAAATGGTCATGAATGATAGTTTCCACAGACCCTGTACTAATCTTGACATCTTGGGCTATTTGGCGAATAGTAATGCGCCGACCTTCCAAAATGGCAGCCTCAACTTGATGGACAGATGCCTCGTCAATGGCAGAAGTGGGGGGCGACCAGTTCTGGAAGCTGTTTTCACAGACTTCCGGCCATGTTTGAACTCACGATGCCAGCGTTTTACAAGGTTATATGATGGGGCATTATCAACATCAATTTCTTTCATTTCATCCAAAGTTTTCTGTGGTGTGCGTCCTTTCAAATACAAAAACCGGATCACTGCTCGACATTCAACAGGCTCCATTTCACACCTGACTCAGTTCAAACACCTGTAAAATAGAAACCACAATTAGTTCAGAGCTATAATTATTCACATAATCTGTAGAGATATGAATCATTGCACATGCAAAATTTCAACTAGATCAGACAACTGAAAGTGGGTGAGGGGCATTACGCCCCACGTAATATTTTTTTATTTGAAATTTAACCATTTCACGTCATAAATTTTAAAATTTATTGAATGACTAAAATTTTATATATATATATATATATATATATATATATATATAATAGTAGGCAACCTGGCGTCGCCCGGTAGTAATATACGCTTAAATATATTCTAATTGATGCAGATTTTGTATTTATTATTATGAAGCCCATTCTCCATTGATTATTATACTGTACCCGATATATAGTAGTGATATCAAAAAGTTTTTTAAAATGCCTGGGTGCTATCAGCTAGAATCGAAACCAAAACATATAGCTTTCGAGCAGTATTCGTTATCATCTGAGCTAAGTCATATATACACTTAAACGCAATGCTGTGGCATATCCATAGGGAATATTATCAGTATAAATTAATTAGATGAAATGAGACTCAACACATAAAGTTTAACAAGTTTATTGTACAACAGTACAATATCACGAATAAACTCGGAAATATCTTAAATGCCAAAGTACCTCTTTCTAGCGTCTTTTATAAACTGAGAAATCCATTCTCAGGGGATGTCAGGATATTCCATTACATAGCGTTTTTAAAGTGTATATTTGTGAATGCGTAGAAGTAACACGTTTAATCGACTTATTCCAAGTTCCAATAATTTTCCATTTTGACCTCTTAGCAGTTATTTTTTTCTAGCAAAAAAAAAAACAAATTGAATTTGTTCCGCAAGTTTAAGTCCTCTATATATCAAGTTTCAAGTCTGTAGACTAAGAATTGACAGAGTAGTTTGGTAGAGACCGTTTCGCACACATACAAGCAAGGTCTCTCTCACACACACTCACATCCACACACACGCATATAAAGAGAGACAGGTTATTATAGAGGGAAGTGTTGCTTCTCAGATTCATAGAATCAGTGAGTTTTTTTTTTGTTGGGGGGGGGGGGTTCTAATATTTTCCAAGTCTTTTTCATTGAGATAAATCAATGAAAACGAAACATGTCGGATGTCGGACATCATTTCTTTTCGCAATCGTTATGTATGTCCTCACAACTCAACTGATGCATACGCTTAACGGACTATCCAACTTAAATGCTGCTTATTTAAGATACTCACTTCGAACACGTGATTTTGTTCAGCCAATACATACACACATATGATGATTGCAACGTCTCTTGTCAGACGAGTGCCACTCCCTAAGACATTTAAAATTCATGAGCCCAAATGCCTGAGAGAGTATCTATACAAAGATGATGTTACAGAGTCTTAGCTTTGTACGACAGCTAAGTCTCGCTCTTGGTTCAAAATGTTCAGATCCAGCAACAAGCAAGAGCAAGATAGCCAGCAACAAATTAAACTGCAGACCAGCTTAATGCGGGTACTGGTCTCCCGCTTTATGGTTTTTTAAATCAGAGATTTAAAAAAAAAAGCGGGGTAATCGGACTTTTATCTGTTTTCCAACTGTTTCACGAATGCACATGCGTGAATCATTAAATTACTTATGTTAAGAACAAGTAGGTTTGAAAACAAATTTTAAAGATCTTGTATAGCTGGCCTAATGGTTATCATACTTGACTCACTGTGTTTAGATTTTGGTTTCGATCTCAACTCCAATATATCTTTTTTACTTAGAAGAAGTGAAATTGTTAGAATACTTGCATTCACATGTCTCAGTATTTTTTCTGTTTTTTTTTTTTTACTTCATTTTTTTAAGGAATTTAACGTTACGTTTAAAACATACGATATATTAAATAAGAATTCTGCATTAATAAAAATATATTTATGCATATTTTACGTCTGGGCTACGCTGGACGGGATGTTATATATATATATATATATATATATATATATATATATATATATATATATATATATATATATATACACATGAGCAAAATATGGGCCAAGATTGAAAGAAGGAAGAAATCGATTTTTACATATTTTTCCATTAATTTTTTGTTAATTTTAACTGAAAATTTATCTTTTGCAGATCATTATTATTACAATATTAATAATAAGTGAAAAATCGATCCTTAAAATGGTAAGACTGCATCTTGGCGAGGATATAAAAAAAAAACGAATTCCAGGATTAAGGCAGTCCAAAATGATTTACAAGCAGATTTTTGATATTTTAAGAAAAAATGTGAAAACATCTGTTTCTACAGTAAAGCGAATTGGTCAAATGTTCGAAGTCGAATGTTTGGTAAAAGGAAAATTTGGATCTGGTCGCCCTAGAGCATCCACTTTGAAGGACAACCACATGTTTAAATAAACTGTTTTGAAGGAGTGAAAGAAAACTTATGTTGACCATAGCAAAGAATTTAAATCAGGGGCTGGAAATTCTCTTTCTAGATATACAATATCTAGACGAATGAAAGAAATGGGATTTTCTACTAAAAGGTGTGCAAAGAAGCCATTTTTATCTAAGAAGAATATCAATGATAGAAAGAGATTTTTTTCGTGTTAGGACAAGAAAAATACAGACTGGTTCAGGAATGTTTTCTGGTCAGATGAATCAAGATTTTGTCTTGTTAGTTATACTCCTAATGTCCCTGATGCTCTCGAACGGTTCAATTGAAGAACTGGAGAACGATTTTCGCCAAGTTGCATAAAATGACAGTTAAATATGGGAATAGAGAGATAATGGTATGGAGAACTTTTACTGCAGCAGGAGTTGGGGAACTTATTAGATGTGAGAAGTCAATCAATGCAAAGGAATACATTCCCATATTAGAAACAGGACTGTTGCCAAGTATCCAGAAGCTGGGAATATCTCAGAACATTATTTTTCAGCATGATAATGCCCCTGCACACATTGCTAAAGTCAGTAAAAATGGTTTTCTGATAATTCAATTAATGTGATATTTTGGCCAGGTCAAACCCCCGATTTAAACCCAATCGAGAATATTTGGTCCATAATAGCTCGTACATTGGCTAGAAGAACATTTTCGAACAATGACAAACTGTGGGAAGCTGTGCAAAGCGAATGGAATAGCATCTCCTCTTCACAATGTTTCAATTTGGTTGAGAGCATATCTGAAAGTATTGATCTTTGTAAGAAATCAAAATGGAATGCGATTCCATCCTAAGCATTTATTAACGTAAATGTCTTGTTCTGTGTTATTAGTCTCGTTTAAGTTTCCTTGTTTAATTGTTCTTTGTTCAATATAGCTTTTAGTGCAATAAAACGTATACAATTTGTTTTGCCCATTTTATTTTGCTCACGAATGTATATATATATATATATATATATATATATATATATATATATATATATATATATATATATATATATAAAAATATAACACGGAAATTACATAATTGTCGATGTTTACCACATTGAGCTCTCATACCCGGATTTCCTCTGGAATTATTCCATTATAAGGCTATATATATATATATATATATATATATATATATATAAAATAAGTCACCAGACTATCCATTCACGTGAAATCACCTTTTCCTTCATCATACTCCCACTGCTTCACTTTTTGTTATCAAGTAAGATCTTTGACTTGCTTGCAGTTTCATCAAATACTTTTGTATGCAAAATCCGATCCCTCATTTTGCTATTTCCTACCCTCTGATGAGAAGGAAAGTATTTCTTCGAAACTCCGCGGGTTAAGGACTATCCACTAATTAAGTGTTTCCTTTTAAGATTAAATATGTTTTTAACTCTTTTTCAAAGTGTTTTTTAACATGTTTTATTAACTATTTGCTCTTTTATATATATATATATATATATATATATATATATATATATATATATATATATATATATATATATATGAGGAATTTTATATCCTAGGGTTTTGCTTTCGGATTGAAACAAATGAAGCAGTGATTAAACAAGACAATTCCGAAGTATAAAGTCTTTAATATTCAGTGTTTGATGAATTTTATTTAAAACAAAACAAAAATATCTACATTTGAATGATAAGGAGTTGAATGATTAAAAAAATAAACTGAAAAAAATAAAACAACAAACTAAAATGAGATCAACGTGAGTTAGCAAACTCCTTCCAAATCCTTGTAGGCGTCTCCCCTTATTTTTCGGTTGTTTATTTCAAAAGCAAGCAAGTCGATCTCTAGGTGGGAGTGGGGTGCATTAGGAAAAGAACAAAAATCGGATTGGAGTTGGAGAATAGATTGTGTTCCTCTGATTAGAGATGCCAAGGACAAAATAAATTAGGAGACTGGATATTTTGGGGGATCTTTAATGCCCGGAAAATAAAGCAGGGAGCGGACTCACTCGCTCAACTAGCTAAAAGCAAGTGCTATTTTGTAAATTAAATTAAGAATTCTTTACATTAACTAGTGTCGTTTTCAATTATTGAAATCGATAGTTATACTGTAAGAAATTTCTTATTGATAACAATTGGATCAGTTGTAAAAAGTTGTTATATATTGCTTTTTTTTGCTTTTTTTTTATCGCTAAATTCCAACTCTGGCAGTCAAGTATCAAAAGATTATGAACTATTTCACAAGAACTCTGAAATGGAACCCACACAAAATGTAGCAGTCGCCAGAACTTTCCCCCAGAAATGAGAAGTTATCTTTAATAATCAGTAATCGGCACATATGCAAATTAAAAAGCACCGCCTCCTCTGATCATCAGGAATCCTATGACATGAAAGTCATTTAACTTATTTTTCTTACAACAGAGGATCAACAGTTTCTGTTTTTTATTTATTTTGTTTCAATTACGAGTATTTTACACTTTTTTGTCAATACTTTAAATGAAGATTGTTGTTGTAAAAGTTGACCGCAAAACTTAATTATGGAGCATATTTCAGCGCATTATTTGTTTGTCTCTGTGAATTCTGGGCCATCTGTGTTTTGTTAAAGAAATTCATCAGAACGTGGGAAGGTTAGCACTTATGTGTGGTAAAAGAAAGTTTAGCAAATAAGTTGAGAAGTAAATAAGTAACTCCAGCTTTATAAACGCCATGAATGTTCACATCTAAGGCAATGGCAGAAACCCTAGAAAACGACTTTTAGCCGTAAATGAATGATAACATTCAATGCTACTAAGACTAAACTTCTTTCCTTTAGCAATTACAAAAATGTTTCTCAACCACCGATTGCAATGACAAATAATACCCTATCTAAGAACCTATCTTTCAAACTTTTTGATCTAACTTTCACAGCTAACATTAATTGAAACAAGTACATTGAGGACATTGCCAAGACTGCTGCGTAGGAGGCGGGCTCTCTCTGTAAAGCTAGAAAATTACTAACACCAGAGAGTATATGATATCTTTACAAAGCCACAAAATATCTCATTGGTCTTGGACTATTGGTCAAGCTTTAACCCTGTCCCAGTGTCACAATGTTTTACAAGTAATTTAATTGAATGTGCTCAGATGAACTCGTAACACTTGTTCCATCGATGTACATACTTCCCAACTAACTCGACAAGCAGCCAAATCCCACCTCTTCACTGGTGAAGTCCTTAGATGGTGGAAAGTCTTCTACTAAATCCCTCAGACTGTTAGGCTATGGAATTCTCTCCCTGTTTCGTGCCTCCCTGACTGTACGAATCTGCAAAAGTTTACGTGTAATGTAAAAAGACATCACACTACTTAATTTTCCACAGTTTCAAGTGGCCATATGCCTTGTTTGGTGTAGAAACAAAGGAAATTTAAAACACTCATCCTTAAATTCATAAAAGTATTTTCATTTATCTGAATTTAGTATTTTATAGTCAATTTAAAAAAGATTCTTGACAAAAAAGTGTGTTCCTAATCCAAAGTGTCCCCTTTCTGAGGAGCTGGATATTCCCCCACATGTGTCACATCTTACTCTCACAGAGAAGCAAATAAATAGGTGCTAGTAAAAAGCGTTGGAATATTCAAGCATTTTTTAGGGGCTCGTTCCATCAAGTGGTCATCATCTGTACAATACCTCATATAATATCTCATATAATGTCTCATATATTGTTTCATATAATGTCTCATATAATGTCTCATACAATGTCTGATATAATGTCTAATATAATGTCTCATATAATGTCTCATGCAATGTCTTATACAATGTCTTATATAATGCCTCATATAATGTTTCATACAATGTCTCATATAATGTCTAATATAATATCATATAATGTCTCATACAATATCTAATACAATGTCTCGTACAATGCCTCATACAATATCATACAATATCTCATACAATGCCTCAAACAATGTCTCATATAATGTCTCATACAATTCTTCATATAATGTCTCATACAATGCCTCATATAATGCCTCATACAATGTCTCATACAATTCCTAATAAAATATCTCATATAATGCCTCATACAATGTCTCATATAATGTCTCATGCAATGCC
Source organism: Euprymna scolopes (assembly GCF_053919585.1). Classification (NCBI taxonomy): domain Eukaryota; kingdom Metazoa; phylum Mollusca; class Cephalopoda; order Sepiida; family Sepiolidae; genus Euprymna; species Euprymna scolopes. The sequence continues at coordinate 146,577,262 of NC_136492.1, forward strand.
TTAGATAATGTCTCATACAATGTTTCATATAATGTCTCATACACTGTCTCATATAATTTCTCACACAATTTCTTATACAATGCCTCATACAATATGTCATACAATGTCTCATACAATGCCTCATACACTGTCTCGTATAATGTCTCATATAACTCCGGCAAGAAAGACAAAAGTTTGTAAGATGTCATGTTTCTAAATCTGTTGAATAATTTGGGGAGAATTATTTCATTTTTTGACACTAGACTTATTGTTCAACGATTTGTGGTTCAAAGGATTTAACTGCTAAATAATAAGCCACTTTTACCAATGTTTTTATTTCACTAACAATCATTAATGTTTAAATCAGTTACATTCAAGTTTTCCAGAAAAAAATGCGGTAAAAAAAAGACAATGTTTCGGAACTTTTTAGGTGAGGATTGATAGTTATTATCATCCGGATTATTTGGACTACTGTTCTGGAGTGTTATTTTCACGTTTTGGTTCCTAAAATTCATACTAGAATTATCATCGAATGACTTGTAGTGCAATAGATATAAATTTTATATATTCGGACCCTACGACAGCAGGTAGAATTATGTTTATTAGTATGAACGAGGGTGTTACATCAAGTACATGTCATGTACGTGTTTTGAAACATAAAAGTGTCTGTTTTCGGCGATTTTTACTTTCATGTAAGGCCACTCTATTGCTGAGCTTTTGGTGGCGCCTATGTAGGATCTGTCGCATACTCTTCTTTTTAGCACAAGCATGCAGTGGAAATAACTTCCAAATAATGCTAATCTTCCAAACCAACAATTACTTCTAGTTACACAGGAAAAGAATTTCATAACAAAATTCACTCCCGAATTGAACAGAACTTAATGTTAACATGCAAACAAACAAAATACAAACCACACTCATACATACATACATACATACATACATACATACATACATACATATGCTTGTGTACACCCCACACATAAATCAGAAGGGGCATAGGCCATCCACAACTTTGTAGATGCTTTTGTAGTGAGGAGTTTGTTTTTTTCGGTATGAGGGTGCTGGCCCCACGCCCAACTTCCTAGAAGGTACATATAGCGCCTAGCTTTCCCAAATGGTCACCCATCCGATAGTGGCCAGGCTCAACGTTGCTTAACTTTGGTGATCTGGCGAGGACCGGTGTGTCAACGTGATTATGCCATACAAAACTTCTACTCACCGAAGACTTCAATTCTCACTCAGTGTCTCTAAACTGGCCCCAGTAAAACGAGTGAAGCGCACTGGTGTTTGAAAAAGTTTAGAGACACATTCAATTTTCACTTCTTGGAAAGAACACTTATTCCCAATATGGCTTCCATATCATCTCTTTTTATAAAAATTTCTGAAGAGGACGTTTGCCAAAATCATAATAAGATCGTCCGAAACACATGAAAATGATTTCAAAAACTTATTTCAATAATTTGAATAATGAAAATGTCAAATAATAAAACAATTATATAAAAAAACATAAAAATTCATTTTAATATACATTGGAACCTTTTAACCCATTTAACATAAATATATTTATGTTTATATATAATATAAAGCTGAATGTGTGTGTGTGTGTGTGTGTGTGTGTGTGTGTGTGTGTGTGTGTGTGTGTACGGCATAATCACATTGACACACCGGTTCTCACCAGATCATCGAAGTTAAGCAACATTGAGTCTGACCAGTACCAGATGGGTGACCATTTGGGAAATCTAGGTGCTGTATGTACTGCGCTGTCATAGAAATTTCCGGGTTGGTATCTGAGGGCAAATTAATTCACTGGGAGAAATGCACCCCCAGTATCTAGGAGAAGGAAACTCTGATGTAAAAACCTGCGGTATACTGTATACTCTATTCTGTGGCAGTCATCTGCACCGACAAAGGTTAGCAGTAATACCAAAACAAAAAAAAACAAAAAACAAATCATGTGTGTGGCTTTCCGAGCAACTTAATTGTTGTGGTGAAAGCTCATATGTTGAAATCGATGGGAGAGTCCATCGTGTGTGTGTGTGTGTGTGTGTGTGTGTGTGTGTGTGTGTGTGTGTGTGTGTGTGTGTGTGTGTGTGTGTGCGTGTGTGTGTGTGTGTGTAAAAAGATATGTACGTATATATATTTGTAAAGGATAAAATAAAAAAAATAAAAATTGAAGAAATGAAATCAAACAAATGATTTAAACACAAACAATAAGTATGATAGATGAGACTACCGCGATTGCCTACTAGCCGCTACTAAAATGTGACGTCATAGATCAGTTATTAGGCCTTTTCTCTCGGTGGGTGTAGCTGGAAGCAGCGCCATTACAACAAGACGAAAATGCAGATCATCACCTATGCTTCACGAGCCGTGTCAGAGATTAAAATTTGTTACGATCATATAGATAGGAAGCCCTGGTGCTAACATGGGCTTGTGAACACTTCTCTGACTACCATGTTGGACTACACTTCACAGTAGAGACAGATCACAAACTACTGGTGCTACTACTAGGTAGCAAGGACCTCGGTAAACTACCGGCAAAGATACAGAGAATTCAGATACGTTTAATAAAGTATGAATACACAATTAGCTATTCCCATGGTAAGGAACTATATACAGCTGATGCTTTGTCAGGAGCAATATTCAGCAATTCTTCCACCAAACAAGACGGGGACCTAGAAAAGAAAGCAATAGCATTCGTCCACACCATGATGGAATCCTTACCTGCCACAGAAAAACCTTTTAAATATAAGTTAAAGAAAACCACCAAAATTGATGAGACCAACTATATATCACAATATGAAAGAACCGGCGGGTCATCAAAGGACCATGTTCTAGCATTGGTCAAACAACACTGGGCCCACCGTGGCAGAGCATCATGTATAAGAATGGGTTACTGATACATGGCATTCAAATCATTTCCGTCACTTCTGAGACTGACTATTACTTGTAAAATCCATTCTGATCATTAGGGAATTACCAGGTGTAGACAAAGAACTTGCCCTACCAGATGGTGGCCAAGATTACTTGACCAAATCAAAAAGAATGTAGAAAACTGTCTAAAATATGCTGAGCTAATGTACCAACCGCCTGAACCCCTCATGACAACTGAGCTTCTAACGAGGTCATGGCACTTTCTGGCTTCTGATCTATTTGAATTGAAGGGCCACAGTTATGTCATAGATGTTGCCCACTTTTCTCAATATGTAGAGGTTGCCATGTTTACATCAATGACCTCCAGAACTATAAGGAATCTGAAAGCTGTTTTGCCAGACAGGGAGTATTGTCTTCCTAAGAACGAACCCAGGAAGCCAATACATCTCGAAAGATTATGCCAAATTCGCAGTCAACTGGGGATTTCAGTATGTCATAAACAGTGTTTGCTACTTAAAGCAACAGAGAAGCGCAAGTCTGTGTAAAAACAATGAATGAGTTTTTAAAAAGGCAAAGGATCCATATTCGCTTGCAGAGCAATCCTAATGGACTGGCCGGATCTGGATGCAATTTGTGTAGACCTTAGTTTTAATAAGATGTAACAAACTATGTATTATGGTATCCATTCAATACACAGTTAGGGATTAATAGGGATTAATAGGGATTAGTTATCACAATACATTCACTTTCACTATTTCTCAAAAACTACTGAACTGATGTGGCTGAAGTGTTGTATTGACCTTTGTTGTGATAAGGTGCATCTAACTAAGTATTATGGTATCCATTCGATGTAGAATTAGAGATTAGTAGAGATTAGTCAGCACAATACCAGATTTACTCTCACTTTTTCTCAGAAACTACTGAGCCAATCTAGCTGAAATCGAGACATCGGGCCTGGTTGATGGTTTATAGTAAAACAATTCAGTTAAAATATACATCGTGTATAGAACTTTAATCTCTGTATAATTAGCTTAAATTATTATTATTTCCGCTGCCATTATAGCTTCCGAACCAAAACCTTCATATGTCAATCTATTTGGCTAGCCACGTCAGCCGATTTTTGGTGCGTGTTAATCTCTGATGACTGAACTTCATCTCATCTTTTGAAGACTGTTCAAAATAGTTTGTTCCTTTTTAAGCAAAATATTTTTTCTGGTTTGAAAACTGATCATTTTGTAACACTGATTAATGCCTGGACGGTGTAGATCACAGTGAACATTTCAAAACTGTTACATTCGTTGTATTTGCAAATCGGTATTATTTCTCAGCTTGCATGACAATTAGGACGGCATTATATATAAAACACCTCGTATTCCTAAATTATCTCACATCTAAGTTGTTCTTTTTTTATTAAAATGAACGAAAGTCCACTCGAGGATAAGAGTCAAATGAGCTTCAAGTGAAACAACATTGTGAGGATTGAAAATGATGGTGGTGTGCGCATGTTGAGCATCATTCATGTCAAATGAATCAGCTGATTATTCTTGGCATTGGTTTCCCCGATATCTTTTTAGTTAAAAAATTCTTTCTAGATCATCAGGAGAGACCACGTAAAGGTTGCCAACATCCCTAAGTAAATGCGTTTCTATCTTTCACCTCCTCTCCCTGGTAGTTGTGATTAGTCAGAATTTGATTTTTAAAAAACAGCTCAACAAGAATTTGTTTGCACTGAACTTTAAAACAAGCATGTTGTAGTCAGCTGGGGAGAAACCTTGCAGTATTGTGTTCCAAAAACGGCAATTCTAAAAAAGAAACTTCTATTTCTCAGTGGAAAACACACCCGGCCTACTTTTACAGAAACCTCTAGACATGTTTGTTATTTTGTTGTCCACAACAATCATCGGAACCGTTTTATGTTTTATACTGTTGAATTACCATGCATCAAGGCCAAAATCATTCAAGGATGAAGAGATTTATGAGACTGATTAATTGTTAGCCGAGAGATGAGGAACATTATGAAAGTACTAATATTGATCAATTGGATTAGATCGGACAGTGGGCAGTAGGGGCCACTTGTTGGAATGCTCTAGAAGACATGACTTCAACAGAGCTCTGGAGGTCTACTTACTGTGTTGGGTTACTTATATGGCGATCTATGACAAGAACTTGTTAAAATTGAATTTAAAAACAACCAAATTGTAATAAACCGGGAAGAAGTCCTGCAATAATGTGTTCCATATGTGGAAATTTCTTGTAAAGTAGTTTTGTCCATGGAAATTTTGCCTGACACTAGGCAGGCTATGGAGAAAAGAAAAGTAATTTTTGTTGTCGTAATAAGATGAGTTCTTGCTGTAAATGTCTTACAAAGAGAAACCATAGGTTGCATTTGCGACCATAACTACAACTCAGGCCAAAACAATAATAAACGTATCTTAAGGTTTGTGTCGGCTGAATTTGTTGTCAACTTGGAAATAGAATAAAGTCAGCTGTCTTTTACAGCAAATCTTGGACAGCTTCCATGTTGTAAGCTTAGAAAATGAATATGGTGAATATGTAAAAGATGAAGATAAAAACATCTGAGGAGGCAATTTTGACACTATCGTAAAAATAACCATCATCCTGAAAATAGTTTTATTAGCAAGAGAAGATTTTATTTTGGGATTTAAAGAGCTGCACATTTGGTTTTGATATTAAAGTTTTTTTTTTTCCCAGACTTTAGAGAGTTATATCCGTACTATTTTGATTTACACATAATTTCAACGCCACATTCCACCTTTGGATTGGGTTGAACGGTGGGGTAAGAGGCGACTTGTTAGGATGTTCCAGAAGTGATGACTTCAACAGAGCTATGGAGGTCAATTAATTTTAGTTTTTGGTCTTAAAATGGTGTCGGAAAGAAAGGTATAAATGTGTTAATCTGACGTAGACTTCATTTCTATCAAACTGTCAGTTTTTTAATCATTGTGAACATTTTTATTTCTATTTATATAAAGTTAGATATATGTATATGTTTATACATTTGTATGTAAAGGATTCACTCCTAAACTAATTAACCGATCATTATGGATTTTAAAACAAAGCTGTTAAGAGTTGTAATGAGGGTTATATTAAATTTAATTTAGTTTTATGCAAAACGTGTACAAAGGGGAATAGAAGAGTTTGGGTTTTTTTACACAGAAATCACAACTTATCAAGGCCCCAAGGCTACTCGAGGATAAGGGTTAATGGGTATACATGAGTCAATGTGATTATAGCGTAGTAAACATAAGTAATGGGAATTTTGTAAATTGAATTGCTTAGGGGAACAGTTCATCAAGAACTTGTTTATGTTGGACTTGAAGACAATCAGATTGTAGCCAGTTGGAAAATAAAGATATCTCCAATTTTTAAATATTTAATATAGGTATAAGACATAAATTAATAAATATTCTCCAAATTTACAACCAAATAATAACCAACAGGAAATTAGTCTTGCAATAATGTGTTTCACATGTGAGACTTTCTTGTAAAGAAGTTTTGCCCATGGAAATTCTGCCTGACTCTTGGCAGGACTGTGAAAAAAAGAAAAGCTGTTTTAGTTATAGTAATAAGACGAGCTGTGGCTGTAAATGTCTCACAAAGAAAAACCAAAGGTTGCATCTGTAAAGTTTTTTTGGAGTATTTTATAGGGATTTTACTAGACACAATATAAGTACAACCATTTGAAAATTCGAATATATCAGATTTATATAAAGTATTAGTTATTTGGCACCAATTGAGTAAGATTCCCTGAATTTCAATTTCTTCTTAATACTCCTTATGCTAAAGCCTTAAATTTAGACATTTTCTAAAATTAAAATCATGTAATGGATTTTGATTAAAATTAGAATAAGGATTCTAGATATAAGGTTTAGTAGCATTGTAAGGAGATATAAAAGTAGTGCATAATTGTTCTGTCTGGGAAATTTATTTTACCCGCTCTGGGACGAGTATTCTTCTAATTTATGTTATAAAAGTATGTTGCATTGTTAGATATTAGCAGGGCATCGCCCAAAGGTGTGCTAGTCGACGATTATTATGATTATCCAATCCAAAAAGTTTTGTCAAATAAATTACGTTTTAGAATAATCAAAATATTTAGAATAAATATTTATTTACCTTAATTTAAGCATGTAACTTAAAAATATTATCATAACTATTTAGTTGACAACTTAGAAATGATGGTATGTAAAAACATCAGGTGATTATCTTAGTAACGTAAAATAATGACGTCATTTAGAAGGAGAGATACATGGAAATTAGTTGAATCAGTTGGAGTCGAGACAGAGACAGGGACTGTTTTTCAGATGCTATGGCTTCAAGTAGAGAAGGTCAGTAATGGTGATAGCAAGAATCCAAGACTTTGCAGCTTTCCAATAGGGGAAACATCGAGAATAAACCTGCTGTAAATACCAGCAAAATTTGGCGCTGTACGAATCTTCATTTGCAGCTTTTCCGAGGATGCATCAAGTCAAGATTAAAGATGGACCAGATATGCAACGCCAGACTATTTGCCAAGAACTTTGCAGCTAATTCTACCCTATGCGACAATGACCATCAACTCCCTGTATTTCCTCCTATAACAGACAACACGCTATGCATCATACAAATATCTGTGCGTGAGGTCGCCAAGCTAATCAAGAATCTTGATTCCAGTAAAGCAACTGGCCCTGACAGCATTCCAGTTATAGTGCTGAAAAAGCTCCAACCAGAACTTGCCCCCATACTTAAAAAATCTGTTTAAGCATTGCCTTAAGAAGTGCTTTCCAACACCCTGGAAAACCTCATCAGTATGCCCTGTATTTAAGAATTCAGGTGAAAAGTAATCTCCCTCTCAGTACAGACCAATAAGTCTCCTGTGTGTCATGAGTAAGTTGTTGGAATCCATATTAGATAAAGAAGTAGTCAACCAACTCAACAGAAACAACCTTCTTAGTGACATGCAATATGGTTTCCGCTCTGCAAGATCCATCAAGGCCCGAAGGCCACTAAGGGATAAGGGTTATTGCGTGTACAGTAATCAATGAGATAGTATTGTAGTAATCATTAGTATTGGAGGTTTTGATAGAGTGTCTTACTTAAGGGGACGGTTTGGAATGAGAATTTAGCTGAGAGTGTACATCTACAAAGTTGTTGTCGTCGTCGTCGTCGTCGTCGTTGTTGTTGTTTTGGTTTTGGTTTGTTTTTTCTTTACAGCAAGGCAAATCAATTTCATTACCCACCAAATTTTTATACTCAAAATAAAATTTAAACTCCATTCATAGAAGGAAGGCACATAATAGTTAACAATGTCCACGCCCTACCCATGTTAGAAAGAATTTCGGAAAACTCGTCCACTTTGCTAGGTAGAAAAACTGGCCCACTATTGAATAAATATCGATTAAAACACATTTTATGGCCGTTATTGAAGATGATATTGGTTTTAAAAGAGAATAATCGTGATATTTTTACTTGTTTATTGTTGTTTTAAAAAAATAAAATTGATTTTTCTAAGTGTTTGTTTTTTACCTAGCTTTGTAAGTTCTTAGTGGTTCAACTTATTTTAAAGAATTTATTTATTTAAAAAAAAAACAACAAGTAATGTCGATTGTTACTTTTGAACATGAGAGGATCACGTCTTAGGAGTCTCGATAATCGCTCAAAAATATAAAATTAAAGAAAATACTGTAATAGTTATAATTTTATAACGAGCTTGTATATTTTTTAGGCAATGTCCAAGATCACTGTTGTTGTTGACCTTTTAAAGTTTCATTTATTTAAAAAAATATTTAATTTAAATTATTTATTTGTTCGAAAGAAAAGCTATTTTACTTTATAAAAATCCAATGTTGTTTCATTACAAAATTGTTTTATTAAAGTTATATTTTTTACGTAGACTTTTAAATAAATGTTTTTACAATTATATTTTGATACATTTTTATGCAATAAATGTTTTCGTTTTCAAATATTTTTCTGTTTGGGAAAAAATCTTGTTTGTTACTTATTTGCCGCGTTATTTGGCCAAGAAGAAATTGAAGTTATCGCCCCCTTTACAATAGCCGTTGTTTTTATATTGCAGAAGTGCCCCCCAAATGACTTTTAAACAAACAAAAAATTCTTATCTTATCTAATAATACATAAGTACCGAAAACACTTCTTGTATTTTTGGTACCGCGCTATTTTTAAATATTATTTCCGGTTAAATTCAAGTTTCACAATATCTTTTTTTATTATTATTAAATTGTTAGGTGGAAGCACCGAACAGTTACAAAACACTCCCTCCCCATGTTATTCATTTTTGTTCTGTTCTCATTTCTATCATCATCCTCATCCCTATTTGGTTAATCCTCAGGTCCAGTTTTAAATGATGCAACATGGTTTCTGTATTTGTCCTTAAAAAAACTTCCGTCCCTTCCCAGAGTATCTTTTTACTATTGATTTTGTTCCTCATTTGTATCTTATATTTTGACACGCAATATATATCTAACATATAAATTTATAGCGTCGGAATTACATAGTCAAAAATAAATAGTGATGTATCGGTGAAATCGATGTTTGGTTCTGGCTAATCAGTCATGTTTTGCCATCATTAATATGTTATTTGCCAAAAATAACACGTACTTCGTTTCGCTTTCTTTAAAAAAAATTACTTGTTCTAGACCGGAAAATTTATATAATGGTGATACTATTCATATATGCCCTAACAAAACCCAGCTTACGTTATTATTAAAACAGAGACACATAGTAGCAGAGAGTTATCCATATCTATCTATCTATCTATCTATCTATCTATCTACCCGGTAAGGTAGACAAGAGATGAGATGTGAAGTAATGTTTTGGTAAAAATTGTCAAAATATATTGAGGTGGAAAATGGACGATTTACAGCGAAGCTCTAAAAATAGCTAATCAGAGGGGCGTGGTTGTTACCACACGTTCAAGTCGGTTGGGAATAGAGTACGAGTGGAATTTGGACGTCAAAGAGAGCGGAAGGTTTAACAAATCGTCCTCCCTCACCAGGAAGGGAGATGACGTGTCTCCAAATTGGAGACAAATTAACCACAATAAAAGATACTCACTTTTTATTCTTCTGCGGTCGACACTTGGAAAGTGAATAAAAACTATATAAAAAACCAACCATCGTTTTGGAGTGAATTGCATTCGTTCAAACAGGTTTCCAGCTTCCCTCCAAGAACAAATGAAGTTCCAAGTGAACCAAAAGACCAATGACGCAGCTAATAAGGTATGCCGAATACATATATGACACACACACCCACACACACACACACACACACACCCGCATAAGAACATTTAGATGATCATGTGTTGAACTCAAATAGGTCAGATAGTGAAGATCCACTGGATAGAGAATAGTGACATGTACACGCACGCAAACCCACAACTATACAACATAAAGCTGTTTGGTGGCCGTGACCATCTTTATTTCTACATGAATAAAGGAAAAAATGTCTTCAATGTATTGATTCCAATTGAATGTTAAGCGGAGGAATTTGAACGAAGAGATTACAGATATTTACGTTATTTAAAATATGTTAAACTTTAATTGCATTTTCTCTGTATTGCATTAAAAGGAATCCTAAATAATCCCTAGTCATCATATATCATTGGAATCGAAATATCTTAAATTGTGTTAGAAGAATAGATACTGAACAGCTGGAGACACGCAAAAAGGGAAAAACGGAAGTTTTTCATGAATAACGTATCTTTTATTGCAAGTTGTATTGTCATATGAGTCTGCTAGTGCAAGAAGGTTAGACGAATCGATTTGTGCTGATAATACGCTGAAGACAATCGCAAAGTGAATGCGCCCAATGATGACTAATGTGAATTATAGGGTTTGAGTAATTTGACAAAAGAGCAACCATCAGTTATTTACGCTAAATAAAAGTGTTCTTTAGCCGTAAGTCAAAGCGAAAACAGAAAGTGGCATTAGCAGATGCGTTTATTTATATGATATACAATATGTAAACACTGGTAACGATGTGCTACAAGAGCAAAGTGGGGACAGACCTGTACGTAATCTAACTTTATACTGAGTTCAAATAAAAGTGGTTATTTAAAAAAAATTTAAAATGACTCCTTTTTTGCAGAACATCCTTTCTGTTTTCGGTTCAGTTCGAGGAACTTTGATGGTTTTATAAGATGACAATACCATCAAACTTTATGTTAACTTTGATATTTGCGGCTACTATGTTAATCTTATGTCAACTTGTATTTTTTACCTACAACGAGGCAACGTAGATTGTTTTGAATGTTGACACTAGGTTGTAACTTATGTATGATACAACCGTATTCTGTTTCTTACCAATTTTGTGTGAGTACAACTAGTTTTGAAAATAGCTGGAGAACTATAATTCACCACGTGAACCAAAGAGAACTCCAAGAACGGCCGTTTAATTGTGCAATCTTACTAGATATTGCAATTTTGTCCAAACATCTTTTCCAGACCCGTTTTTTTTTACATGGAGGTCACCACTTATCAAGCCCCAGAAGCCACTCAGGGATAAGCGTTATTGCGTGTACAGTGATAAATGGGATAGTATCGTAGTAATCGTAAGGATTGAAGATTTGATAAAGTGTCTTATTTAAGTGGGCGGTTTATAAGGAATTTGTTTATGTTGGACTTGAAGACAAATTGTAGTCAGATGGGAAACAGGCAAACGGAAGAGAGTTCCACAGGCGTGCACTTCAAAGAAAGAAGCTTTGTTCATGGAATCGACGTTTTGATTAAGGCACAGATAAAGAGTGGAGAAAATTATTGGCAGTATTTTCAGCTAGACGGGTGTTTTTTGTGAAAGATTGGCGAGCGGGGACCAGAGATTGGAGCTCAGACGAGCACTTGCCATGCAACTAACGATAAAACAAATACAGGCTCGCAACGTCTCTTCTGTGGGAGAAACGTTGCAAGGAAGAGAAAAGGGCATCTCTCACTAAGCCACGAAGTTTATTTTGTACTCTGTTAAGGTAGGATAGGCTGTTTTTAGCAGCTCCAGCCCAGATGTGGCAGCAGTACTCCATCCTTGGACGCACTTGGCTTTTATACAGATAGAGAATTGCATCAGTAGTAAGATATCTTCTGGAGCGGTAGAAGTATCCTATTATTTTCCCAGCGACCTGGGCAACAGACTTGATGTACGTGTTCCATTTCAGATTAGGAGTAAAGGTCAAACCCAGCAGCTTGTCAAAACATGGAGCCTCCCCGAGACGAGAGCCATTCATTTCAATTGATGCCAGATGGGGACCAGAGTGTTGATAATGTAAAGATAGGAGCTTGGTTTTAGATGCATTAAAAGTAACCAGCCACTTCATCCCCCCACTTACCAAACGCTCAAGATCAAAGGAGAGATAATCAGAGAGAACTTTGTCATTTACGGCCTTTGATGTGTTGCCATAGATGGTCGTGTCACCAGCATAGATGTCAGCGAATGATTTAAGTATGTGTTTTGGGAGATCATTGATCATCAGTTTGGTGTGTCTTGTCGTTTATACTATAACACTATATAAAAAAGCTTCAATATATTTTTCTTCACTTTTTCATCTTAGTGTTATTCATTCAGCGAATAAGCTTGTCTTGTGCAACAATAGCAACGCAGGAAAAACTAATATATAAAAATTATCCACAGCAGCAACCGTTGAGAGTAGGCAACTGAAATTAATCAAATTACCGTACATTATCGTACTGGTAGATAAACAAAATTATAACCATTTCCAATGCTGTGTTAGTCTAATGCTGTAATGACTGCACGCTGAGTACGCAGTTTATATTTGTATATTTATATTTTTATATATTTATATTTTTATATATTTATATTTTTATATATTTATGTTTATATATATTTATATATATTTATATTTTTATATATTTATATTTATATATATTTATATTTATATATATTTATATTTATATTTTTATATTTATATTTATATATATTTATATATATTTATATTTATATTTTTATATTTATATTTTTATATATTTATATTTATATATATTTATATTTATATTTTTATATATTTATATTTATATATATTTATATTTATATTTTTATTTTTATATATTTATATTTATATTTTTATATATTTATATTTGTATTTTTATATATTTATATTTTTATACATTTATATTTATATTTTTATATAAAAGCAAATTTACTACGGACAAAACGTGTTTCTTTAGCGGTTTCGTTGTTTAAGTCATTCCACTTGCGAGTTCATAATTTTATGTAGAAAAAGTTTCGCTCTTTGTTCGAGAGGCAGATTTACAGACCTATCATTATCAGATGATGATGATGATGATGATGATGATGGTGGTGGTGGTGGCGGTTCATTGATGCAGTAATTGAAGCTACTATGAAATTACTTAATGCTGTTATTATATGTAAATGTGTTACTGTTAACAATTTCCCTGCTATCTTAAAATCTTCATTATTCTATAATCCGAATTTGAATGAAAAATTAAAATAATTCAATGAAAATTATGACGTAAAAAAACAGAACACTTTTGTACGAACGCGTATATAGGAGAAACTCTATCCAAGTGTTCCCAAACTCCTTCAGTGAAAACAATGCACTACTGCCGTCATTTACAACGAATGATCCCGATTAGTCAAGCGATGAAACAACGATATACTTCCGTATTCATGCAAACAGAATATTTTTCAATGGAAATAAGAACCAAGGCACTACTACATTATCTCCCGCCATTTACACATTCGCCAACGCACGTGCGATATGCACATGAATTTCATGGTATGTAAGACTTTCCTTCAACTTCGACACACGCACATCCGTACACATCGTTTTCAGACTTTATGTCGTACGAATTGTAAACTATGTGCACATTTTTATAGAAACAATCTGAAAGTGAACCTGTTTTGTGAGAAATAAATGTTTTTTGCACAGATTATCGTTTCCGTTTTTGCTTGTATTATTAGAACATGTATAAATAAGAAACGCTGCTCGAGTGTTGATCAATTTCTTATTTTGTTACAGGATAAATAAGAAAAGCGAGGAAGCAAGCATAGATGATAAAGAGAACTCAATTTGCAAAGGACAAGGTCAACATTTCTGAATTTTTGAGATGAGGGTTGCTTATTCTTATTATTAATTTAAATGATTTTTAATTTTTATATAAATTCAAATGATTTTTATTTCATGATATGAATTCAAATGATGTTTAATTCATCATATAAATTTCAATGATTTTAAATTCATAATATAAATTTCAATGATTTTTAATTCATAATATAAATTTAAATGATTTTTAATTCATAATATAAATTTAAATTATTTTTAATTCATAATATAAATTTAAATGATTTTTAATTCATAATATAAATTTAAATGATTTTTAATTCATAAAATGATTTTTAATTCATAATATAAATTCAAATGATTTTTAATTTATAATATAAATTCAAATGATTTTTAATTCATAATATAAATTCAAATGATTTTTAATTCATAATATAAATTCAAATGATTTTTAATTTATAATATAAATTCAAATAATTTTTTATTCATAATATAAATTTAAATGATTTTTAATTCATAATATAAATTTAAATGATTTTTAATTCATAATAAATATTTAAATGATGTTTAATTCATAATATAAATTTAAATGATTTTTATTCATAATATAAATTCAAACAATTTTTAATTCATAATATAAATTCAAATGATTTTTAATTTATAATATAAATTCAAATGATTTTAATACATACTATAAATTTAAATAATTTTTTATTCATAATATAAATTCAAATAATTTTTTATTCATAATATAAATTCAAATGATTTTTTATTCATAATATAAATTCAAATAATTTTTTATTCATAATATAAATTCAAATGATGTTTAATTCATAATATAAATTCAAACAATTTTTAATTCATAATATAAATTCAAATGATTTTTAATTCAGAATATAAATTCAAATGATTTTAATACATACTATAAATTTAAATAATTTTTTATTCATAATATAAATTCAAATAATTTTTTATTCATAATATAAATTCAAATAATTTTTTATTCATAATATAAATTCAAATAATTTTTTATTCATAATATAAATTCAAGTGATTTTTAATTCATAATGTAAATTCAAGTGATTTTTAATTCATTATATAAATTTAAATGATTTTTGATACATAATATAATAAGGATAAGGGTTAATGAGTGTATGGTACTCACTTAGACAACAGAAGTTAGTGATGGAAATAGAGTAGAAATAGATTATTTAAGGGACGGCTTAACAAGAACTTGTTTCCATTGGACTTGAAGACGACCATGTTGTGGTCAGTTGGCAGCAGACCAGCAGAACAAAGTTCCACAGGCGGGTAATTTTAGGAAAGTAGCTTTGTTCATGGAATTTGCATTTAGATTTAAGCACAGATAGAGAATGGGGGAAACCGTTAATGGTGTTGTCGCTAGACGAGTGACTCTTATAAAAATTTGGCGGGAAGGGATCAGACGAGAATAATGATATAGCAGAGACAGACTAGCAATGTCTCATCCTTCTAGGTTTCGAAGCCGGTTTTGAACTTTGTCAAGATAGAATAGGGTGTTCCGAGCAGCTCCCACCCAGATATGGTGAGAGTACTCAATCTTAGGACGTATTTAGCTCTTATACAGGTAGAGGATTGCGTCGGAGTTAGATATTTTCCGAATAGGTAGAATGAAGCAAGCATTTTATAAAGTACTTGGTAAAATTTAGTTGTAAAGTTACACTTTTCTGGGAGTTAAAGGTTCAATCCTCACTGCAGACAACACTTAAAATATAATTGCGAATTACTAAGAACCCAGTCATGGTTGACGGAACAAGGGTATACAACCCTTGTGGATTAAATAAAGAGTTCAGTTTTAAATTCCGTGCAAATTCCCGAGTTTGATAGAAAGATTTCTGAATTCGACAAGATACACCCGAAGAAGGTCGGAAATTAAATTGACCGAAACTGTGTTAAAATATCACGTAAGATAAGGCCAGAACAAGGTCAAAAATTATTGGATTGTGTTTGAAGGGAAAGATCAGAGATACAATAGACGGAAGTCAGGCGAAGTTTTTCTACCTCTTTGACTGGCGAGACGTCAAGGAGAGAAGACGTGTTTTGGTGTTGTCCCTAATGGGAGATAACGCTCACAATGTGGTAATGTGTAACGAGACGAGCTATCCATTTCTCCGTCTGTCCGTATGGCTTCTCTCTCTCACTTATATAAAAGTTGCTTCTTGATATTTATTCTGTAACTACTTTTTTATATAAACATTAGTGTCTGAGTAGGTTTATCAGCAGACGCAAAGATGGTGTTTGTTTGTTTGTTTGTTTGTTTTTCGACGATGAGATGGATATATAAGGCTTTATACGTACATCTGTAATTAAAAGTGTGACAAAATTAATTTTTAATAAAATTTTTCTTTAGTAAAAAAAAAAAAAAAAAAAAAAAAAAGAAGCAAACTCAGTTTTAAAAACAAGAGAAGAAAAATGAATTAAAATAGATTTTATTGCAAACTTGTTACAAAATTTCCCCAAAATTGGTTGGGTAACAAAAACCGATATTTTTTCTCATTTGGGGAAAGCCACACTGAACAGTTTGAAACAGTTATGTTCTAGAAAAAAAGGAAGACTAAATAAAATCTGAATAAAAAAAAAAACAAAGATGAAAATTATTGGGGTTTATGCCAAGGTAATAGCAACAAAAATTATTTTATTTGAATAAAAAAAAATGCTGGCTCAGTTTTGGCAGTGCATACAAATACAGTTTGACAACGCTTTTTCTTCAATCGTTATTTTTTTTATTTACATGATTTTTCATGGTTCTATTTTGAACAGCAGCATCAATTTGTTTGTTTTGAAATATTTTGAACAAAAACTAAAAGCAAATTTGGGGGGATTTTTCAAAATTTTTACTTCAGTCGAAATGAGGAAATTATAAAAAAAAATGATGTTCCGCTGTGAATATATTTCAATCAAGAAAATATTTTCGTTTTGAAAATTGTTCCATGCAAGCTCAATTTTGAAATAAATTAACTAATAATAATAATAATAATAATAATAATAATAATAATAATAATAATAATAATAATAATAACAATAATAATAATAATAATAATCATAGTAATAATAATAATAATAATAATAATATTAGTTATTATAATAATAATAATATTAGTTATTATATTATTAATAATAACAACAACAACAACAATAATAATAATAATAATAATAATAATAATAATAATAATAATAATAATAATAATAATAATTTGTATATAATGTTGGTACTTTTGTTGTTTTCTGTGTATTGAACGGGATATAAGGGCATTTTTGATAAAGTTTGTTAACGAGAGTTAAGAATCATATGAGTTGGATCTTTCGAATCGATAATATTATCAATCAAATATAAACCTGGCTAAGCACAAAACGATAATTATAAAAAGAACCGGGACAAGAGTTGATAATTTGTCCTCTTAAACTGGAAATAGAATTTCGTTTCTTAATGAAAAAAAAATGGCTGCGTATAAAAAATTATTTTTAAGAAACAAGCCAACAAAACAGTTTTCAATTCCGCAATTCATTTTCAGTTATTCACATCTTTTTTTTTTTTTTTCAATTGCTTAAATGTACCCTTGGTGAGCAAATACTGGTCGGACATGAAAGAGAAGAAAAAAAAATGGCGTTACAATATTATCTGCCATTTCGTTGGCTCTCTTCGTAACGAAAGTAAACTTTCGTTTCGTTCTTGATCGCTCCGATTCTCGCCTACGTTCTTCGTATTTACAGGCACTGTTGTCGTTGTTGTAGTTCAGATTCATTTGTTTCTTTCAAATACTTAAACGTTGTCTTGAAAAGGTATGACTCATTTTAAGGCGTATCAACCCTTTCAGTCGAAAGACAATACTTACTATCCATGATTAATTAAACACAAGTTACTATTTTTATGCATAGTGAAGGAAGAGGTAATTGAGAATTGGAGGTTAATACCTTTCCCGACAGTATTTGTGCATGTATCACCAATAGCTGATTTCATAGTCTATGCTCTCCCCTTGTATAAAAGAAGGCAGTTCCTATCAAATTCAAAACTTTTGTGTCAAAGACAATAAAAATGTCATTTTTAAGACAAAAATACAAAATCAATAGTAAATATTTGTTCAGAAAAGAAAAAAATAAGACAAAGTCCAAATGATAAATAAAAGCGGTTGTTTTTATTTGGAAGAGAGTGCTGATTTTGTCCTTTCCCCATTGCTGTAAAATTTGTTTTTTGTTTCCTCAGGTTATTGTTCTGTGCCAACAAATGCTAGATAAAAGGGGGAAGGAGGAGGATCGTATATGATGGAGAGGGTCTACTTTGATAATTTTTTTCTCTTTTGTTAAAGTCCATTTAATCTTTTATTTTAAATTTCGTTGAGTAATTTTAATCTTTTTAATTTCGCATTAAATGCAAAGATTGCAAGATTTTTTTACTTGCGAATTTATTTGGGATAGTATTCTTTAAGGGACCAAAAAAAAGAAGAGAAAACCTCGCACTCAAACATACACAAACATACAAGGACATATGTACACACACACATACACACATTATAGTGGCTATAGGAAACGGAAAAAGGGTTAAAAATAATTACAATTTGAAAATAATCCGTTAATATCAGCTAAAAATATGTAAATAGTTTTCAATTGTTAAAATATAATAATTGCGGTGGAAAACTTTGAATTTTGTTGTCAAATGTTTTGTTTGTTTGTTTTTTCGTTTTCTCTTTTGTATTTTTTTCTTTCCGAAAGGCTGAATCAATGCACTTGTCAGATGCATCTGCAGTAGAACAGATGCACCATCTCCAGATCAGATAAATAAGACATGTGCATAGTTGCATAACAATAAGTTTTATTCTCCTCATTAACTTTTGTATGAATTGTTTTGATTTGTAATCCTGCAATTTTAGCTGGCAGTGAGAGCTTTAAGCATGATTGCTGGATACACTGGCCTGATCTAAGCCACGTTATTATGACACCCGCATACATACTTGGCAACGACTGACTCTGCGTCTTTGATCGCCAGCTTTGAGCGTCTCTCCTAAAGGCTGTGTGAATTGGGTTGATCTGTCCAATGTGGCCATCCAGAAAGCAATAGATGTTGAATAATAGTTACACGAGCCCCGACTTCCTTGGCATTCGATGAACGGTTGGTTGCGGAACTCCTCTATACAAGAACCAGGTGACTCTAACGGTTGTCCAGTGCCCTCAGCTGCTCCGCTTGTGTGCTGTAATAAAGACAAGAGAAATGTTTGAAATGTTGTGGATGATGGGACATTTGTCAGAGAAAAAAACAAAAAGCACGAAGATTGAATCAGATATTAAAAGAAAAAAAAGACTCGTTTGAACTATTATTTTCAAACATTACAAAATGAGACATTTTCTTCGAGCCATGTCTATAAAGAAAGTGGCATATCTTTTCACAATCCTGAACAGTCAAAGCAACATATTTAACAATATCAATTTGTTCTTTCATCATCATGTAACATAATCTACACATCCTGCAGAATATTATCTACTATGTATTCAATGTCCCCCAGTTTCTCCATAATTAGTTTAGCTAACTGATTGATTTAAAAGTTCAGGAACATACGTTGTCTCACCATCTGTACCTTTTTCTGCACACTTCCACAATTCCTTCTAGACATGCATTGCTCACACAGCCCATAATGTGTCTAACATTTTCTATTTAAGACATAATGTAGGCGCACGTTCATCTTTACAAAAAGGACGATTATTCTTATGTGATACGTTAAAAACTTTACTACATCCTGCATATTCTCTAGGTCTAGCTTCCTCCAATTATCACATATTTCAAGAATTACAAGGTTAACATCAATGTTGTGTGTCACTAACGCAGTTAACACAGTACTGAGTTGAACACAACTGGTTTGTGCCGAGTTGAGTGCAAAGGAGTCAAAAAAAGTTTACTGGTGACATATATCAAAGCCATTGACTTCCTTTGATAACATATACACCTGCATGTGACAAGGGGTTACGAGGCAAGTCAGTGTGTTTTCAGTGCTAGTCGGTTAACGGGGATTACAGCCCTCCACACATATACCTTATAATTAATAGGGACGCATGTGTATTTTCGAGATAGTTACCAGTTTAGAGTCCACAGTTCGAGTTCGAGTCAGAAAAAGAAGAAAAAAAATCTGAATCGATTCACCAAGGCGAGGCTGCTCTATCAACGATGGAATCCAAATAAAGACTTACCCAAATACTAAAATCAAGTCGTGTTTTAGAAGAGCAGGCATGAATTGTCGCGAGGTGGCACCGACCAAGAACGAGAAAAGCTATGTGTCTTGAGATCTTAAATGTGACACATACACACACACACACACACACACACACACACGCACACACACATGTGCACACACGCACACATGTGCACACATACACACACACACACATGTGCACACACGCACACATGTGCACACATACACACACACACATGTGCACATACAGAAGACAGTCACGGCCATATTACAATTATATAGACAACACATACACAAGAATATATATACATGAGAATATATATACACAAGAATATATATACACAAGAATATATATACACAAGAATATACATACACAAGAATATATATACACAAGAATATATATATTTCATCATTTATCCTTATCATCACCTCTCCCCATACAGGACATAACATCAAGTCAGAAAATTGAACACGGATTAAATCGTATTTCATATGAAAACTTAAAGAATTTTACAAGCGAAGCATTCAAAAGTTCGTTGACAGATGGAATCAAATCATAAGGAATAACGGTCGTTATTCTTGTGAATAAAGATTTTTAAAATCAGTCTTTCAGTTTCAAGATGAAATGTTAAGTTGGCAAAATATTTCACACCGAAAACTGAACAAGCTGAATTCAATCCGTGCGTTCCAATCAAATGCGATAGACTGACGGCAATTTTACATCAAACTTATGAATGACAGACCAAAGAAAATCAGAGTTTTTAATAACTTAGAAAATAATGTATTCAACTCAACTTTATAAATATTTTCACAATAAAATTAATTTTCACACTTGTTTTATTTTACTTCAGTCGAAGTTCTCAGAAATCAAGTGACCCCTGGAGCTAACACTCGATATGTATATGTGAAACATAAATATTCGAATATTCCATTAAAGTCCTTTTTTGCGTTTCAAACATTGAATTAGCAAAGAAGTTAAGGACATCATTTTCCTTTCCCCAACTGACCATTCTAATAGGGTATAGTATTTCTTTATTTTGGGTTTCTTGGTCTTACTGGATTCCAAAATAAGAATTCATCTAGTCTGCTGGAGTATCCAGCTTCATGATGTTACTCGAGCTAACATCACTTGTAGAAGGTGAACCGTTCCTTGTAAAAGTCAGTGTTGGTTAGCCATATCAAGGAGATCTTATTTGGGTCGTGTATACTGTGTTGTTTTGAACATTTAATCAGGATTTATTTATTTGTGCTGTGATTTGAAATATTAAGTAGGCATTCAAGTTAATAAGGCCTAACAGTATTACCTTTAAAATATTGCAGTCAAGGGTGTGAATTCCATTATAGAAGCGTTGGTTTAATTTGAATAAAATAAAATGCACTTGAAAGCCAAATCACAACGAAATAATAGGAAAATAAACAAATATTTTACTTGCTTGAAAGTTATAAATTTCAAGCAAGTTTATTTCCCTAATATTGCGCTGTGATTTGGGTTTCAAGCGCACTTAATGCGTATTTTATTTTATCAAAATTAAATCAACGCTTTTATAATGGAACTCACACCCTCAACGTTAATTTCGTGTAGTCAACGCACTGTTCCAACATTTCAAAATATAGCCGCTGAGAGACAAAGCGCGAATCTTTACAATTGATTTTTCTTTCTCCAAATTTACAACGTGGCAAGAAAGAAGACGAAAAAAAAGAAAGAAAACAACATGCTGAGGATGGAGTTTGACTCCAAAATATATTTACATTATAAATTTCAAACAAGTAAAATATTTGTTTATTTTCCTAATATTGCGTTGTGATTTGGCTTTCAAGTGGAACTAATGCGTATTTTATTTTATTTAAAATAATAATATTTATCGAAATAAATTTAAGAATGCAAACAATGTAAGAGCCTATTTAAAAACGAAGTCATCCATGGCATAGAGCAATCACGTTCACGATGTTGAGCCTTGTTAGTACCATATGGGTGACTATCTGGAAATACCAAGCAATGTATGCGGAAGAACAGCGAGAATTCTCTGCTCAAATCTGCAAAAGCTATCGTTATCATCTCGTTTATGGGATATATACATATGACTGTGGACATTTGTAAATTTAATATTCAGAGAAAGCCGGCTCATTGTGTTCAGAGTAAAAGTAGAATATGTCATGTTTACAATTAAACAGGATTTCCAGTTTGAACAGAACTTCCTGTGAATTTCATTTACCAATTGACTTACCATAATAAAACTGTAACCTATCCACATGCTTTGGAATCCAGCAGGACAGTCAGGGATCATAATTGTTTGGCTATGGACAGCAATCACCTATGGAAAACAAAAGACATAGAATTTGACTGAGAATTTAGATTAGTTTTTTAGGGAACAAATATATTTGAGGCACTCTAGAATAAATATAGTCACATTGAAACACTAGTTTCCATTAGGTCACCGAAGTTAAGCGACGTTGAACCTGGCCAGTGCCAAAATGGATGACTATCTGAAGCCGGAGAGAGATGGGCGCCACTAGACTATTCTTGCCCAAGATACGCTGAATTAAAAATAGTGCAATACCCCCATGAGACTGGAGAGTTAAGGGGTTGTCAATGTCTTATAATAGACAAAAGGACGCCTTTTTTTATTTTACTTCCGGTTGTATTATGAACAAAACAATATTAAAAAAGCGTTTTATGTGCAAGGATTTTACTTATGACCTTAGAAATTAAATAGTGTTGTTACAAACAAATTTTCTTATACACAGTATTTTAATTAAAAACATTTTTATTGAACAATATTTATTTTAAGGATTCATAAAACATAAAAAGTTTTGTAAATAGAACTATGTATTTAAACAAACAAAGCAAAAATGTTAAAAAAAAACATTTTGAAAAAAAAAAATGTAATGTCACACAATTTGAAAATGGGATTTAAAGAAAATATGGGATTGTATTTAAAAAAAACTATTTAATATTAGATATTTTGCTATAAAAATCTTTTATTTACCAAAATCAATAAAATCAGAAGTCAAAAAGAAAAAAGAAAAAAATATGTTAAGACAGAATTTATCCTTTTGGTCGTTGATTATTTGGGGGTGCCTCAAATTTATTTGATCCGTTTCATGCGCTTCTTCATTTTGTCAGAAGTTATTAAAAAAAAAAAGTTTTACCTGTGATGAAGTTTCACAAACAGAGCATCGACTGATGTAAGGCCTAATGTCCATTCCTTTGATTGGGTTCATCATCGGTGTCATTGGTTCTGGTGTTGATAACCAATAACTGTAATCGTTTCTTGATGACAAAGAACATCTGTTATTCAAATTGCAAAACATGAACGGCATCGTGTTGAAACGTCTCAGACAACTACCAGGCTTTCCTAAAAGAGAAACAGGTAAGAAAGAAAAAATAATAGCAGACAGTAAGAAAATATATATGTTTGCATATCCTGCACCATGCTCTGAACGTGTGACATCAATAATCTGAACCTATCATTCTTCGTTAAACCCAAACACTAATAAAAGAAATATTCATATTGCACTTTATTTGAAGAGCCTTTAGCGTCTCATAAATAAGCACATCTTAGCAATAAGTCAAAGATCAAAGTATAAGATGTCCCAAAATTAACCATCTATTTCTAACTATAAATCAGCATTTAAATAGATGATTAGTTTTGGGACACCTTGTATATATAAGACACTGTCTCTTTCAATTATTTATGTATAAGTGTACAGCATCTTTTCTCTTAAATCACACTTCAAAGAAATGTTCCTATTATTAAGTATGTCTCATTGTTTCATCACTTTGGCCTTCAGGATTTTTTTCCTTTCAGCTCTTTTCTTTCTTTTCTGTTTAATTACGAGGTGGCAACATGTTCGCACCCCCCCTCTTTTCTCCCATCTTTAGTTTAAGCCATAAAGATGCAACATCGCTTGTACATATTTGCATCCAGTCTAGTGCTATTACATGTGATAAATCGATGAATTAAATCGATCAGTCCAGTGCTATTACATGTGATAAATCGATAAATTAAATCGATCAGTCCAGTGCTATTACATGTGATAAATCGATGAATTAAATCGATCAGTCCAGTGCTATTACATGTGATAAATCGATAAATTAAATCGATCAGTCCAGTGCTATTACATGTGATAAATCGATGAATTAAATCGATCAGCCCAATGCTATTACATGTGATAAATCGATGAATTAAATCGATCAGCCCAATGCTATTACATGTGATAAATCGATAAATTAAATCGATCAGTCCAGTGCTATTACATGTGATAAATCGATAAATTAAATCGATCAGCCCAATGCTATTACATGTGATAAATCGATAAATTAAATCGATCAGTTCTATCAACGTGCTTCTATGTGCATTTGTTAAACACTTTTCTTTTGGTGATCACATGGCTAAATCAACTAATGACTGATCATTCCATCGACATGTGACTCTACATGTTAAGAAAAATCAGCTCCAACAACAAAAATCGAAAGAGAAACCAATTTTAACATGGCAAGTTAGCAGCGAAAATTGTTTTGGAAATTAGGCATAAAAAGTTAAGATGTGTGACTGAAATGTACAAAAGACAAAACAGCAGGTTGGCTGATTTATTCAAATAAGATAAAGGAATCAACAACACATTTAGTTGCTGTTTAGATCTTAGAGCCGTCAAGTACCCCCTATCCACCACCACCACCTCCATATCTTCTTTTACGATTCAGCCAGAATTAACTCTTAATTGTTTTGTTGTTTTTTTTTTATGGAAATCGTTCCAGACAAGGCATGAATACTTGATTTAAGGAGCTGAAAAATAGAATAACATTATACTTCAATGTAAAAACAATAATTGTTAGCTGGATAGATGTTAACTCAGAAAATCGTTACTTGAATGGAGGAGTGGTTGACGGATGGGAGGTCAAGAATTAACCTTTAATTAGCAGAAGTCAACAAATTTTCCAAATTAGGGAGAATTCAACCCTATCAACATTTTTAGCAGAGATGTTGTCTACAGACGACCAAGAATCTTGGTTGCTGACGACAACAGGTATTAATACTGGTTCATATACGCCATATACAACCGAAATTGGTACAAAACGATACAAGAATGAACAATAGGACGCATTTTTTTAAAATTTTACTTCCGGTTGTATTATGAACAAAACAATATTAAAAAAGCGTTTTATGTGCCAAGATATTATTTATAACCTAAGAAGAAACGATTAGAAAATGAAGGATTCTGAAATTTTGGTTTTAAATTCTAAAGGATTGCAGAAAATCGAAAAAGAATGGTTGTTTTTCTGAGAGAAGGGGTTGATTTTATTATTGTTATTAAGTGTGTATGCATGTTTGGAAGAATTTCCTACCTAAATCTTGTGCGGCTGAACGCCCGTTTCCAATCAGAAACAGAAGAGAGTAACCATCCCATAATTTTGCAGTCCTTCCAGGACATTCAGGACTTTGTGTATTTTGACTGTGCCTGAAAAAAAATAAATCGTGTTGAAAAATATTTGCTATAAAAATTATAAAGAGATAAAATATTTATTCATTTCAAATAAGATTAATTTTGTGATTTGTGAAATTTTATTTAATTTTTTTTTAAAAATCCAAAAGCGTTGGATTAATATTTGGTAAACGTTCAAGTTAAAAAGAGGTTACGAATTATTGAGAGGACATTTTCTCTCGATCATTACCTGGCAAATAAAATACCCAAATTGTCTCCATTCAAACCAGGTGGGCCTTCATCTCCAGGTAAACCAGTAGAACCATCTAAACCAGGAATGCCATCAACGCCATCGAAACCATCTCTACCATCCAATCCAGGGAGACCATTGGGGCCTGGTAAACCGACAAGTCCTTGCTCTCCTGGTATTCCAGGGATTCCAGGACGTCCTGGCTCTCCTACAATCAATTGTGAGAAGATCTTGATATAATGATGACGCATATTTATACAAGCAAACATAAGACAGGTGACAATGAAAGTTTTCGGTTGATTTTTAATTAATATTTTGGAATCAAATAGTTTGCAATCATCATGATCATCATGATCATCGTCGGTTTAACGTCCATTAATCAAATTCTAACGTTCTTTCTCCTCATCACCATATCCATTCCCTTCATGCACACTCTCATCACAACCAGGCGTCTTTCCAGCATCATCATTCAACATCACTCCTGCCACGATGAGTATTTCTTCTCATCATCTTTATTGGTTACTGCAGCAAAACTCAGCTTTCACGTCTTCATCTAAGACATGTTGTGGTACATAAAGCTATGAAAATGTTCTCACCAGCCATCAACTACATCAAGGATTAACGATAATCACTTTATCTCTTAATCTCGCTCTAATAGCATCAGCTTAAAAGCCCACGTCTGTATCTTATTTTGTATGGATGGGCATTCTAGGTGTCTATAATCCCTTTCGAATGCAAAACATGTTGCGTTCTTCCTCACAATTATTCCAGCAGATTGACAAATCCATTACATGTCTTGAACACAAAAACAGGTCAATACATCTTCTCTAAAAAATCTTAACAAACACACCAAACCTTGCACGAAAACTTCCAACATTTCAACTACACAGTTTGAAATACGACCGATTTTCTTTGGGAATCATTTCCTTAATTGAGGCATAATATTCACAAACCAGATGCCCTTCCCGACGTCAACGCATTAAAATGAGTAGAACCAGTCTTTTTATCGAGCCTATTATAGTTAAAGAGCGTTTCATCTATCTGAATTAATTGTTTAAAAAATAGACATTTTTCTAAACAAAAATATATTCAATAATAATGTCTTAATAGATACATTCAAAGCAGATAAATAATAGTATTTAAATTTTTTTTAAAAACTGAAGAGGTCAGCACCCTCTAGTTAATAATTTATGAATAACAAATTGTCAAAGAGAAAATGGCCGCAATACATAAAAGATTGTCATAAAAGTTCAATTTTAAACGCATAAAAGTTACTGTAAACCTTTACTTTGTTGCTGTTTTATTCTGAATAATTCGTTTCAAATGTCAAACTTCAAAAACCAGGCTCAAAACATTTTCTCGTTGAAGATGTTCATAGAACCAAGTAAATTTTAAAATGGATCGGTTGAGAAAGAAGATAAAACTTCGATAATGTCTGACGTGATACACGTTTTCATGAAGACTCCAATCTAATCTATTTTGTTTTTACCTGCAATGCCTTTTAATCCTGGTTGACCTCTTGGTCCAGTTGCACCTGGATCACCAACGGCACCAGGTTCTTGGTTGGCAGCGCGACCAGTTGCTCCAGGGAAGCCGACATCACCTTAATAAGAAAAAAATAAACAATGGTAAAAAAAACCCAACATAATTTAAAAAATAAATAGGAAAAAAAAACAACATAAATTTAAAAATAAATAGGAAAAAAAACAACTAAGTTCTATCATATGGTAAGACTTTCGAACTAGGTGCAGCATATGGAATGTTGTGCCCATATGTTCTGACATATCGAATTTTTTCAAGCATGAATACAAACTATAATAATCTTAAAAGCTCAGGGTGTATTGTTGCCACATCTGACAAGTGCACTAGTATGCACTTCCTCTTACACAGGCTATAAAAAAGAGTTTCGATTCTAATAAGTCCCGCACTCTCAACCACTTTCCAACCCTTGTTCTATTATCACAATTTTACATTCTTGTGCCTATTATACAAGTATTTTAATGGAATGTGCTCTAACAAATCCATAGCATTTGTGCCATCTCAGTGTACATACTCTCAATTAATCCAACAAGCAGCAAAATCCCACGTCTTCATTGTTGAAGTCTTTAGGTGGTTGAAAAACTTTTATTCTAATAGTTTCTTCCTTTGAGCTGATAGACTTTGGAATTGCCTCCCTGTTTTCTGTTTCTTTGAATGTACTAACGTGTTAAAATTTAAACGTAATGTGAAGAGTAATTTCGTTTATCAAACCCGTTTTCATTAACTACTACAACCACTAATATAAAAAAAAATAATCGCTTAAGTCTATTTTTAAATACGTTTTGTAAGTGGTGATTAAATAATAATAAGTCGTATAAGACCTTGTGAGGTACACCAGGTACAAAAAGGTAAATATATTAACTATATAGGGCAATCAAAAGGCTCCCTTTCTATTAGCTGTAGGGAGGAATGCCACTCTTTATTTATTCTTGGTCCATCCTTATAAAGATGGGTGTTTTATAATGGTGCATCTAGTACAATTTTTCAAGTTTTTGTATGACTTGACCAAGGATGGAACCCTGGTCTCTCGCCTCATTAGCAAGTAGTCTTACCAACTGGGCCGGTCAAACATCCAGGTAACGATATTTATTTCAATACATTATCCTTATGATAATGGTAAGACTACTTTTTTATGTGTGTTATTTCAAAACAAGACATTTGTTCAAAATACTTACTTTTGATCAGAACTACATTTTTGGAATTATAGTATTGTTTATAAAGCAATAATCTGGGCAGGAGCTACTTACAGCATCCTATCCTGCCTTGACAGAGTTTAAAACCGACTTCGTAATCTAGTAGGGCAATACCCTTTTCTTTCTTTGCAATTTCTTTCCCACAGAAGAGACGTTACGAACCTGTCTCTGCTATATCGTTATTTTCATGGCAAGTGCTCGACTGAGTTCCAATCTATGGTCGCTCCTTGTTAATATTTCACAAAAAACACTCGTCTAGTAAAAAATCACTATCAATAAATCCCCCCACTCTCCATCGGTGCCTAAACCTAAACTTGGATTCTATCAACAAAGCGTCTTTCCTAGAACTGCCCATCTGTGGAACTCTGCTTTACTGGTCTACTTTCCAGCTTACTGCAATATTGTCATCTTCAAGTCCAACATAAACAAGTTCTTATTGAACCATACTTGTAAATAATCTGCTACACCAAATTTCCACCACAAATGATTACTACAATAGACACATTAACCCTTATCCTCGAGTGGCCCCGAGTCTAAATATGTAATAACCCTTTATAAAAGAAATAACAATGTTATGTATTTAGACTCTTTGCCAGTAAGTAGAGATTAAGTAAACTAGTATGAATATTGGCAAGGGTTCCATAAGTACATGTCATGATACCCTGTCAGCAAAGAGAAATAAACAAACTGCAGGTGGCGCGATTGAAGTGGGGTGGGGTTAAAAATAAGATCCTTAAACAAAATGAGCTTGAAATGAGGAGAATGATACAAAGATAGTCACATGTTAGAGGAAGAACAAAGAATTTCTAGTTAGCATAAGTTGAGAAGCAGGACAGATAAATGTTCTCAACAATGTAGAAATCTAAGTGAATGTAGCCTTAGGACTCTGCCCGTGTGTCACCAACATTAGGACTAAGTTAAAAAAAAATCAAGTTTAGAAGTAACTAATTAATTAGATATAAATCTCCATTATCTTTCCATGCATGAGTAGATTAATTTTAAGTTAAATCAACAAAGAAGAGAGGATCACAATCCACACATGGAAAAGCGACGATCATTAGAGTAAAGACCAGCGACCGTGCATGTATGTATAAAATGAGCTTTATTTGATTTATCTGATTACTTGATCATTCATCGGCAAAAAACGCACATGTGTAAAACTGTGCTTCTACCTAAATGACGATGTGCAAAATTTTTGTGTAAACTAAAGATTTTTGTGTAACTTAAAAATTGTTTGTGTAACCTTACAACAAAATCATGTTTAAAAAACTGTTCTTTTTTTTGTCATCGTCTTAACTTTCATAACAGTATTAAAACATAATAATTTATTTAAACGTAAATCTAACATAAACATTGAAATTTTATTTATTTATTTATTTTTTGTTAATTCCTTACAAAACTGAAGTTCTGGACGACGTAAAAAACAAGTGACAAAAATGTCAATATTTCAATTCGCAGAAAATCACACACCAACCTTTTAAACCTTTCAGTCCATCAAGTCCTGGACGTCCATCTAATCCATCGTTGCCCCTTTCACCTTTTTGACCTTCAAAGCCAGGGAAACCTGGATCTCCTTTACGACCAGATTTTCCAGGGGGTCCATCATATCCAGGAAGTCCCTAAACCAAGACAGAAAATCAGAAGCTGAAAACCATGTCAGAAACTTTTAATAGAAAATCAAGTAAAATATTAATACATCTATCTCAGTTTAAAACAAATTCTTACCTACTATTAATCTAATTTATAAAACTCATTATGTCTGTCTGCATTTTGTCAAAGTGCATCTCCTTCGATAAGCAAGGTTGAAAAGCGACACAAGGCAGGTCAATTAATTGCATTTGTGGACCGTTTTTTTTATGGGTTTTTAACTGGTGAAAATAGTTGCTAAGAGGTCCAAAAAATTGGAACTTGGAAGGTTTGAGTTGACTTAAATCGCTTTTGTATACATGCGCAAATATACATTTACTTAGATGCCTCCTAGACACTATCCTTGAGTGTCTTAGGTCTCTTTGTACAGAGGTTTGTCAGGATAATCTAGAATGTGGATACGTTTCCCTAGAAGTTACTCTGACTTTTCGTACTCGCAGCCCAAATAAGATCTCAGTATGGCTAACCAACACTGACTTTTACAAGGAATTACGCACTTTCTCCAAGTGACGTTATCTCAAGTAATAGCATAAAACTCGATACACAACCAGAATAGATGAATTCTTATCCTGGAATCCAGTAAGATCAAAAAACCACATGAAAGATACATTAAAACATATTTAAATGACCAATTGTGGGGATGAAATTGATGTTCTCAATTTCTTGACTAACTCCATATTTGTGAGATGAATGACAATCTAATGAAATATTCGAATATCTATTGTATCTCATATAGAAGAAAGGGCCACTTGATTTCTAAGGCTTTCACCTGAAATAAAATTAACCAAATATAATTATGCTAAATAAGGACTTTATATACTTTGTGGCTCCTTCTTTTGGAATTTTTAGATGAGGATTGATAATTTGCCTTATTAGGATTATTTCAATCCTCAAATGTATACAAGTACTCCTGGCGCAACGGATGAAAGGGCAAAGTGTAATTAGTTCTAAGAGTATTCTGGAGGTTTATGGTTCAATCATCATTAAAGTTAAGAATACAATTAGGAATTACTTTAGACTTCTATGTGGCCATGACTGATGGAACGAGAACAATCTACTCTTAGAACTCAGTTGGAAATTCTGTACAGATTCCAGAATTCGACATACCCGTTCCCAAGTTTGACAAGATACACCTCAAGAAGGTAGGAGGTTATATCGACAAAAACGTTGTTAGAACAATGTCCATTAGTGAACATTATTGACCCATCTGATTATCTCATCCCTGGTCGATGAACAAACAACATACGTATCCCGCTTTTTTCTTGTTGATTTTACAATAAACTAAGAAAATAATTTCAAAATGTCATTACAGACAAAACTTGAGTTTTATTTGATGTTTGTATCAAGGAAATTTGTGTGAATTAGATGAGCAAACATTATCGGCGTTTCTGTGAATACATAATTTAGCAAACATTTCTGCGAATACATAATTTCTGTGAATACATAATTTCTGCGAATACATAATTTAGCAAACAAAATGATACAACATACAGATAGCCCAGGATCACCAGGTAGACCAGGTAAACCAGCAACACCAGGGAATCCAGGGAAACCATCGTTTCCTCTGAGTCCATCTAAACCATCGATACCAGATTGTCCATCACGTCCAGGCAGGCCAGGTTCTCCTACAAGTAAAAATAATAAATATAGTTCAGCAATGAATGTTTACAAAATGTCCAACACAAAGAAATAAAGATGAAAAATAAATAAATTATAATAAAAACTTGATTCACATTTAAAAGGTGAAAACTAAATAAAATGTTAAAAAATAATTTTCTGTTAAATGGTCTGTCATTCTGAGTTTTAAGTAGCATTTTCATTAGTCTGTCATGATTAAGCCGATCTGTCCATCAGTCTTTTTTTAAAGTTTGAAATAGATTTTCTCTTGGTCTGTAATGCTTAATGTTTAAATAGTATTTCCGTTGGTCTGTTATGCTTAAGATATAAAATTTCATTAATAATAAAACACTGATTTGATAAATTTTGATGAATCGTGAAAATAGAATATTAAATTTCCAAAGAGAATTTTCATGTATCTTTAATCTCTATATATGAAGGTCAATATCTTTGTGTGTGTTTTCTATATAAAAAAGATTAAAGAATCTAGGTAAAAATTAAAAGTGTATTTATATGTGAAATATTCCAGAGATGATAATATAAATGGCTATGAATTTCTAAATGTCCTCTAAGGGGAATGTAGGGTCAAGACTCCTTTTTAAACTTCAAGTATATCCTACTTTGATTAAATCTAAAATCATATGTATAAAGGTTCTAGTGAAGACAATGGAAGTAGTTCAGAATTTTCAAGTGCCCTTTAGAAAGGTTATGAAGGTAGAACCGCTACTATACCTTCGAATATATTCTATTTTTATTAAATTTTAATCATATGTATAAAATTTTCTGAGGAAGATAATGGAAGCCGTCCTTAATCTGATAACGCCGTGCATAGCTGGCATGAAGCAAAGTTGTATAAAAATACTTCCTTCACGACCCTCTTCTTAGGTCTTCCTTCACGGCCCTCTTCTTAGGTTACAAGTAACAAAGAAGATAGTACTCTCCACTAGTGAGGAAGGTTTTTACAACAAATGAACATTTCTCTATTAGTATAAATATCCAACAAACTATCGTTTGTCTTGAACGTTAGAATAGCCTCCTCCGCCCCACCAACTACACTTTGGTAGGTTAGCACATTATTTCGTACAAATAGGACTAGAGGGGGGGGGGCAAAACCGCCTTAAAACTTAAAATATGTATATCCGATTTTAATGAAATCGAAATCATATTTATAAAACTAATTCAAAGAGTTTCTAAAATTCAAGTTTTTTTCTGAATATATTACAGTGCGAAATAAGGGGGAAATTAAAAAAAAATGAACATTATAAAAACAGACATAGGTTGCTCATTAAATCCCATTCAACGTCGGGTCTTCTCGCTTGTTTGATTCTAAATGAAATAAAGTAAAAGTATTGTGGCAACATAAGACACTGAATTTATATCATTTATAAAGTTGAAATGTTTTTTTATACCTGGTTCTCCTTTGTAGCCATCATCACCTGGTACTCCTTTTCTTCCACGTGTTTGATCCCCTGGTTCTCCGGGCGGTCCAACTGGACCAGGCAAACCATTCAAACCTACGTTTCCTTGTTCTCCTTTAACACCAGGAATTCCTTGGAAACCTTTTTCTCCCCGGAGTATTTCTAGATCAATTTCTAAAATTGAAATATAATTTGAAAAAGAAATAATCCATTTTGCAGATGATGTTCAGAACAGAAATTAAATAAACAACAATCAGAAAGTCCAAGTCAAAGTTGAATACTTATTCACATGTAGACAAAAAAAACGAAAATATTCTCAAAAAGGTTTGTAATTATATAGAATGAATAATATTTTCCATTTTGTTTCATTTTTATGGTTTATTTTGTTTATTAAATTTTTATGTAAAAGTGTAGTATAGTTGAAAAAATAAATAAAACGCTCTTCCCTTCTCATGTTAAGAATGAGTTTCTGAAATTAACATTATTATTTCAGCATGGTCCGTATTCTGCATAAGTACCAGATAATCATTTGAAGAAGATGTTCATTTTTGCATTTTATGTTTTTGGTTAACAAAGGTGATAATCGTAGTAAGAAAATCTTTTGTATTTAAAATAAAAATTTTACTCGAAATAAAAAATAGTTTACAAAAAGGAATAAAAGATACTTACGGCTAGGAACGGGTGTTAAAGAGATGGTACCTTTGAAAATAAAACAAAAATCGTAATTGTTATTTTTGTTATTGTTAATGTTGAAATGAAAAGATTATTTTGTCTTTGATATCTAATTATGTTGTTGAAGTTTATAAATTCTGCTTCTGCTTCATTGACCTAACGTATATATATATATATATATATATATATATATATATATATATATATATATATATATACATATATATATACATACATATATATATACATACATATATATACATACATATATATATACATACATACATATATATACATACATATATATATACATACATACATATATATATACATACATACATATATATATATACATACATACATACATATATATATATATATATACATACATACATAGATGTACATACATACATATATATATACATACATACATATATACATACATATATATACATATATATACATACATATATATATATGTATATACATACATATATATATATGTATATACATACATATATATATATACATACATATATATACATACATATATATATATACATACATACATATATATACATACATACATATATATACATACATACATACATACATACATATACATACATACATACATACATACACATACATACATACATACATATATATATATATATATATATATATATATATATATATATATATGTTGAGTTTATGGCTAAAGTTCTGATTCCAAATATGAGAAGCAGCAGCAGGGAAGTATAAATTCGCAATTGGACAAAAGTTCAAATCAGTTTTTTTTTCAACTACTCACAGAGCTTCTTCCCATTTTCCACATGTGAGTCTTGGCTGGTGGCCCAAGACCAAGTGGCACGCATGATGAGAGAAATTTACAAATTAGTGTACTTTCACAAAACTACAAATCTCTCTCTCTCTCCTCTCTCTCTCTTTCTTTCTCTCTCATAAACAAAAGCAAGCTAATATGCACTCGCCATCAAAGTCAAGAGAGTATAACTCATTATCGAAATGGAGTTTTCATTGTTGACTGCGATATGTTGCTAGTGTTGTATAATTCTAGTTGAAATGATAAATCGTAGTCAACGAATGACCTCTTCAGTTTATCTGATTTGCTCAGAGAAATTTCAATTTAAAAAATTAGAGAAGTTTTTATGAGGTTCCTTTATTATATTTTTAATCACCTTGAATATCTTTCATGGAATATTGAATAATATGTTTGAAAATAATTAATAAAAATGTTTTTGTTGCTCATCCATTAACTCTACTCCTACTAATATTCATAAAATTACATGCGATTTTTAGAGAAGTGTACTGATACTCTAAGAAGTGGGACATTTATTGCTAATCGCCTTAGGCACCCTTACCGAGGAATATCAATGTTTTGGCATATTCTTGTTGGTTAGGGTGTGTATCAGAAGTCTTTGTCTAACGCAAAGCAACAAAACCTTTTGGCTAAAACGTCAAGCAGAGGTTCGCTAGTCACAAGTTGAGTTGAATAGAGTTTGCTGTTCACAACGCGAGATACATGTTGACGTTCTCTATTCGCATTTCTTAAAGGCTTCTCCCACTCCTCCCAGCAGATTGTCTTTAATGTTTCGGGCATAACTAATTTGCATATACCACACGAGACTGCTAGAGATCTACGTGTGCCCGGAAGCTTTAAAAGACAACAGCCGCCATCTTGGCCTCTTTTTTTTCTGTCTTTCAGCCTATTGCCGACAGTTTGTGAGGTAGGTCCTCTCTATGGTACACATATTCACAGGGTGCACATATTCTATTACACTAGCTTAATAAAACCACACATGACCTCGTGTCTAACTTCCTAGTACGAAGGTAAAAAATATATTTAATGTTTGGTTAGACTACTACTACTACTACTACTACTACTTATACTTTTCTCTGATGTGACTGCACTATGAATTCACTATCAAGCATTTTTAACAAACGGTTTACAGTAGATGTCAGCCTGAACAGTTCATTATCCTTAGTCTTAATTCGAATCCAGTTCCACAGAAGCACTGCTATCAAACCCTCACCTGACATTGTTAGGAGATAAATAAAATATTAAAAATTAAAACATGAAAACTAGAAATAACATCCTTAGTAAATAAGCCAACATCAGCTGTGGAGCAAATCTTTAAACCTTGAGACAAATTGTTTGCATAAAGCATGAATAATCTAACCAATACAAAGTTTTGGGACGTTTTATTCAAAATCGCTCCAAACAAACTTGATGTAAGGAGCTGAAAAAGGACACTAGCAATGATAAATGCTTAATTGATAGATGCTAAAGGACACTATAAGGGCAGCGAGAGTTATGGAGCTGCTGAAAATAAACCAAAGGCCAGTTTTAATTCTCTAAGTTACTGATGAAGCACTGTTAAAAGTACCCCCCTAGTTTGTTTCTGAACCTTCACTTGATCCTGAGATGGTTATAAAGGCAACAAATAAGACCGTTTTTCCGTGGATAACGCACATGAATGATACAACAATTAATAGACAATTCATTTTATGATCAGTTAGAAAAGACGTTAAATTTGAACTCAACCTCAGATCAAAAGTCTCGAACTCAAATCCAACTGTTCTCTTCTCTCTGCACTTTCCACACTGACGCCCAAAATAAAGAAGACGGCTCTTTTATAGAGAGACCCAACCACATCTCATTTGCATACCCTCTCCCCTCTCTCATCACATCACGTGATTTTCAGTCCATAAATACCAGGGGGCGGCCATTTTTATTTTCTCTTTTTTTTTCTTTCCTAACACGAGCCGCACGATGCATGAGGTAAGGTTCTTTACTTTCAACCAAAAAACATTTTCGTAATAAAATTTTTTTCAGACAACAATTTACCTTTGGGCCCTTTAAGTCCTCTGTATCCTATTTCACCTTTATCTCCTTTGCGACCAACCAAACCAACACGACCATAGTTTCCAGCTTCTCCTTTCAGGCCAGGCAAGCCACTAAGTCCATTAATACCTGGTTGTCCAGGTAAACCACTTGCGCCCACCGGTCCTGGTAACCCATCGATTCCAGGATCTCCTGGAAGTCCTTTCTCGCCACGAACGCCAGGAAATCCTCGACGACCCAATGTATTAACTTCACCTTTGCGGCCATTTAATCCTGGCAAACCAGGTTCACCCTGAAAAGCAAGATATTTTTTTATTGTTTGACCAAAATATAACTGAAAAAAAAAGATGCTAAAATCGTATAAATTGGTTCTAATATAAAAAGCCAGATAATGTCAAAACTTGCACCAAACATTATATTATTAATCAAAATTTACTGAACATAGAATATTTGAAATAAGATTGTTGACTTCAGCAAAGGCTATAATTACTTACATGTAAAATTTTTATATCCATGTAGATATTAGGTTATTTCATTTCAAAGGTCGTCTTAACCAAAGGTGGTAGTGGGGATAAGCCGCCTCTCCCTAAAAAATGCCCTTATGGTATGCGTCTCAAATAGCCTCTGACAACCTAGTCCAATTCCTGGCCTTCTGATGTGGCTTAGCTACTAAGCCCAGCGAAACTGTTTCTACTAATTGGAAGAAAAGCAAATGGCGATTTGCTGACACCTTAAAACCAGTCACTTCAGACTGGTGGAGCTCGTCAACTTTGGATAGTAGCTTACCTAGGAAAAGGTACCTTTGATTCAAAACCTCCACTGTTTGCGGGATTACTTTAGTAGAAAGGCTAAGGGAGTAGACCCTGACAGAAAATTCGGGGGAATCCCTAAGGCAGTCTAATTTATATTGTCATCACTGACAACTGTGATGCAGTTAGAGCCAAACTGTATTTCTTTTGGATCCTCTGGTTTCGTGGAGCATTGGGGGGAGGGCTGCTGCCCGGCCAACAACTATCATTTCTCTGCCCATGCTATGTAACGCCATTCCTGGTGGCATAGATAGACACCAGAGTTATCTTTTTTCCCCGAGACATATAGTTGCCAGTGGTCAATGTCGTGGAAACCCTTCATATCAGACAATTGCTAATTTTGGACCCTGCCAGAGTGCCCCCTTGGGGGAGCTGGTTTTTCTTCCCCACACTAAAAAACGGCCTTGTGCCTAATTTGCTCAGTGGGGAAGCAAATAAATAAACAGATAACAGTGTGATTGTGCAGATGAGCATCTTCTTGGCAACGAACAAGCACAATGCTCCAGCTAGCCAAAAACTATGACGAGTTCGTATCTCAACAAAATACCCGTCCCTTTTGGAAAGATTGGTGTTAGTAAGGATACCAAGCCATAAAAATTCGCTTTAATCTCATATGTCATGTCAAATATGGCAGAACTTCCAACCCTCAGACACGAGGAAGAAAGGGAAGTAAAATCGAAAGACAAAGAAGTCTACGCCATGAATCACAACTGAGCTCGTTTTAGAATTTACTTTAAATATTTAAATATTTGCGTGAATATTTTCTTTCATCGTTAACAGTAGGAGAGTGATGGTGGCTAAGTGGTTAATGACATAGACTAACAACCTACATATGCCAAGTTCGAATTGAGTTCCTTCCACCAAAACACTTTTATTTAGATTGCAAC
Source organism: Euprymna scolopes (assembly GCF_053919585.1). NCBI lineage: Eukaryota > Metazoa > Mollusca > Cephalopoda > Sepiida > Sepiolidae > Euprymna > Euprymna scolopes. The sequence continues at coordinate 146,615,705 of NC_136492.1, forward strand.
GTTCATATCGTCCCACCCATAAGTACTCGATGTGTTTCTAGAAAAAATTCTAACTAGAAAGATATCAGGAAAACTAATGTCAACAATAATCATTTAATTCATTCGAAATGAATGAATGATGCTCAACAACAACAACAACAACAACAACAACAATAATATCAACAACAACAACAACAATATCAACAAAAATATCCAATCGGTAACAAACGATTCCCCAGTTCGATACAAAACACCTGATGAAGGCCGGAGGGCAAAACGGCTGAAACGTTGTAACTACAACAACCAAGATGAGGAAGTCAGTCCGACAATCTCAATCAATGAAAACACCTCATCTCAAAAATACAGACAATTACCAACAACAACATTCGTCAACAGCAATTTAGAACAGTAACATCCACTACACATGAATATGTAAATTTTCCGTTAAAAAATATTAATGATATATTTATGTACTAATATTAACGGTATATTTAGGTACAATGATAGATTTAAACTTTAAAAAATCTGTGTATATTTGAGATGAAATCCTCATATTGTGTCACTGGCATATTTAAGCTGAAATGATCATACAGTGTTTATGATATTTTTTAAGGTGAAATCATTAAAAACTGATTATAATAATTGTATTTATAAATCATCGAATAAAATCGTCAAATATGTTTCATAACATTTGTATATCATCACTTGACAAATTCATTCACCTTTATCTTCTATTGACCTTTAACTATTATCACTGGTGACTCATTAGTATAGAAAATATGTTAAAACATTATGCTGAACATATTGTACCTTGTTTAGGACATCCGCAATAATAATAATGAGAAGAAGAAGAAGAAGAAGAAGAAGAAGAAGAAGAAGAAGAAGAAGAAGAAGGTATGAACAGAAATAATAACCACTCACTGGACTTCCAGGTATTCCGTCAAGTCCTGGCAAACCATTAAATCCTCTTTCGCCTTTCAATCCATTCACACCATCAGCACCTGGCAATCCTGAAACCCCTGGTCGACCATCTTCTCCTCGGAGACCGTCAATACCTTGAAAATATTTATTAAAACATTGTTTGTTAATGTAGGATTTAAAACATTTGAGTATAAAATTAGAATATCAGGCTTTTTTAATTCATCTTGAAAATAAAAATTATCAAATCACCCATAAATCCAAAGCTTCCACTTTCGCCTTTAAGTCCTGGTTGTCCATCAACACCTGGAAAGCCGGGCAGACCAGGTTGGCCAGGTTTACCTGAGAGAAAACACAAAAACAAAAATTTATTCAATTTTTGTTTTTCATGAATGCAAAGGGGAAATAAATGATTCATTAACACGAATAATGCATCATTATCGAAGGATTCATTAACACGAATGATGCATCATTATCGAAGGATTCATTAACACGAATGATGCATCATTATCGAAGGATTCATTAACACGAATGATGCATCATTATCGAAGGATTCATTAACACGAATGATGCATCATTATCGAAGGATTCATTAACACGAATGATGCATCATTATCGAAGGATTCATTAACACGAATGATGCATCATTATCGAAGGATTCATTAACACGAATGATGCATCATTATCGAAGGATTCATTAACACGAATGATGCATCATTATCGAAGGATTCATTAACACGAATGATGCATCATTATCGAAGGATTCATTAACACGAATGATGCATCATTATCGAAGGATTCATTAACACGAATGATGCATCATTATCGAAGGATTCATTAACACGAATGATGCATCATTATCGAAGGATTCATTAACACGAATGATGCATCATTATCGAAGGATTCATTAACACGAATGATGCATCATTATCGAAGGATTCATTAACACGAATGATGCATCATTATCGAAGGATTCATTAACACGAATGATGCATCATTATCGAAGGATTCATTAACACGAATGATGCATCATTATCGAAGGATTCATTAACACGAATGATGCATCATTATCGAAGGATTCATTAACACGAATGAGGCATCATTATCGAAGGATTCATTAACACGAATGATGCATCATTATCGAAGGATTCATTAACACGAATGATGCATCATTATCGAAGGATTCATTAACACGAATGATGCATCATTATCGAAGGATTCATTAACACGAATGAGGCATCATTATCGAAGGATTCATTAACACGAATGATGCATCAATATCGAAGGATTCATTAACACGAATGATGCATCATTATCGAAGGATTCATTAACACGAATGATGCATCATTATCGAAGGATTCATTAACACGAATGATGCATCATTATCGAAGGATTCATTAACACGAATGATGCATCATTATCGAAGGATTCATTAACACGAATGATGCATCATTATCGAAGGATTCATTAACACGAATGATGCATCATTAAGCAAAGTTTTTTGTTTGCATTTCTATCAAGCATGACAAAATCGTTCTCGCTTACCTTTAAGGCCTGGATATGAATCTCCAACTTGTCCTTTCAATCCTGGCAAGCCAGAAAGTCCGTCAATACCAGGTTTACCATCAGCTCCACGAAGACCTGAATGCAGAAAAAGACAAGTACTAAAACATTCAGTACCTTTCAACATAATTAAAATAATAATAAAAACTCTTTTTCTGGATGTTGTTCCAAACAAAGCATGAAGCCACTTAATGTAAGGAACTAATTATAACAATCAAAACAAATAGGAAGATAGAATCACTTCAAGACAAACAAAGCCTGAAATAGACCTAACCTTCAGTGTCCAATCCTTTCAACGACGGATTACACAATTCAATATAGAGGAAGAAGGACTTACAAGGCTATCCGACAAAAGATATCTACTTCTAAACTGATCAAGATGCTAATCAGAAATTTATCGTTATGTCATCGTTAGAATGTATAGTTGAAATATTTTGGACAAATATTTTTGAACAAATATTTTTGGACAAATATTTTTGGACAAATATTTTTGGACAAATATTTTTGAACAAATATTTTTGAACAAATATTTTTGGACAAATATTTTTGAACAATTTAAGTCAACAGCAACATATCGTCTTTATGTTTAATAATTATGTAAAGTTGAAAATTTTTCTTTAAATTCTTAGAATAGTATATATATATATATATATATATATATATATATATATATATGTGTGTGTGTGTGTGTGTGTGTGTTTTCTTTACCTGGTCGACCACCTTCTCCTTGTTCAGCACGCCTTACAGCCAAGCCATCTTCACCAGGTTCACCTACGAGTCCAGGGAAGCCAGGATCACCATCTTTTCCTCTTGGTCCGGGTCTACCATCAACGCCGTCACCACCAGGCAAACCAGGATTTCCAGCATCACCTGTAAACAGCACCAATTACAATAAAAAAGTGAATAATGCAAAAAAAGATCACATGGGGTTATTGTTCACAAGTCGAAAGATATTCTTCCCAGTAAAGAAAAAGTTCAAAAAGATGATTCCTTGTCTAAACACTGGAATAATTCTACAAAAATAATAAATATAATGAAAATATTTTGAAGACAGTTGTATATAAAAATATTTCTATTTAAATAAAGAAAATCATTCCTCTAATCACGTATATTACTTTGCTGCCACGTCGGGGGAGATGTTGCAAATCCTTCCTACCGGTATAAAATCGATTTATAAATCTACTGTGGGTGATGTGTTCTCTTCCTTACAACCTCTTGCTCACAGAAGAGACGTTGCTAGTTAATCTCAACTCTATCTTTGGTATTTTCTTGTAACTCATTCAGCTAGAACTCGTCTTCTACCACAGCAGAAGAATACTTTCCTTCCTCTATATGCCTAGTCTCAGGCGGAATTTCTATGAACAAAGATACTTTGCAAGGGCTTCCCACTTGTCTGTGGAACACATTATCGCATAACTTCTTATTTGTTAATTATAATTTGATAGTCTTCAAATTTAATGTCAGCAAACTTTTGTCATAAACTTCCCAATAATTAATCAAGTTCATTTAATTCTTTTTGAGAACTTAAACGTTTGGATCTGCTAGATAAACCAAAAAAACAAATTTTAAAAAGTCTTGTGTTTCGAAATGTTACCATCAAGTTTATCAAGAACAACTAATCAACTGGTTTCGCCATATTGTTAGAAGAGGAGGTGAGAGTACTGTTTACCAAAAATTCAAAGAAGAATTTTCTATTAAAAGACTTTATGGTAGCCATCTAAACCACTAGGTCGACCAGATCGGCAGTTATGTAGGTTTTATTTTTTGGTAACAATGAAAGGTTAACGAAGTACCAATCAATATGGAGGCGTGTAAAGATCTGATGATTATGCAACAAAGTAAAAAAGTTCGAATCAGTTAGGTTTCAAGGACCCCAGAAAATAAGCAAAACGAAAGAGATTTCAGGTCGACAGCGGTTGACTTTTGACACACAAGTTGTTTATTTTTTCGTCACAAAGTTGCTTTTTGATATAGGGAAAGGTTTATTTTTTTCTGGGGTCTTTGAAACCATTTGGATCTGAAAGTTCATACGTTGATCCATCTTCGTACTCCAATAGTTTTCCTCATCTTTCGACTGATAATCATTTACTCCTTTTAATCTGCTGTTTAAAGGTAGCAGAAGGAAAAGAAAAAGAAAAAAGGGAAAAAGATCAAACGAACAGAAGTTTTACCGCGTGTGTGTCGGGTGAGGTTGGGCGAAAGAGAGAGAGAGAAATCAAGATGGCGCCCATAGTTTTAAAGGGTGTGTTCTGGTGGAAGTCACACGAAATCACACGAAATCACGCGGGAGACATGTATAAAAGGAGTTGACAGATAAGGTCGGGTGGAGGTAGAGAGACGAAGGTTGGTAACAGTGGTGATCTCGAACCTGGCGACTGTTGGCTTGCAAAGAAGAATTCTTTTTTTTATTTCTTTAATTTTGTTGTCCCAAACCAAGAACACTTCATAATCCTTATCTTCGAGTAGGTCTTGATACGTGATTACCCAATAGTAAAGAAAAAAAAGGGAAAGTATTTTACCTTTAATGCCATTCAAACCAGGAATACCATCGAGACCGTCTTTGCCAAATGATCCATCTTCACCTCGTTCTCCTTTCATGCCATCAAAACCTGTTTTCAAAAATTAAGTAAACAGAGTAATTAGTTGTGCAATACAGTTTAGGTGCAAGTACGTATTTTAAAAATTAGTTGATAAAATAATAAATAAATTTGTGTATGAAAAGTTTAATTGATACAATTTGAAAGAACCTTTAAATATGCTTTTGTTTTACATAGGCATGTTACAAACAAACATAGGCATGTTACAAACAAACATAGGCATGTTACAAACAAATATAGGCATGTTACAAACAAACATAGGTATGTTACAAATAAGCATTCAAACATTTTTTCATTCAACAAAATCGCATTAACAAATTTGTTATTCTTGTCAATGTAAAGTGAAAAACTGAGATAAAATGGTTTTACCATTTAATCCAACAGGTCCATCAGGACCTTGTGGACCAGGAAGACCGGGTAAGCCTCTTGCTCCATCAATACCAGGAAGTCCGGGACGCCCATCTTCTCCAGGAAGACCTGCAAGCGAGGTACCAGGAACACCATCTTCTCCAGGAAGACCAGGAAGACCGTCAAGTCCTGTGATAAGCGATTAACAAGCCAATTTAGCAAAAGAAAAATAAATTCTTGAATATCGTTAAAATAAAAATTTAATGAGGAATATAATGAAAGCGTTATGAAACGAGAAACTTGAAAATAAAAAGTTAAATGTTAGAAAATTAGAGTTTATTAAACACATAATTATACTTTAGATACAATTATTATTTCTTCTGTCTTGACAAGTGTGTGTGTGTGTGTGTGTGTGTGTGTGTGTGTGTGTGTGTGTGTGTGTGTGTGTGTGTGTGTGTGTGTGTGTGTGTGTGTGTGATGCGTTGATTCAATAAAAATATTAATATAATTAAAATGTGCAGGCGGCTACAATTCTTACCATTTTCACCATTTGGTCCAGGTGGTCCAACTAAACCATCTTGACCAGGAGAAGATTCTCCTGGGAGTCCTGGTAAACCGGCAGAGCCTTCGTCTCCAGGAAATCCGGGCAAACCTTTTTAAAACATGTAAAGTGACAATGATAACGATGTTCACGATAAAAATAAATAACAGTGACAGCAAATGTCTTTTAAAAAGGTAGAACATTAAAAAGAATTGGGTCAATGTGCAACCCATATCAAATGCAGGAACACCTTAAACGAAGTAGATGACAAAAAGTATGAGGGAGTGAAGATACAGAGAGAGAGAGAATTTCATCTTTATCCAGTTTAAATTAAATTTAATTTAATTTAAATTGATTTTGTGACATCGAATGTTGTCATTCAGCATATCTGTGCCGTACTAACATTGTAATACAAATTTCGTCAAATATTAAACGAACTTCAGTCATCTTCAAAACTATTTCTGGCAAAGGTGGTCTTAAAATCGTCCATGAAAATTTATCATTTATGTTGATTTCGATGGACTCTTGCTTGGACTCATCTTTCACCGAGTCATTCAAACTTTTTCCCCGACTCTTCCTTGCCTTTAGTTGAGATTGGTGTCTGTTTAGAAAACACGTTCTTTTCACCAAACACAGACTTACCTTTTATGTATATGTAAAGATAAGAAACTAATTAGCAAGTGCTTGCATGTCGATTTTTATATATTTGTCTTTTATTTAATTAAAACACTCTTGAAACTTAAATTAAGTTTATTAAATTATATTTTGCTCATTAAATTAATTCAATGAAATTGCTTTAAATTAAAACCTAATTTAAACCGTATTAATTATAATTGTATGATATTGTATCCTACATCCAAGCAAACTCATTATTCACGCATTCACATGGAGTATTGTTGCCATATTTGGGCTGGTGTACCAACCATTAGTCTTTCCCTATTTGACAGGGTCCAAAAAAAGAGACACTTATTTAACAGAATCTACACTGTCTACCAATAAGCAGCCCCTGTCTCATCACAGTAATGTTGCATCCCTGTTCTTGTTTTACAAGTAATTTATGAAATTTGCTCTGACGAACTTACTGCACTTGTCCACCCCTTCATGTAAATACCACTGACAAATCTGACTATCTATAAAATTCTACGCCTTCAGTGTATATGTAAGATGCACATGCAAAAGGAAGATGTTTAATTGATATACTGCATACCTTTTGGTCCACGCATGCCTGGTAAGCCAGGAATTCCATCAGGTCCTTTTCGGCCAGGAAGACCACTATCACCAGCTGGACCAGGATATCCTCGTCTTAATTCACCGAAAATACCTTCTCCTGGTTCTCCCTGTGATATAAATAATAATTTTAATCAGGAGGAAAGCATGAATGTTTCAGAAAATTATACATTTACTTTTAATAATTTTATTAGTTTAATTTTTTTAATAAATAGAAATTGATAATGAAAAGGCCGTGTGGCATTAGTAGTAAACAAAAGACTTTGCAACGAGTCAGCCATTTTATCATGTGATTTTGATGTCAAAATAGAAAGTGTTTTGAAATGATGGCATCTCAATCAATAAAATCAATAAATATAAAAATGTTTACTTTTAATTCAATCAAATATATCAGTAATTACTACTTAGTAACTACTAATTAAAGATTTTCAAATTTTTTAAGACAACAAAAAGCCTTGTTTACCATCTACTATTACAGAATCACTTGAAGATTATATATATATATAGAGAGAGAGAGAGATAGATAGATAGATAGATAGATAGATAGATAGATAGATATAATAAATTCCACAGCCAAACAACGTCGAAGCCCACAAGAGCCAAGACAGTCGACGAACTGGAAGTCCAAGAGTCGTTGATTCCGGTTCGTTGACTGTCATGGCTCTTGTGGGCTGCGACGTTGTTTGGCTGTGGAATTTATTACATACAATCTCTAACATTCTGAAAATATATATATGCATATATATATATATATATGTGCGCGTGTGTGTGTGTGTGTGTGCGTTGACAGACTGGCTCATGTCAGATCACTGAAGTTAAGCAACATTGAGCCTGGCCAGTACACGATGGGTGACCATTAGAGAACGTTAGGTGCTATATATACCATGCCGAATCATAGAAATTTCCAGGTTGGGAACGCGTTTAATTCACTGGGGGAGATGCACCTCCAAATAAACTTGCCTGGCAGGAAATGGTATACCGGCAACCTGCTGCAAAAATACATTCCTGAAGCTGCATGTTAAGCACATGTTTGCCACAGTAAATGAAAACATCTGAAGTATGTGTGACACTTTATAGCTGAGACTGACTCAACCCTAACGAGCAAAATGGGTACTCCTATCCGAGTTCTGCAAACGACGATATATATATATATATATATATATATATATATATATAATCAACAATGAGCCTGCTCAGTACTGGATAGGTGATTAAATTTTTCTATGAATACAGCAAAATAACTTTGAAAACTTACTTTGAAGCCATCAAAACCAGAATCACCAGGCGCACCAGAGAGGCCTATTTGGCCAGGGTTGCCAGGAAGTCCATTAGCACCTGGCATGCCAGGATAACCTGGTTTGCCATCGACACCTCGGGACCCTGGAAGTCCATTCAACCCAGGTTCTCCAGCCATTCCTTTATTACCAGGAAAACCGGGAAGACCATCATTACCAGGAAGCCCTGCCAAACCTGAAATCACACAGGTACAGCAATGAATGAATTGGTTTAATACAAGATTGAGCAAAAATCAAAGCATGAAAAGATATTCAAGAGATTGAGATGGAGGAAAAATTCAAAAGATTGGGGTGGAGGAAAGGGATTTAAGGTAGGAATAAGTAGACATGCCAGGGGAAGAAAAGTTTGCTTAGAGAACATTACTCATTATGGAATTACCATTGCCTATAATAATAGATTGTAAAGAGTGTCCAGTCTTTTGCCTTACTACATTGACTGGATGTAAAAACTTCTTTGATGTCAAAAGAGAAAATAAATGCAAATGTTTTCCTACCTGGTTCTCCTGGTATTCCTTCATAACCCATTGGTCCTTGATCACCTTTGATGATAAAAATGTAGCCTCTTGCATCTCCATTTTCACCTGGTAAAAAACATATTTCGTGCAACATTAGAAAGAGATACACATTTTTGACTGTTAAATATTTAGACTAAAATCAATCAATAGTTTCTGAAATTAAAACTGTTATGTGATTGTGATTACGTCATACAGAAAAGTGAATATTAATTATGTGATTGTGATTACGTCATACAGAAAAGTGAATATGTGTCTGGCTCATTTTAATAATTATGAATCAAATTTAATTCCATGCACAAAAAAGGTTTCATACTTAATCTTAATATAAATAGATATTTAGTCAAAAACTACCTTGCATTTGTGACATATATACGTTTAAAATGAATGTTCTTTTCATGGCAAGTGCCCAATTGAACTCCAACCTATAGTCCACCCTTGCAAAACTTTCACATAAACACTCGACTAGCTACAACCACTATAAACGATTTCGCTCACTCTTTATCTGTGCCTAAATTTAAACGTAGATTCCATAAACAAAGTTTCGTTCCCAGAACTGTTTGCCTGTGGAACACTGTTTCGGTGACCTGCTTCCCGGTTGAATACAACATATTAGCCTTGGCAGAAACACTAGAGGATGACCTCCAGTCTGCAGTGGAATGGAGACAAAAATGGATGGTCACATTCAATGCTGCCAAGACTAAGCTTGTTTCCTTCAATAATTACAAGAAACCTTCTCTACCACCAATAGCAATGGCCAAGAACACATTACTTGAAAGAACTTCCTTTAAACTCCTCAGCCTAACGTTTACAGGAAACAGGAACTGGAATCGATACATTGAGAGTATGGTCAAGGCTACTGCAAAGAAGATGGGCTCTCTCTACTGTGCTAGAGAACTACTTACGCCTCAAAGTATCCTGTACCTCTATAAGGCCACCATTCGCCCATGTATAGAGTACTGTTGTCACATTTGGGCTGGTGCATCTGCTGCTTGTCCCTCACTCCTGGACAAGGTTCAAAAGAGAGTAACCAACCTGATAGGTCCTGAACTATCATCTAGGCTTCAGCCTCTGTCCCATCGACGAAATGTTACATCCCTCTGCCTGTTCTACAAATATTTTAATGGTGAATGCTCTGACGAACTACAAGCACTTGTACCTCCTCAACGTAACAATCCTGACAAACCCGACAAGCAACTAAGTCCCACCCCTTTACAGTAGAGATCCCTAGGTGTAAGAAAGCCTTCTACTCCAATAGTTTCTTTCCCAGAACTGCTAGACTTTAGAACTCCCTTCCGGTATTATGCTTTCCCAACTGTACTGATATGCAGAAGTTCAAGTGTAATGTGAACAAGCATCTTGCTACTCATCTCTCTTCATAATGCCCCTGCAACTTATGTCCCCGATAGTAGCACCCTACTTCAAAGTGGCACTGTGCCTTGTTTGGGGTGAAAATTGGTTTTAAAAAAATACGAACCTTTGATGCCTTTAATGCCAAGAGAATCAAAGCCTGGCAAGCCTCGTTCTCCTTTTGCTCCAGCCAAACCAGGAATCGAATCACCAGGCAGACCATCCAATCCGAATGCACCAGGTTGACCTGGCAAACCATCCAAACCAGGAAGACCAGCTGGACCATCATCTCCCTAAAAATTGCCACGAGAGTTACGTTCAGCAAAGAAACATAAGAATCAGTTTTAATGGGACAGAACAGTTTTACAATAATGTTCAATAGCCGTTTCATTTGAAAGTAGAAACTAAATTTGACCAAACAAAAACTGATAATGATGAGTTATTACAAAGAAAAATGTAAAATGATTTTGTAATAACACTAGAGCACTATTCCTCCGAGAACGGATGAAATGAATGGTATAATTTTAAATTTTCTATATATCTTTCACTTAGTATTGTATGGATGCAAGAAAGATAGAAATATATGTGATATTTCATGTGCAATACTCTCTTTTTCAAAAACAAAAGTTTAATCCGTTTACTCGTGGGAAACATCAACGTTTTAAACGTATATCACTTTTATATTTGTCTTATTTTATTTATTTTGTATCTTGTAAAAATTACATAAATTAAAATATTTATGTGGTATGATTCAACCTTATATATATATATATATATATATATATATATATATATATATATATAAGCGTGAACCGTACCATATAATTATTTTGATTTATTACATTTTTATTTTCGTCATGAATTTTTCTAATATATATATATATATATATATATATATATATATATATATATATATATATATATATATATATATACTATAAACTAGAACCCTTTATGATTAAAATACAACTCGAATAAATAAGAATATTTATTAATCCATCAAATATTCAAAAACGAATTATAATTCTTAATGCATAAATTTTCAAAGATAGGGCTTTTTCGTCAGAGGATTAGTGATGCATTTGTAAATAAAATTGAAAAAATCTTAAAACTATATATAAGAAATATTTTAAGAAATAAAAGGTATTTGCAAGAGAATCACAGATTTCATATCTATATATATAGAGAGAGAGATTAGATTTTTTCATTTGTATATTTTGCGTGGATAATTTGGAATTTGCATATGCTGACGTAAACTACGGATTTTGAAATGGTATGTGATTTGCTTTGCTTTGATTTGGTTTGGTGTCTTATAAACCCTTTTTTTTTAGATAAGTTATGCAGAAGTATAATTATTGTATATGATTAATTTAACACACGTTGCTACCTTAACAATACATTGGTGTAAGATAGTGGATAGAGGAGAATTCCAGAGAAAAGCGCTCATAAAAGGAGGCAGAACCTTGAAGTTGGAAGTACATGTGACTATCTCTCAGGAATGAGTTCCATTTCTTTGGCCTTTGACAACCAAGCAGAACAAACCAGAAAATCTCTGCCCCGGTCAGTCCACGCATAGAGGGAGCAATGCATAGGTGGATAAAAGTCGACTTGTCTAAATATGTAAATGATCTTCTGAATCTCTCTCTCTCTCTCTCTCTCTCTCTGTCTCTCTCTCTCTCTCTCTCTCTCTCTCTCTCTCTCTCTCTCGTGTAAATGCATTTCAGTATTCTATCTTCGTTCTGTTTAAATAAAACCTTTAAAAACAAATCAGCGTCCACGAGGTTTTACATCAACCGTCAAGCTTAACAAGGCGAGTATTAACAACTACCTGGCTTACCACAGATGCACGAATGCATAATATTCATACACTTGGGATGGTAAGGGCATACAATATTCAGTGACAAAAATGTTGGATTCATACCAATCTTATTAGTATTAATACATAGATGCCAACAATAAATCCATAATCGTCTGAAATCAGTATAGATGATTACATAGGCTGTGGTGGTATCCACTGAACCAAAACTGCACCCACTTGTGCGGTTACTATGTTTTCGATAATCTGAAAGATTGCAATTAAAATAATGACTCACCTTTAAACCTTGGAAACCTGGTAATCCTGCACGACCCCTTAGACCGACATCACCTGGTCGGCCGTCTCTGCCCGGAATTCCTGCAAAGCCAGGATCGCCAATATCACCTTTTATAATTACATCAACGATGAATTCACCAGGTTCACCTTTGGCACCAACAAAACCATCAAGACCTTGAAAACCAGGAGCTCCCTAATAATAAATATATGCAACAGATTAGCAAAAATGCGGAATGTTTTTTTTAATCAAGATTATTTCATTTTTTTTTTACATTTTCTTTTTTTTTTTTATTATTTCTTAAATTAAGTAAAAAGTAATTATGATAAAAATAAACTCGAAAACGAACGAGATAAAATGGTTTTATGCCATAATCACATGGTATTTGATTGGAATATTTGGCAATATTTTTGAAAACATTGAATAAAAAACGTTTACTTCTTATAGTTCTTGTTACTACTACTACTACTACTACTACTACTATATTACTGTGAAGAATAGTCCATCGAAAATACATCTGTTGCAGTATATGTGAACACATGGAGAAAACACCATATTCAGTTAATATACTTACTTTATCACCTACTCTTCCTTTCAAGCCAGGCATTCCAGGGTAACCAAGATCACCTCGCTCACCTGGTGGGCCATCAGGACCATCGAAACCAGGAAGACCTACATAAAGAAAATAGAAAGAAGCGGTAAATATAAAGACAAAACGTTAACAAATAACAATAAAACTGGGTTTATTTTATTGAGGCAAAATCGTTATTTAAATATTCTCCGATGAAAATGGTGGCGTCAAAAATTATCATTCATTTTTTATTTTTTGGATTTTACTTCAGTAAGTTTTAAGATATCAAGGGGCTCCTTCCTGGAGCTAACACTTGATTCTGTTATGATTTAAATTTATATCCGAGGGCTCTTTTAAGAATAGATGCTGATCCCTTTATGGCTGCTAATTGTATTTCGTTACAGCTTGATCTTCCAGGTATTGTTACTAAGTATTTATGAAGATTCTTTTTTATTAAACCAGTCGCTCCTATCACAACCGGTATAATGTTTATTTCTTTCACAGACCATGTCGTTTTTAGATCATTTTTTAGGTCCTGATATTTTGTTATCTTTTCCCGTTCAGCTCTATTAAGGCCAAAATCATTTGGGACTGTGACATCGACAATGAGTGCAGTTCTTTCAGGCTTGTTCCATATAACAATATCTGGTTTGATGGCCTTGTCTTTTATGTATCTGCCTGCCTGTATGTCTTTGTCATAGAACACGGTCACATTTCTGTTTGATGTTATTGGTGGTGGTTCATGTTCCCAGATGTTCGGCGATCTGTAAATTTGCATCTCTCCACAGATCTTCCAATGGAGGTACTTGCATACTTTGTTGTGACGAGCAGTATAATGGCCATCTGCCAATTATAATTCATCAGTGTTCGCGCTAATGTGTATATTCATATCAGGTAACGTTTAAATCAGTGGAGTAAATAAAAAGGCACAGAAAAATAAAACTTGTAAATAAAAAGGCACAGAAAAATAAAACGTGTAAGATTTTAAAAAGAAAACTAAACGTATGACCCAGCATAAAAATCAGGAAGATAGAATAAAAAATATGGACATAGATTTGCTTTCTCAATTGAAATGAAAGAAACGTATGGTAATGAAGCTTAAGCATATGCCCTTGTAAAACACTGGCATCGTGAATTCAAACATAGACTGAAATTTGTGGAAACAGTTCCTAAACCAGGTCACATTCTTCTGTCACTGATGAATCTTCTTTCAGTCATGTTGAAGATGCAATTTTCTGTGATTATTCACTAAAACGAACCAAGAGGTCAGGATTAGTACTGAGTTTGTGGAAATTATCATTCATGACCATTTGCTTATGTATAAGGTATCTAACAGATGGATTCCCAAGTTTATAATACCGTTCCATAAGCGAGAATGTGTCGAATGCTTACAGATGTATTTGAAGATGTGCCAAGAAGATGAGTCTTTTCAAAAGTTAATTACACAGGATGAAATCTGGATCTATCGCTATGATTCAGAGACCAAAGCCCAGTCAATACAGTGAAAGCATTTTGACTCACCACTTTCAAAGGAGGCAACGGTTCAGTACTCTACTGTCAAAGTCATGTTCACAATCTTCTGAGACCATCAGGAGTGATAACAGATTTCCTAGTAAAGGGTACCGCAATTACAGGACCCTATAATGCTCCACTTTTAAGGAAATTAAAGAAAAGTTATCAAAAACAAGATGCGGGGTAAGATCAGCAAAGGTATCCCCTTCCTGTAAGATAACACTCTAGTCAACAACACACATGCTGCTAGATCAGAAGCACAGGCATGTGGCTATGAAATCCTACCGCTACCCCTCTAGTCTTCTACTCTCCTCACCTTGCACCCTATGACTTTCACCTCTTCCCAGTGATGAAGTTGTTTTTGAAAGAAAAGCATTTCCCAGATGATGTAGTTTTAATTTTTAGAGTCACATTATGATTAGAGTATCAACCTGAGGTGTTCTACAAAACGGTCTTCAGAGCGGCATAAAGAGATGGGAGAAAGGCGTAACTCTGTAACTATGTAGAGAAAGAATATCTGTGCTAAGGTTCGTTTCTCTACTGCTATAAGAAGTGGGTAAGCGGCATTACTTACTGAACACTCCTCACGCACACATGCACACACATACATACATACATACATACATACACACACACATACACACATACATACATATGTATATATAAATTAAAGATGGCATAAATATCACTTAACATAATGCAACTTCCCTTCAGATTTTTTCAGATTTGCGTAATCACTAGCAGGGGGCGCCTGGCGTTGCCCGGTTGTAAAATACAGTTAAGTATGATATTTGAATTTACGAATATTATATTAGAGTCAATTAAAAAAAAAACGGGACTTCGGTGCCAGCTTATCATGTTATTAAAAAAAAAATGCTGTGTGGTAGACGTGAACTTTCAAAAGTTAATAAGCAAACATGTAATCGATTCGACCAAGACGACACTGATGTTATCACATTGCAAATTTATCTTTTTAAAATAAAATAATAAAACGAATCGACTGTTCATGTATGCGCAATTAACAAACAGCAACAAAACCAAGACTTTTACCTTCAAACAAAACATTTCTACATGAAATAATTGTCGATTTTTTCTATATTATGTGTCTGGGAGATCGCCCTTTCTAACGGTACCAGGTTTATGCCAGTTCGATCTCGATGGCAAAAGTTATTAGTGGACATACAAACACACAAACACACAGTAAACTGAGATTTATATAATAGATTTCTTACATTCCTAAATTCTATTTATTTATTTTTTTTCTTTTTGAAAACTAATGAGTTCTTATCCTTCTGATGAGTTATGGTTGAAAATATTCAAAAATTGGCATAATAATTATATGATTGTTTCTGCACTATGAAACAGGTGCTGTCAAGTATTGAACATTATAACATGCTGAAAGAAATACATGGTAAGATGAACATCTTGGAATTTGGAATATAGACTTTTTGTCATTAATTTGTATATGCACTGTAGTTATATTTTAATATACATGGATCTTGATAAATAAAAAGATTGGTATAAATGAAGGGTGAAATATAATTGAATAGTCATATTTTTCCATAGTTTTATATATATATATATATATATATATATATATATATATATATATATATATATATATATATGACAGCCCTTTTAAAAAATTCGTTTCTTATCGTTGAGCACTTTCAGTTGAATTAAAGTCGGTCAATATAGCTCATATGCATAGATCATCGTATAACGATTAGATCACTGCCTGACGTAAAGAACATTTAAAATTAAAATGTTTAAATTCAACATTATTTCATGCGGTTAATGGTAGCCGAATGGATACAGTCTTTGCTAATCGAGCCAGAGATGTCTCGTGTTGCCGCGTTCGAATCGTTCGACTCATGTTAATTATGACACCCTGCACTGAAGATTCCCGAAAAGATGAAACACTAGTGTCGGTAGGTATTTAATTATTATAGTAAAAAAAATAATTATATATATATATATATATATATATATATATATGTTTATAGGAAAAAAAGATGCTTATTCGGTTATATGTAGTATACAATAAAGTACACATTACTCTTTATTATAGAGTGGAGGATTGTTTTCTCTAGAACTTTAATGTCACAAATGCTTACCGAATCGTCCGGGTGGGCCTCTATTTCCTTTTACACCTGGTGCCCCATCACTACAATAAGGACAATGTTCACCTTTCATGCCTGCAATAAAAAACATACTTTCAATAAACCATCAAGACGCTACATTCTTCAAAACGTATTCGATTATACTGAATTAATTTTAACATAAAAAATATCCCTCTTCAATTTTCTGCAGGATTTCTTTGAAATGGGTGATAATTGAAAAGCATGTTTACCTTTCAAGCCTGGAAGACCAGGTTGTCCGGGGATACCTGGAGGTCCTCTTTCTCCATAATCTCCCCATGTTCCTTTCTGTCCAGGAATTCCAATTTTAGGTCCTCGACCTTCTCCAGCAGGTCCTCTGTCACCAATTGCACCACGGCTTCCAGGAGGACCTTTCACGCCATCCTGACCATCAAGGCCAGGCAAACCATCAAAACCAGGTTCTCCAGCATAACTACCTCCAGGCAGACCAAGTTCTCCAAATTCTCCGGGTAAACCTCGGGGTCCTACGTAACCAGGTTTTCCATCAAGACCGGGGCGACCTAGAAAAAGAAAAAAAAGATGTGTTCGATTTTTCTGTTTCATTGTCTTTCTCCTCTACTTCCTCTACAACGACAGTCGATGTTGAAATGAACAACATACAGGATCTGCCAGAAACCAAAACTGTCTACAACCAGAAATTCACTGTTTTATGCCGTCGAGGTCCATGCTTATGCAAATGAGTTGCTTTGCTTTCGATCCAGTCGCGCACATGCACTGCCATTTCTGTATCCACTCCCATGCATTATCTACAACAAATCACTGAACCACCAGATCATTTTTTTTGTCTTTTATTTTTATTCACTAAAAACAAGGCATATTGCCACTGAAGCATGAGCAGCTAATAAATTAGGGGTCAGATTTATAGGAGGAAACCTTGGTGGGAAGTTGATAAACACGATATTTCACATTACATTTACTTTTCTGCATGTTAGTACAATCGGGGAAACAGAAAGCAGGAAGAGAATTCCGAAGATAAGCAGCCTGAAAAAAAAATATGAAAGTAGAAAATCTTCAAACAACTAGTCGATCGCATTTAGTCGATCGCATTTACGTTTTGCTTTTAACTTTAAACCATTGCTGTATTTTGAAGAGCGTTAACTAGTGATGGGACGATTCCAATATTTTTCCCAATTCCAATGCCAATTATACCGATTACCAAATCTGTTCTAAATTACCGATTCTAATATAATTTCTGATTTGGACTCTTTTTTTTTGTTTCTTAATATAGAGTTGTTTTTGGGGGGAGGGGGGGTTGATTATTGCAAAGATCAAATATTGTGTGCATATATTTTTCGCAAATGTAAAAATGCACTTATGGGTGTGACCTATAGACTTGAGTTTAACTTGTAGTTTAAAATCAGTAAATATTTACCATTTCATCATTAATATGAGCCATGGAAAATTAAATTTTAAACAGAAATAAAAACGATAAAAAGAGTCGTTTTGGGCATCGGAAAATTTGCACCAACCTCATGGACCACCCAAAAATCCATCTTTTCCAGCCCTTTCTACTTCTGATTTCACCTACCATAATTCCAAACCTTGTTAACTACTCTAGCTTTGACCACCACTAATTGCTATGGATATGACACAAAACTGCGTCCAGTGGTGTAACTGTTGTGTTATTCATAAGACTAGCCAGATTCCTGGTCAGGGGTAGTTTAAAATCCATACAATTATATGTGCCCCCACAATCAGACGTAAGCACACAAAAAAGTTTCTTGTAATTTTAGATAACAAGTAACACGAATGAATGATTCAAAACAATGTTTATTCTCCAGTGACAACACTGACAGCAGGGAGGGGATCACAGAGTGAGGTGTGTCTGTGTGTGCAAAATGGCAGAGAGATAATGTGTCCACTTTTCTGCCTGTGGTCGCCGCTTCTCTTCTCATTGTCTGGCTGTTTCTATTTTATTGGAGAGAATGATGTCAGAACATTTCTGCATGCATTGTCTGAAAAGTTGGTCAGTCCTGCTGATACCTAGTGGATCTTATTGCCGACAGCCTCATAGCTCTCACCATTTTTATTTTTTCCTTTAGTCCTCACATTCCATGAGCGATATTTCTGACAAAGGAGGAAGAATTGCTATTTTTTTGGGTTGGAATCTGTCCACCTAACGCTTATCATTAGCTAGTTTTTAATGTTGAAGTGCTATTTTTTTATTTGCTTCATTTTTAGCTTCTTACATCAAATAGCTTCATGCCTTGTTTGGGGGCGATTTCCATTAATATATATATATATATATATATATATATATATATATATTATCATTTATCAAGGCCAATTACCATTCGAGGATAAATGTCACTGATATGGAATGATAAGCGATAAAAAACCTAACGAGAAGATTGGAAAAAATTTATGAGATAAACCAATCCTGAATTACTAGTGGGGACAGTTCATAATCAAAATCTGTTAACATTCGATTTGAAGATGACCATGTTATAATATTGAGGGCAGCCGTCTTGTGGTAACGTTTTCCACAGCTGGGAAGCCCTTGTGAAGAAGCTCAGCAAAGCAAGTTCTTGCTATGAATGCCCCACAGGGAAGAATCAAAGATTGGAGAAGGACTTGAAGCATAAAACTCTGATCAAAATAAGTAGATTTGCAAATAAATTAGCCCCACAAATGCTGTAAAACAAACCAAAGGATAAAACACCATGAACTGTCTTACCTGGACTACCACGTTCTCCTTTAAATGAAAATCCATCCACGCCAGGTTGGCCAGGTAATCCAGGAAAACCAGGATCACCAGGGAAACCAGGAAAACCAGTCAAGCCAATATCACCGGGCGGACCTGAAAAAAATAAGTCACCAAATACGTTTTACAAAAAGATTGGCAAAATTTGATTCTAGTTTAAAAAATTGAATAATTTCTGATAATCAGAATAACTAATTATATTAATAAAAAATTATTTATAATCGATTATTGATAATTGATTATAATTATTATTGATTATTGATTTGTATTAACATCTTATAGACTATCAATTTGTGTGATTAAATTTTAATTTTGAGCAATTTTGAATTTGATTAATATTAAATATTTCAAATAACAGGATAAACAGGATATGCCTTTATGTTATATATTAGGGACCCAATGGTGATTAAGTTAGCTAGTGTGAATTCTGACAAGAGCCACACTGAGTGCATGATGATAACCCAAATCTATAAAACAATCGTTTCCAAAACTGAATGAAAGATGGATAACGTAAAGTTAAGGCAGGGGGCAGAGGTCAAATGCTGTAGACACAACAGGGAAAGATGCTAAAGAATGACGTCATGTTTCCGATCGTAGAGAAAACTAAGTCACTCTCTCCATAGAAGCCAAACGAATGAGCTACTGCAAATGATGTAGAAAAATGCTAATCAAAGTAAATGTTAACAATGTCTCTATCTTTGCCACTCATTTTGTTAAAAAGTTTAGGAAGTAAATAATTACCTATGATAACATTAGTTTCTCTCACCTGTGAAAACTATCTCCAACTAAAGACATATATGAAAACTCTCGGCGAACGTCTTCTTGTGTCTTTGTTCATGAAAATAGTTTTATTCATCTTAATTAAACGGATGAGATGATCGACGGCCACTCATGAAACACGATGAAAAGAAATGGCAGCATTAAACAAAGTAATGAAAGACCCACTTATGAATACCTCATATATATAAAAATCCCACACGTATAAATACCACACATGTATAAATACCCTGTACATATAAAGGACGTCCGTATGTATAAAGCGATTTATTTTGTTGATGAAAATGTTGCATTTATATGAATAAAGAAAGAAAAGAAATATGCTTGTTAATAAATAGTTACCTTTGGGCCCAATGGAGCCAATGGATCCTTCAGAACCAGGAGCACCGATTTCTCCTTTTCTAATAGTAATTGGACCAGATCCCTAAAAGCAGACACACAGAACCAAAAAAGTTAAACCATTTGACATTCCAAGGTTTACATCGTAGAATCTTTCATGCAGGCAATCAGTTTCGGCAGACATATTTACAATTCAAACCAGGGATCTCTAAAGTTTTCGAATGGGGGACTATATTACTAATGTTTTTGATTTACACAGACCAAAATACAAAAAAAAAAATAACTTGGGCGTGTCTTATATGGTTTTGTTCATTAGTTTTGCTTTTTAGTGAAACTGATTCTCCCAAACCTCATTCTTTTAATGATTTTCTGAACAAAATAAAAAGAGAGAAAAATCACTATACTATTTTCATGCATTTCAATTTTCAAAAATTTTTCATAAATATTTTTACGTTTTCCATGAGAGCTCCGCGAGCTGGAATAAAGACTTTGGCGGGTCGGATTTGACCTGCAGGCCATAGTTTGGAAACCCCTGATTTAAACAAAAAATAAATTGTACAAATATGAAACTTTAAATATAAAAAGTTTATTTAAAATTATGATCCACAATTTTTGTTTTTTAATAAAGCAAATGGTGCCATGTAACTGCATCCGGCAATTATTTATTTCTACCGAAATATTTATTTGTCCTTGTAAAATAGATTCTTAGTTAATAAAATTTCTCCCTCAAGAATGTGGTTAAATTATCAATTGTTAACTATCCTGTACATTCCCAAACGTATTTAACTATTCTGCACTTGCAACTACCAATGACCAGGGTTAAATTCGACACACTGCTGACAAAGCTGGCTACTGCAAAATTTGACACATTGTTGCCAAAGCTCACTACTCCAAAATCCGAATTAGCTCAATCACTGAAAAAATAAACTTTTTATTCAAGCCAAAAGCATCACATTTGCATATTATCGGAGAGAAATAATGTTAGTCTGCGGGATCGATGAAGATATAACTGTACGTCGCCATTTTGTTTTTTTTTGTTTTGTTTTTTCTGTTATTCAGCAACCGAGCCATACAAGACGCGCATACATGTTGGCGGTTTTTGAGGCAAGTAATTTTTGCACTTATTACAAGTTTCTCTACATTCATGTTTTGAAATGAATTGTTGTTTTTTATTTCATTTTATTTTGCACAAATGAATTTATGATTTCAATAAACAGTTAATTAATATTCAATTTAAAAACTAATTCAATTAAATTATTTTTTTAAAAGTACGCAGACAGACGGGAACCTGAATGATAATTTTATTCATGAAGATTAATAATTTATATAGAAGCTTACTTCAATAATCATAGATGCAAATTTATTTTCATGCGCAAAGAGTGGATGCCTAATTTTAATCTTGATAATAACTGATAATGATAATAAAGAAAGCAAAGAACAATCATGCATGCAAATTTAATTTATGAACAAAGAGAGAAGGCTTCATCTTAATAACTAATCTATATATCAATAAAAGTGAGAATGTGTGTGAGGATACTTCTCAACCTATATACTCAACAATTTTTTTATCTAAAGATTTGAAATTTGGTATATAAGGAATTCAGGCATGCCGAAAAATTATAATCTGTTTTCATCCTGGTAAAAAGAGCTGCTAAGAGGACAAAATTGTAAAATTGGTACTTGGGGGGTGGGGGTCATCGGATTTTTATCTGTTTGTCAACTGTTTCACGAGGTTTGAAAATTCTCTTAAAAGATCTTAGCAAGCTGGTCTAATGGTTATCGCACTTGACTCACTGTCTTTATGTTTTGGTTTCGATCTCAGCTCGAGTATTTCTTTTTTTTTACTTGCAAGAGGCGAACTGCTTAGAAAAACATAATACTCGCATGCACATGTCTCAGTTTCTTTGGGTTTTTATTACTTCATTTTTTTTTTAAGAATTAAACGTTATGTTTAATACCTAGAGTATTTTTGTTTGTAATGTAAAAAGAATTCTGCGTATAATATTTATGCGTATTTTACGCCTGGGCAACGCCGGGCAGCCTGCTAGTAAAAAATAAAAGAAACAAAAATATTTCCTTTTTCTTAATATTTTTGTGAGTAAAATAGGAATTAATCTACGCGTACATAGATTATATATTTATAGATTTAAAGGAAAGAAAGTGAATTAGTTTATATGTTAAGCAATAATTATTTTTTGCTTTGTTTTGTTTTTCTGTAAAACTTGGCTCACATATTTTCCTCATAATTAAGCTTTAACTTTACTGCTTTTTCTTTATCTCGTGAAGGGGTTAAGTTTTGTTTCAATTTATTGTTTCAGTTGTTACAACAAAATTTACCTTGCATTTTACAGTAGTAGGAAATCAATGATTGTTGATAAAAAATAAATGATTTATTACCCTCCGGGCAACGCTGGGGAGCCTTTCTAGTACTTAAACGACTATGGTTTGAGGTTGTTAAAAAAGACAAAAAAATAACAGGATAATATCCTACATAAAAATAAAGTTGACAGATTAGAGCGACGAAAACAATTATTGGAAAAAGAAATCAACATTTTATTTGTATAAACAATTTGGTAAAACTTAAATAAAACAGACCTTGAAAATTTTAAATGGTAGAAGTTTAGGAGATTTTCTGAAATAGCATCCCCCAAAGCCATAAAATCATAATTCACTACTTCAGGTGAGTTTAAAAATAAAAATAGCAAATAAATAAACAAATAAATTGACTTACGGCTAATCCTTTAGGGCCAATGGGTCCTGGATTACCTTTGGGACCACGATATCCAGCTTCACCTTTTAGACCCTACGTAATAAAGACAGAGAAAAATAAAAGCAAAATATTTAGCAAATAAAATATTTTATTTAAACTTCCAAATTTATCACTGCAAAATGGTTTTAAAATTTTTTAAATTGGACACGGAGCCTTGTTTTGGATTGGTTTCATTGTTTTTTGTTGTCTTTCAGAAACTGGAGAGATTGTTATTTCCATCATATCTGCGATGCCAAAGCAAAGATCGAATTCTGCTAATCATATTCGAGAAAGAAAAAAATTTGGAAAATCTTTGGAGATGCATTCTCTTCAATTGAAAACTTACTTTAAAGTTGAGTCTTCAGTGTTATTCCTTTTTTAGATGAAATCGGTTCAACCCGCTTTGGATGAATACCGTTGGTTGCATAGGATAATATTCTAGGTTCACAACTCATTTTAGTTTTCAGAAAATCATACATGCTTTGCAATTAACACTGTTTGACTTTACTCAGAAATAAGTTTTACTCAGAAATAAGTTTTAATCAGAAATAAATCGCTGCTTAGAAAGTTATGAAATATGCAATTAATGGTCATTTTATTTAAATCAATTAAGTCCAATAAACAATTTGAGAAAAAAATAAAATTTATTTTAACAAAATGCTGAACTGATATAAAAAAAAAAAGCAAGTATTACTTTATATCCATCAATTCCAGGTCTGCCAGGAAATCCCTTTTCTCCGGTAAGGCCTTTTGGACCAAATTCTCCAGAAACACCAATTTTCCCTCGTTTGCCCTAAATAAAAAGAAAGAAAAAGTTTTAAATATTTTCTTGGAAAAAGTATTTAGCATAAAAAAGTATTTTTAATGATAATTTGTTTTCAAAATTCTATTGATGCTTTTATTAATAGAATTCCGTAAACAAATTTTCTTTAAAAACAAACATTTATTTTAATGTTGACTTTCTAAAAAAATATTTTCTTTTCCAGAAAAAAAAGAAAAAATTACAAATAAAAATAAAAATCCAAACAAAAAAATAAGCAGAAATTACAAACCCTTCTGCCAGGAGGACCTTGAGCTCCAGGGTAACCCTTTATGTTGTCCAGACCATCAAAACCCTGAAAAAATGAATAAATGAATAAATAAATATTTCCCATTTGCAACCAGTTTAGACCGAAGGCCTGATAACGAAAGAAATCACAACTGAAACATGCACGCACATATGTAGCCAATAAATTAAAAAAAATTATATAATAATAGATTTCTAACTTGTTATTGAGCACTAGTTTATAAATACCGGAGTTTCATTTAATTAACACCTACAACACCACAGTAATCCAGTCATTATATATTTACATAGACATGACAGAAAAGAATTGACACTAAGATAAATATTTTTCCTAAGATTAATATATGCTTATTTATATTTACAGATAAGAATAATGCTGAAATATCTTAGAGTATCTCATTAAAATTGCATCTAACAACATTGAAACATGCCACGAATCAAAGAAACAGAACTTCTGCGAGGATGAATCGTGGGTCAACATGAAAATGGTTTTAGTCAACGCAAAATAGAAAATCTTTCAATACCACTTTCTACTTTTAATAGAGTGATCGCACAATTCACAAAAAAGAACAAAGCGTGCACAAAACCACATCCAGGCCCTGTGAAAGAACCTTGCATCTTGTGAGAAGAAATGTTGAAGAGGATCCTCTGTGCAAAGCCTCTGACATCGCTACACAAGCTGGTGTCAGTCCCAGGAAAGCTGTCAGGTATCTTCACAAACCGGGCTACCATAGTAGGGCTAAAAGTAGGAAATCTCTTCTACATCGTGCCAATATCAAGCGTAGAAAAGATTGGGCTTGTGAGATTGTAGAGAGACCTATGACCTTTTGGACTAATGTAATTTTTTCTGATGAGTCACGATTTGCATTATTTCCTAACAGTGGAATGGTGTAGGTATGGAGGCTCCTTCAGCAATAATTTGACTAAAAAAACTGCTGAAACATGGGGTTTCTTGGTTATAGTATAGGGTGCAATTTGGAGTGATGGTCATTCATACCTGGTGGAGTGTGAAGTAAACATAAATTTTGCTAAATATGTTTCAATATTACATGACTCCTACCAATATTCTCAAGTGGTAAAATGAACCAAGTTAACTCCCTATTTATGGACGACGGATCTCCTT
This sequence comes from Euprymna scolopes, assembly GCF_053919585.1. NCBI lineage: Eukaryota > Metazoa > Mollusca > Cephalopoda > Sepiida > Sepiolidae > Euprymna > Euprymna scolopes. Next base: position 146,641,128 of record NC_136492.1, read on the forward strand.
GTTACTCTGCTAAAGCAACACAACATTGGTTGAGCTAAAATGAGATGAATAAACTTCCATGGTCAAATCAGTCCCCCGATATGAACTCACTTGAAAACCCTTGGGGAATATTAGACCGGAACCTTCGAAAAAAAACAAGAAAAAAAAAACATCTTCTAAGCCTGAACTTTTAGTATTATTGTGTCAGACAATTGTGTCAGACAATTGTGTCAGACATAGCAAGAGATGCTTAAAATGATATCCGTCAACTGACTAATGCTATGCTTTCGTTTAAGCGGTATCGCTTGAAGAGGTCTCTAGATACTGATAACTAGCTGACCGAAAAATGCTCATGATTGTGTAGCTACATATTACTGTTTGTGTAAAAACAAATAAAGGATACACCCTCTTGCTCTATTTCAGTATTGAGCACTCTTGTATTAACATTGTTAGACTTCATTGGTTACTTAACCCCTGGAAAACAATAACCTCAGATTATATATATATATGTGTGTGTGTGTGTGTGTGTGTGTGTGTGTGTGTGTGTGTGTGTGTGTGTGTGTGTGTGTACATTTGCAAAACTTATCTTCTGGAAATTGATATCTGAAATAAATTTAGCAAGGTAAATTTTCAAAAATAAAAGTTTTAAAGTTCGAGGTTAAATTTGGATTAAAAAGTATTTCAAAAGAATTTACCTTGTCGCCCCGCATTCCTTTTGATCCAACTAAACCAGGGTAGCCAGGTTCACCAGGCTCTCCTTTCACTTGAGTAACTTCGGTAGGGTTGCCTTTCTGTTCAGCATAACCACCGGGTTCTCCAGCCGGACCCTTTCAAAAAGAAAAGCAGAAACGATAATAATATAATTTAAATACATTTACATATGATCTTTCCGAGAAAATTACTCTTATTTCGCTAGAGAGTTCCTACTATTATTATATTTACTCTTTTTTTTATGCGTTAAAATGTTCGAAGAATATTAGGCTTAATTAGACTCATTTGATTTCTGTAAATATCTTTTCAAAAGGAAACTCTTCTTATTAGTTAATCAACATAGAGAACACCTCCGCCGCCAATCAAAAATGCAATCACATGAACTGAATGCATAAATAACTTGATAAACAGCCGGGAACATGTATTAGTTTTCTTTATACATAACCCAAAAGAACAATTATAGTTACCTTAGGACCTGGTTCACCCCTTGGTGCTGGTCCAGCTTTGTCACCAGGAGGGCCAGCATCACCAACATCTCCTTTAGCACCAGGAGGACCCTTAAAAAAGAATAGAAACAGAAAAAATAAGAGCATCCAAATATGAAAAATATGATTTTAGTCTTTGTGTTAAAATGCGAAAAAAACAAAACGAAGAATGAAATATAATCCTGCGTTAATTAATTACACATGGTGATTTGTACCGTGTCGCTATATATCAAACCTCGAACCCACACATTGTCTGAGACTTCAGCGCAAAGGAACAAGCAATAAAATCGACGGAAATACAAATCTAACTCATCATTTTTAAAAGTGCAAGTGAAATGCATTTATTTGTGGTTCTTCCAAAAATAACACACTTCATTATCATAGAAGAGTTTCTTTTTTTTTTGCACACACATATGTTTTACAACGTTCTACCATATAACATACGTGCTTTTTAAAAGTCTCGCTCTCCACCACCTCACGCCAGCCATAGCCAGCACCTTCTTGCACCTCGTCTTCACACTTTCATCTTGCCCGGCTGCAGTTTTCTTCTCTTTCTCGACCACATGCTGTCCTTTTTTCTGCCTTTGTTCCTTCCCAATAAGATCAGCGCGTGCACACTTGCTTAATGTGCATCTGTGCTAAGACGACAGCTGATATTTTTGCAAATCAGCTATCCGAAGATTGTTGCTGATTTTCTCGTTCAGCGACGCTCTATTACAATAAGGATGCACTGCTTCGTTACAGATTCTGTGGAAAGGATCATTTGTTTTGTCTGCACATGTAAATGAAGACAGCGATGCAAAACATTCATGACTTACCTTTTTTTTAATCTGTTTTTCACCCCAAACATGGCACAGTGCCACTAAGCCATAAGAGGCTACTATTTGGAACCAAATTTTCCAGAACACTACGTAGTGAGTTGGGCAGGGAGATGTCTGTTCACATTACACTTGAACTTCTGCATGTCAGTGCAGTCATGGAAGCAGGGACTCAAGAGAGAATTCCAAAGTCTAGCAGTTTGAGGGAAAAAGCTATTTGAGAAGAAGGATTTCCGGCATCTAGGGATCTCTACAGTGTGAAGTTGGATTTTGCTGTTTGTCTGGTTTGTTGGGGGTATTTAGGTCCAGAGGGCACCAGTGCTTTAAGTTTGTCCGACCACCTTCTGTTAAAGTACTTGTAGAACAGACACACGGATGCAACATGTTGGCGATGGAACAAAAGAATTTGCCTGACTGTGTGGCATTTATTAGCTTAGCAACTCTTTTTTTTAATCCTATCTAGGAACGACAGACTAATGGCAGATGCGCCAGACTATCTTCCATGTTTGTTTAAAGATTGGACAAGAAGTAATGTAACGTGCACCTTGCAAGATATTAATCATCTACGATAGTCTGTGAAACAAGAAACGGTTTACTTAGTATCTTACTGTTCACCTTACGGATAATACTAAAGTCTTCCTCTTAGACCGGCTGAATATGCCTCTCAGGATTATACACACGTTATGTATATTTGGCAGTAACCGATCCATTTGTTTATTGTATTTGTTTTTTGACAGTATAATATTTTTTCCACTAAATTAAATACCGAGTTGTGTTTTTCTTCCGGACATTTACTGTTCCATAACAAAATTAACCATCCATGCATTGGCTATCAGGTATAACAATTAAATTGTTAAGTATTTTAATCATCTTGAAACATATTACCATATACAGTTTTGTTTTTTGTCAGTTTTAAAACCGATACCAGCGCCGATGCCCCCGTTCAGTCTCAAGAGACAATGGATACCCCCGGGTAAGGGTTAGCCGCATGTGTAATTGAATCGGCACTGCTTGAGTCCAGTGGCAAGGAGAAGTGCGAGACGACTGGAAGCAATGCCGAGATAAGCAGAAAGCACATACAGCAGTTGGAAGTCTCAAATGGTCACCCATTTAGTACTGACTAGGCTCAACGTTGCTTAAATCCGGTGATCTAATGGGAACCGGTGTGTCAACGTGATTACGCCGTACATAGTTTTAAAAACTTTCTGGATCATCTTGACGCATATTAATCTTCTACTTGATTGATTATCAGTTGTAACAATTAAATTCTTACGCATGAATCCTCATCTTTTACTGTTCGTGTCTCTCACAGCTGATTCGCTTATATAAAAAAAAACATACATTCTCACGAAAATCCACATATTTAATTTTTCACACATTTTTTTTACATTTTGGATTTTTGTTGAACATTATGTTCGATAATGCCACCTGGTCATATGATTCAGTCCAAATTTAATACATAAACTTGCTTTATTCTTACACTTTTACGCATGAATTAATAGAACATTTTTTTTCAAAAATGGTTGAGTTTAAGAGTGAAGCTATATGATGATTTAAATATACATACAAGAGGTCCTATTGGACCAGGGTTGCCTCTTTCTCCTCGGAAACCTTCGAGACCAGGATAACCCTAAAAGAAAAAAATATATATATATATATTGATTAATATGTAGCAGTTAAAATAATTTGTTGGGAATTTTCAAAATATTTTCAATTTATTTAAAACAAGACAATCAATTTTTTATTTGTTCTCTTAAAATTAAAGTTTCCATATCGCATGATTCGGGGCCGATTTTAGTTTAATCATTGTTCTTAGTTGAGTTTTATTTTACGTGGCATCATTTTGGATTGTGACCATATACACATCTCCTAACAATATTCTATCTCGGGAGATAATGACATGTGCCTTGGTGATTCAGCAGATTGTCTTTGGGCGTTTTTGAGCGTAGCTCTGGACCACTATTCGAGAATAGTAGTCTCTGCCGCATCGACACAGGAAGGATGATGGTGTGCTAGGGTCTACGACCTTTTGGCGCTAATTTCTGCGTCTTTCAGCATTAGGTTTCTGTCATCCTCTCGCCACTTCCTGCCGTACAGAACTTCGCCAGGTGCCGGGGTCGTCTGCTAGCTACTCCCAGCTGCCCAGATCGATGCCAATCAGTTTTGATACGTTTGCATACGCCCTTGTAGTGGAAAGCCGGGCGACCTCTGTAGCGCTGTCGTACAAGGCATCCTTGGGGATACGGCCGTCATCCATCCTGCGGATATGACCCAGTCAGCAGAGTCTGTGCTAACAGAGGAGGAGGTGCATGCCTCCTACTCCGTCGATTATAATATGAATGTGATAAAAATCGTCGAACAATCTTTTCAATCCTTACAACGAGTCTTTAACTCCTGACTCTTTACATATGTTATAATACGAGTTATGGAAGTAATCGTCTCTCAAAACTACCGAAATTTTATATTAAATTGGGGCAGACACATGCAAACACGAAAGAAGTAAATAGACACCCCCACGAGAAATAATAATGATGATTGCTGGCAGAGGGTCTTGATGGACCAGGGCAAAATAACCTTGATTGTTTTCCTCTATAATGAATCACTCGGTTTACATTGGAAAGTGTAGTCCCGAGGTTTGCAACGAGTTGACGCTGCTTAAGTCCCACTTTAGATTAGTACGTTTCTTTGAGACATTAAAATTCTAATATTTTCTTGATCTGTGCCACGCTTTAATAGTGATATATGATAGGTATATTGATATATCTGTAACAGAAAAAGAATATAAATATGAATAAAATATATTTTAATCATTTACTCTTCCTTTGTACAGTCGTCGATAAAGAAAGCACAAACGTTAAATATGTATGACTTATTTTCTGAGTTATTTACTTGTTCTATGTCCGTGTATATAATGACAGATAGGGTAAATCGTTGAACGAGCACATGGGTCTTGCGTTTGAGCGCAGGTGTGACAGACGGAAATGATTTGCATATTATGAAAGCGTATCGAATATGCGACAATAGTTTACGTGATATTATCATAATACGACATATCCGTCTAACTATGGAGTGAAACATTAAAGCCAGAATCTATAAACAAAAGTTTCCAGTAAAATATATAGAACTAATTAGAATTGCCAATTAGGGTTTTACACATTGAAATCTGTTAAAAAATTTTTTCAGTTCGTTGGCTGAATGTATTGAACAGCTTTTAAACTGCTTATAACTAGTAAATTTTGCCCAATAGAAGTATGGGAGTCACACCGTCCTGTTTATTGGACATATGTCAAATGACGTTTAAATGCGTTATACGACACGCTTCAAACGTGTTTTGCGAAAGTTTTCAAACGTATTATTGGGCATGTTTCAAGCACATTAACAGACATATGTCCAACATGTTATTGGACACATTATAAACACATTATTGAACATGTTTTAAACGTGTTCGTGGACACGTTTAAAACATGCTATAGGATAGATCACAAACGTGTTATTAGATACGTTACATACGTGGTGTTAACCAGTTTACATGCGTTATTGGACACGTTTCAAGCGCGTTGTCATTCACGTGCGTTATTGGACATTTTATAAATGGATTATTGAATACATTTCAAACTCGTTACAACCAGAAACGTCCTACTGACTGGCAAATGATATTAAGATAAATATAATGTTCGATGAAAATAATTGTCTTTGTAATTTGAGACTGAATGTAATTAAGAAATTATGTTCAAACAATGTTTTCTGAATTGGCGTTTCGTTCTGGTTCTTTGCAGTTAAGAATACCATTTTATCTTTGTCCAAGAACATTTTCTGTCTGAATATGAAATGAGAGGGAAACAAAATCATGTTTATCAGATATATACTTACAGGTGCATCAATGCCATCTTCTCCACGGCTGCCTTTATAACCAACAAGAACTTCACCCATTTCACCCTTAAATTTAAAACAAGAACAAAAAATTAATCCCAAATATATCGTATCGATATCAGATAACTGTTTCTGTGTATTATTGATAGCTTGAGAATTCTAGACCATAGACGATTAGAAAGTAGCTGTATATTGAATGGTTTCATTTAGTAATAAGAGCAAGCCAACTGTATTTAATATTGTTGCGACAATTAATCGGAATCGAAAAATCGGAAATTAGCGCCTATTTTCCGATGTCAAACACGATTTCTTCAATTACTTACGTTAGGGGTTTAACTTGTTTAAAACTTAATTTTCCACGGCTCATATTAACGATGAAATGATAAATATTTGTTGATTTTACAAAACAAGTAAATTTTAAAATCTATAGATCACTTCAAAAGTGTATGTTGTACGTTTGTGAAAATATATGCGTTTAATAGATGGGGTTTTACGGTGATCTAAAAACACCTTCCAGCTACATATTAAAAGATTGTAAAGGAATCGATCGGAATCGGTAATTGTATCAGAATCTGGAATGTAAGACACCATTGGTAATTGTATCGGAATCGGGGAAAATATGGGAATCGTCTCATCGTTAGTATTTAGGCATGTGACTTTATTTTAGACTAAAATATTTAAATTATATAATAATAATTTTTTGTTAGAAAATATTATTATAGAATTTTTTTATTGAAATATATATCCTAATATAATGATATGCTAAGACATTCGTGTTCAAATTACATATAAGAAAATAAAATCGCCAACCAGCAAAGATGGTGAGAGGGGATAATTTGATCTCGTTAAGGAAAACAATCTAAACTATAAGTATTTTAAGATGAATTGTTCCCAAATAAAAAAAAATAGCGTTACGTCAACTAAAAGAGTGCAATGTTAAATAGATAGAATATGACATTCATTTTATTGATTTGAAAATTATTTTGTTGACGATTATTTATGCGATAAAAATATGGAGCATATTTATTGTTTTAAGAAGAATTAAATTCTTGCAAATTTAAATAAATAAGAAACATATTCGCTTTATTTCAATAAAATATTTACTAATAATTACATTTACTGAAGAAACTCATTATTTTAATTGAAAGTGATAGACAACCATTGATTTAAATGGAATATTATTAGTAATATTATAATATACTGTATTATTATGACTAAAAAGAAAATATGGTTGTTTTTTATGGTTTCAAATTGGCTATTTTATTTTATAATTAAAAAAAGTCATGTTGAGAGGAGACTGTTTTTTATTATAATTTCTTTTTAAATTAAAAAATGGACATCTGTTTCTTTATAATTTATATAAAAAATTACTCAGAAAAAAGCAAAACAATGTTTTGTGTTGAATTTTCATTGAAAATTTTTTATTTTTTTCATCAATAATTTTAAGCTTTATAAGGTTTAAAAAGAATTTGCAAAAATATTTTTTTAATTCAATGTTATTTGTTTTATTTTATTTTTTATTGATTTTATTTATAATATGTTTAAAAAAATTTTTAATTCAATATTATTTGTTTTATTTTATTTTTTATTGATTTTATTTATAATATGTTTTAAAAATTTTTTTAATTCAATGTTATTTGTTTTATTTTATTTTTTATTCATTGTATTTATAATATGTTAAAAAAAAATTTAATTTTTTTCATTAATAATTTTTAGCTTTATAAGGTTTAAAAAGAATTTGCAAAAAAATTTTTTTTAATTCAATGTTATTTGTTTTATTTTATTTTTTATTGATTTTATTTATAATATGTTTTACAAATTTTTTTAATTCAATGTTATTTGTTTTATTTTATTTTTTATTCATTTTATTTATAATATGTTAAAAAAAAATTTAATTTTTTTCATCAATAATTTTTAGCTTTATAAGGTTTAAAAAGAATTTGCTAAAAATTTTTTTAATTCATTGTTGTTTGTTTTATTTTATTTTTTATTCATTTTATTTATAATATGTTTAAAAAATTTTCAACTTCCGTGGAATTTCCACGGATTTTGGTAGTTCTATATCAATATGATATATATTATATCAGTATATATTATTAGTAATATTATCATATACTATATCATGGCAATATACTATTAATAGTAAACTTACTACAAATATAATATTTTTAAAATAAAATATGTGATGTTTCAAAAAGTACAATAAATCAAAGAATTCTTTTCTGCAGCAACTCTTTCATGAAAAACTAACAATTCTAACTAAAATATGAATCCCATTTTCAATATGCAGTTCCATCTACTTTGTTTTAGTTTTAAAATATAAGGATTAATATACAAAGCATACTTAATTGGTTGCATATTCTTTACTGAAATGAAAATTAAGAGCAGATCAAATATATTTGCAAAACGACTCTACCTTGAGGCCATCCAAACCGGGCAATCCTCGGTCACCAGGACGTCCAGGAATACCAGGCTTACCATGAGAACCAGGAGCACCCTAAAAAATTGAAATATATTTTCTTAAGATTTAAAAGTAAAAATATATGTGGCCATAATTTATATACGAGATACCTTAAATAAGTTTTTATACTTTTTCGTATGGGCACATTTATTAGTAGTATACATATGAAACTCTTGTGCAATTCGAAGTAATCTCCTTTGGTTGCAATGCACTTGTTGTACCATTCAAACAACTTCTGAAAGTCTCCATGGAGGTCTTCTTCTGTGAGTGTGTCAGTGACCCTAATCATCTCCTCAATTGTCACATAACAACAGCTGCTAAGGTTTTCCTTGAGCTTAGGGAATAACCAAAAGTCACTGGACCATAAGAAGGGTGAGGAACTGTCTTAATGCCCATCTTTGTCAAATAGTCTGTGACAAGGATGGAGTTGTGGACTGATGCATTCGCACGAATCTTCCACATTTTCCGTTCCTCGCCAATAATTGTGTGTACAGTTCCCATACTGGCAACAAACGGTCTTTATCAATGGACTTCTTTATTTGACCAATCAGTTCTGGGGTTCTGACTTCTTAACTCCTCCCACATTTTCCATCATCCCTCACAGACTCCCTGCTTTGCTAGAATCTCTTATGTTACTCTTATGCTTGATTCATGCAAGATGGCCCAAAAGCAGTCTGAAGCATTCCATACGTTTCTGTGGCATTTTCCCATATTTTAAACAGAATTTTATTGCTTATCGTTTTTCTAAATTGTCCTCATGTCCAGATTGTATTTTTGAAATTCATTAGCATTGACAGACAGGCTTTAGTAGAGTGTATTCCAATTTCTTCTGTAGCTGTTCATTTGAACCTGAAATCATAAAAAATGGTCAGTCATCTCATAAGCAATAACATATTGAATTTTCAAGAGTCTACGACAATTTTAAATGCCTGTACAAAAAAGTCTGAAGCTTTTTTAAGGCACATCGCATCATGCTTAACGAATCTGCATAAAAATGCAACAATTATCAAAAACAAATCATCATTTCTCATCGTAAAACTCTTGTAAAACTTTTTTAAAAAATTGTCTCTTCAATCAATGCATTTTGGGATTGATTATTTTATTTGAAACTTAAGCATGACAAACATGTCACAAAATATTTAGCTAACAATGGAAATTAATTTTATGGAAGAAGAAACTCATTTTTGTTTTAATAGTAATGACCCTGACTGACATTGTGTCAAATCCATATATAATTTCATATGCTATTAACATATCACTGAATAGTTCTTAAGAGTAATCATTATACTTATTCACTATTATTTATATATATATATATATATATATATATATATATATATATATATATATATATATATATATATATATATATATATAAAATCAAATTTTAGACATTTAATGAATTTAAAAGTTTATGACGTGAAATGTTTGAATTTCAAATCAAAGGATTTTTATTATTCTATGTGAGACAAAGAATACATTTGAAATATTATAACTCCTTATCCTATAGGAATTTAGATGTCTACCATCGCTTCAGAGGAGAAAATATTAGCAAATCCTATAGGATAAGGAGTTATAATATTTCAAATGTATTCTTTGTCTTACATAGAATAATAAAAATCCTTTGATTTGAAATTCAAACATTTCGCGTCAAATTTTTTTTAATTCATTGAATGATTAAAATTTGATTTATTTGCTCTATCTTGTATATCGAGCAATTCTTACTGCTGGAAAATTCTCAATTACAAAAGGCGATTTTTCTATATATCAATGAAAAATAAACAAGAAACCTCAACTTAATTTGGAAAATAAATATATTATATTTTTTTATTTTCCAAATTAAGTTGAGATTTCTTGTTTATTTTCCAATGATATATAAAGAATCGCCTTTTGTAATCGTGAATTTTCCAGCTGCAAGTTGGCTTAGTGAAGAGGAATATAATATGTATATTTTCTATTCGAATGTTATTTGAAACTTTAGCATGACAATAATGCTATTTGAAATATAAGCATAGCAGACGAAAGAAAATGCTATTTCAAACTTAAGTTTTATAGATAAAAGAAATTTGTTTTAAACTTTAGCTTGACTGAACAAAGAAAATTACATCCTGAGTCACTCCAACCCAGATTTGGAATGCATATTTAAAATCATCATCTGCACACAAAATTTAAGCACATTTTATTGTACATCTATTTTTATTAGAATAATAAAAAAAAAAACTGAAGCAGGTCAGACAGACAGACATAAAAATTCGTCTCATGGAGACACAGATAACGCATAAAATGTCGGTCAAATTAAGTTTGAAATATGGATTTTGTTGGTCTGTCACACTCAAAATTGAAATAATATTTTTGGTGATCTGTCACGCTTAAATTTGAAATAATATTTTTGGTGGTCTGTCACACTCAAATTTGAAATAATATTTTTGGTGGTCTGTCACGCTTAAATTTGAAAATGCATTTTCAGATGCCTTCATACATCTCCACAAGAGTGTCTATCATTAAATATCAAAATGTTTCCGATGCTTTAACTGACTAACCAAGGTGGTATTACTAATTGTGTACGACCAATAAAAGCACAACAAATGTATGACAACTTATGCTGTTGATTATTTAGGCATGATAAATTAATACACGACAAATGCCCATTTTGTTTGTTTTGTTTTTTGTTTTTTTGTTTGTAAAAAATAAATAAGTTTTATCAGATTGGGAGGGAGGATAAACGTAAGAGTCAAACATAAAACTAAAAAGAAATTAAAAGAAAAATTATATTTACGTTTTTTTAATTCGTTTCTATATAATAAGTGTTTTTTTTAAATTGTTTTTATATAAGTGTTTTTAAATTGTTTTTATATAAGTGTTTTAAATCGTTTCTATATAAGTGTTTTTTAAAATTGTTTTATATAAGTGTTTTTAAAATTGTTTTTATATATCTGTTTCAAATCGTTTTTATATAAGTGTTTTTTTTAAATTGTTTTTATATAACAAGTGTTTTTAAAAATCGTTTTTATATAATAGGTATTTTTTTTTTAAATCGTTTTTATATAATAAGTGTTTTTTTTAAATCGTTTTTATATATTAAGTGTTTTTTTTATCCTTTTTATATAATAAATTTATTTTTTAATAGTAAATATTTACAAAAAATGACAATGAAACAACAAATTATTTCATTCCTTCAAATCTTGGTTCATCAGTTTGAAAAACAAATTATTTTTACAAATTTGTAGCGGAAAAAACAGCATGGCAGTTTGTCTAAATTAAATTCGATTGCTTCTTGTTATTCTTAGGAATACCAAGTTGCTTGAATGACGTGCCTAAACATCACACAAACAGAGATTCAGCAGAAAAAGTTGTCGTGCTTTTTGTACATTTGTTGTGCCTTAATTTGTCGTACATAATTAGTAAAAACACCTTGTCAATAGTGTATGAAATCTAAAACTATATTCAAGAAGTATGAAAGTAAACTTAACCAAATCGATTTAAATCTAAATTGAGTTATCGAAAAGAAAATGGGGAAGAGGTTGTGAAATGATGGGGGTGAAGTATGGAGCTGCCAATCTCAGTTAATGAAAAACAGCCGAAATCAGCTGTGACTTTTGTCTGGCTGGTCGTTTGTCCACGAACAGTAAATGTGAAGTATCCTACCTACATAATGACACGCATCTGCGAGGTCAACACATGCGACTTATTAAGAGTTGAAGCAGCAGTCTATAAAGCATATACTTCGCACCCACCCTCCTTTTGCGAGAACTGCATGTTTGCATACGCCATGCCACCACCATGTGACTAAGAAACGGATTACAGTCACTTGTGTTCTCACACCTACTCTCAAAATATCACCCCCCATACTGGCCCCGCCCCAGCTAGCCATAATTTACAAGTCACCCGACGCCTCTTCACACCACCCACTTTTTAGAGCTCAGAAAAAGTCATTGATCAGAGAACAATTATCAAAGTGCACGAAGACAACAAATGCTACAAGGTTGCAACCATTTTTTTTAGATAAGTATTTTTTTTATTTTATTCATATATGTTTTTTTTTTTTTGCCTTTTCATGGCCAGTATATGAGGGTGGTCTCATAGTATATGATAGTGTGAGAGAGGCTGGGTAAGTGTAACCTCTGACCTCCTCCTTTCCTGTCCATTGAGTGCTTACAGAAATACAAGTAGGTGACTTTTTGTCAATCCCAAAATCGAAGAAAGAAAAGAAGAGAGATAGATAGATAGATAGATAGAGAGAGAGAGATAGATAGAGAGAGAGAGAGAGAATAAAACTGTTCAAAACCTAAAGAGAAAGTTTATTAGACAAAAAGTAATCGCCAAGGCCAACAGAAAATGGTCCAACACATGTGAAAAGCATTAACGAAAAACATACATTCTCCTCTTTTCAATCTCTCTCGCCTCCCTATCTTTCTCTCCCTCCCCCTCTCTCTCTCGTCTATTTGTTCTTCTCCATCTTACCGCCCTCTCTCTTTCTCTCTTACTTTCATTATTCCTTACTCTCTAAGAGTTCTCACATGAGTTTTAATCAGTGATCGCTCACTGGTAATAGCAAGAGGTTTTCCCTGAAGTCTGAGTGACAGAAGTTTCCTCAGATTTTCAGCACTCTCCACTTTTTGAAAATCTCTGTTGCAAATCATTTTGCGTTCTCATTAGAGCCGTTTACCATTGAGTTCTAATCAGCAAACGTTTTTTCTATGGGATTTGAGTGACAATAGGCCTCTTTAAGATTTCAGAACTCTCCATGCTTTTTTGGTGGAAGTCTGAGTAGTGCTCTCCTTTCTCGGTCTTTCCATCCTCCTAAATCATTCACAACTCTTTTGTTTTGTGTTTTGCTTTTTCTTCTGTTTCTTCTTCTTCATCATCATCATCATCATCATCATCATCATCAATATTATTATGAGTTACTAAATATTTCATGCTCCTACGTACCTTATCACCTTCTCCCTCTTTTTCAATCATATGATCAAACGATCAGCAAATCTAGTAATGTCGTTAAGATAAACAATTACGACTTTACGTATATTAAAGTGAATTATTAAAAAATTCAGAATTATTCAAAAATTCAGAATTATGTCGTCTCGTTGATGGAAATAATACAATCTTAAATATTTTTTTTTTTTAAATTGACAATTATTTTTTACAGTAAGAAGACTTAAAATATTTATTGTTTTAAAAAAAGAATTAAATTGCTACAATTTTATCCACCATGCACGTTTGAAAGTCGAGCAAACGCCTGATGAAGGGAAGGCGTCCCAACATATATCACCACAAATATGTCCTTTGACTATCTCACGCAAGTAAGAACATATTACATTTAAAATATTGTATATATATTGCCTCAATTTTAATGAAGTAAATAACAGACATATTTGCTTTATTTAAAGCATATTTAATTGACAATTAAAATTTATTTTAGATAAAACGAGGGACTACTTTGTTTTGTTTTTCGCCAGCTCATACCATCTTCCTGAATGGTGACTTTCATTATTTAATAATGACATACTTAACGAGGTTGATATGGATTGGCACTTCTTCAAAATAAGAATGAAAATCGAAAGCTGCAAAATTGAATTTCCGTTAAAAACCAATGTTATCTACATAAGTATTATGTCGCAATTACAAACATTACTGCATTATTACATAAAACATGTGCTTTCACGATTTAACAATCCATTCATCTGTCTTTATTTGGGAGGAAATATAACAAGACAGACTGCAATTACCTACCCTTGTTGTATTATTCATAAAATTAGCCGGATCGCTAGTCACGGGTTGTTTGAATCTGTACAATTAGACATGCCCCCCCCAATCAGACGTAAGCAAAAAAAGTCTCCTGTTCTTTTAATAACAAGTAACAGGAATGATTAGAAACAATGTTTATTTTTCAGTGGCAACACTGACAGCAAGGAGAGGCCACAGGGTTGCGGTGGTGTGTCTGCAAAATGTCCGAGATAAAACATGCCTGCTTTTCTTCAGCAGTCACTTCTTATCTTTGTTGCCTGGTTGTCTTGCTTTTTGTTGGAACGGTTGACATCAGAACATTCCTCCACACCTTTTTTGTTTATTGTCTGAAATGTCGAACAATTCCGCTGATACCAAATCTCGGGGAATTCTACTTGCCTCATTTTGAACTTTTTTGACATCACTGCCGACGCACCTTCGTTTAGGATCGTTGCCCTGGCCGACTTTGGGGGGTATAGCTCCTATTGACACCATCTTTGCAAATACAGATCGCCGACTGTCTTATCACGAATTACCTGTGCCATTTGCAACTCCACTCTTCTCTGTAACACTCTGTTTATTAAGTATCACTTGCAATTTTTTTCGAAAAATATTTTCTGTAATAGTTAATTTTCTACTGTATCATTTTTCATCATTTTGTGATATTTTGCTACTTTCGACATGACAAGTGGATACCATTGGTTTTAATTGAAACTCAATATTTGATTCGATTATATTCCGAAAAAGCGTCTATGAATGCTGGGTTTCAAGACTACAGCAATTGAATTTAAGAATTCTCCTTCTTCTAGGTTAGTTGTCTTACATTTTTTTTCTTTCTTTTTTTTTTTTTACTAAAATACACCTCCAACAAGGTACATCGCCACTTGGATGTAAGGGGATGCTATTTGGGACGATGCCTTGGTAAGATTAACAAGATGTTGGTTTCCATTAAAATATTTGTAAAACAGGCACAGAGATGCAACATAGCGGCGATGCGACAGGGGTTGGAGCTTAGTTGACAAACTGGGACCTATTAGATTGAAGACTCTTTTTTGGACCCTATCCAAGAGGGAAATGCACCAGCCCAGATGTGACAACAATACTCCATGCATAAGTGAATGTTGGTCTTGTAGAGGTACAGGATACTTTCAGGTGTGAGTAGTCTTCTAGCACGATAAAGTGTACCCACCTTCTTTGCAGCAGCCTTCTCAATGTCTATGTTGTAGAATCTACATTGCTGTACTATTTAAGCCATATATTTAATGTGGACAGATGCATTCATATCATTCGCAAGGGTATTAGTGAACGTGATGCAAGAGTTATGAGGAAACGCAAATATCGCATTTATACAGCAACTGCTGTTATTTAAGAGTTTTCTTTCTACTAGGTTGGTTGTGTTACCGCAGTTGGAGAGTCTACATTGCTATACTATCTTTAATGCGGACATATACATTCATATCATCCACATTATTAGTAGATGTGATGCAAGAGTCATAAGGAAACGCAAATATCGCATGTAATAAACTGCTAAAACACCAGCTGAATTCAACACCAGAATATTTCTCTAAGAATAATTTATACGTCTTTTGCTGATGATAAAAGCAGCATCTTGTTTTCTGGTGCTTTTTGTGTTGCACTTTTACAGATGGGTGCTAGGAAATGATAAATATGTTTTTAAAAGAGACAAGATTCATTGCCATTATATTTCAGCTGTTTCAATCTGTTTCTACTTCTTTTTTCCCCTCTGATGCAGTTTTCCAAACGGAACCCTAACAAAATCACACAATTTCATAATCCAAAATCATCAGGTTATTTCACTTGTGTGGTTATTTCCATATACGATCATCATCGTCATCATCATCATCATCATCATCATCATCATCATCATCGATTTAACGTCGGTTTTACATGTTACCATGCGCTGGACGGCTTTAGGAAATTGACTTCCAAACCAATCTATCTCTGCCAGATTTTTATTAATACCTCTCTCCCCCTCTTTCTCCCCCCCTCTCTCTCTCTCTCTTTCTCTCTCTCTCTCTCTCTTTCTCTCTCTTTCCATATTTTCTTATGCTTTTTCCTGTGAATTGAACCTATTATCTTACTTATTCTGTATTTATTAACCAAGAACTTTCATTCATTTCTTCAATGTTACCTACCATCGAAGTCTCTACAATCTCCTTATAATATCCAGATTTAATCTTCCTCTGTGGTCATCAGAATTAAATTCTATCATTCTCATATCATTTTTCTCCATGCAACGCATGTCTTCAACTCTATTTGGCCATGTTTTATTTCAATACACATGACTGAAAGACTCTTCCGTTGGTCGACAGAAACAACTCTCAAAGAGAAAATTCCTACATATATCATTTTCTGTAGAAAATTCTTTTCTTTTTCTTTTTGTTCTAGTGATTTTTTGTCGCAATACAAGAAACTTCTTTTCACTTATTGATAAAAACACATAAAAACATATTTTATATTTACTAGCATCGAATCTGACATACACAGCTACTGTATGAACACTGCGTAAGAAGCAGGTATAAACTGGTGATGCCCTGGTTATGTCCAGAGCCAATTCTTTGATTGTATGCCCCAAAGACTCATGTATAAATCCTAGTACTGAGAAATATGAGAAAAGAAGATAGTTTACATATCACCCCATTTCGATGCCCATGGTAACCGCCTCATTAACTCATCCCCGCTCCACTATCTATATCCTAGCCAATGCATGAACAACGCTACAAGCTTGTCTATTCGTTTACAGATTCTTAATACATAAGATGCACCTCTAAAGCTTGTAAGCTGATTTTTTTTTCAGGGGGGGGGGGGAGGTCATCGTTTACCAAGACATAAGAACACTGGAAAATAAATGTTTATGGGAGTAAGATGGCAATTGCGCCAACACTATGATAATCGATTATAGTGGTAGGATTTGATTATTTCAGAAAAGGTCTTAAGAAGAACTTGTTTACATTAAACTTGAAAACGACCGTGTTATAGGCGGCTGGAAAGTAGCCCTATGGTAATATGCTTCAAAGACAGGTAGTTCTAGGAAAGAAACTTTGCTCATGGAATTTTCGTTTAGTTTTAGGTGCAGATAGAGAGTAAGATAAATTGTTGATAGTTGTTCTAGATAGACGACTATTTTATAGGAAGGAGGGGTTATTTCTCTTTCAACAAATGGATGCAGATATTTCTGAAGTGATGAGTACTCTGATGGCATCATTCTTATGGAATGTTGGGCATACGGTGGGTGTGGCGATGGATGGGCGATACCAGAGAAGTAGACTGACATTTTTCAAAGAGTTTCGCGTACCATTGTCTGTGATAATTACGTTTCAGTCTCCATAGTTGAGAGGTAATTTGTCTTCCATTGAATTCATTTCGAAGGCAAGAGAAACATTTTTCTTATCATTAATTCATTTCCTTGCTTCAATAAAACGAAGTTTTACTAGAAAAATATTTATTGTTTCCTCAACATCTGAGAAAATATCTCTTTTAAAATGTCACTTTGACTTTGAACTTTGCTTTTGTTAAATTGTTTTGCTGGATTCTTTGAATGTTTATTTTTTGATTTGCTATAATTTACTTAATAACTTGTCTATGTTTCGTACATGTGTTTAACCGATTTCTACGGACGGACAATCAGCTGGCAGTACTTTGCAACAATTCATAAGTCGCCTTCTTTCATTTATCAGGATATTAGTGCAACTGAATAATTGTACTTTCTTCCATTCAAAACTCTTTGGCAAGGTTAAGTATATTCAGCTGCTTGTCACCCGAAAAGATAAAAGAAAAATGACGTTGTACACAAGTTTTTTTGGTTTTTTTAATTTTACTCATCTGTTTGGTCTAAAGTAAGAAAAGGTCGTGTAAAGCGATTTTCTGAAAAACAGATCACTAAAACCTCTGTCTGGGGTCAAGAGATTAAAACAAAGAAAACAAAAAGTTTCAAAGAATGGTGAACCAATATTTTAAAAGTTTAATATATAAACTATCAAACTACACATCGGGTGGGTGGGGGTAAAATTCTTAACCAAACAGAATAGTTTTATGTCCCGTCATGAAGGTTGAAATAAACATATGATTTTACTAAACGTTACCTAAATAGAACCAGGTATGTAATGTACATTTCTCTGAAATTCGATAAAAGTCGGTCCAGACGTTTCGAAATCTATAGGGAACGGACTTATACACACACAGTTCCTTTTAATAGTAGATAGCTAGCTACTTAGATTGATAGATAGATAGATAGATAGATAGATAGATAGATAGATAGATATGTGCTACAATCAGTAGATTGAACGCTTGTATGGCTTTTAAGAATAATTACCGGCACAAGCAATAATAAGTTCAAGAGTTAGAATTAAAAAAAAAAAAAAAAAAATAGAAAAGTAGTGAACGGCTCTTCAAAAACAGAAAAACACAAAAAATAGAAAAGCTCTGAAACTTTTTTCTCATTAAAAAGAAAAGGGTGTTAACACTTGAATTTATTATGAAGATATCCCATTACATCCCTTTCTTTCCCCTCCTCTCTCTCTCTCTCTCTCTCCCTCTCTCTCTCTCTCTCTCTCTCTTGAAAGTATTTTCTAGTGCGAAGAATTTGAAAAGGATTGTTCTAAGCTTGAAACTTTTGTAGGGAAAACAATGATTATTTTGTCAGCTTTATCAGCTCGACGGTCAAGTTTCGATCCTGGCACCTGCTTGTCTAACCCGCACTGAAGAGCTGTTATATAACGAAACAATCTTTATGTTGATGGCCATATACTCCCCTTGCCTTTGGATAGAACTTTCATGAGTAAACGCCAAATGCCACTAGCTGAAGAGTAAAACAATTCGAGCTCCCCGGCAATGGACAATGTTTAGATTGAATTTACATTGAGATTTTGCTTCCATTCAGCAGGTACTCAATAATAACGTTAAGATTAGAAGCGCAGACAATCGAGTTTGATGAATTCTATTTTCAACTTATGCGTGACACAAGGGCTCTATGCACAAATTTATCTTTAGTTGACCTTTGACAACTAAATATTTTCGTTTACTAGCCAAATAGAAAAGTTACTAGCAAAACTCACGTGATTTTTGGAATATGACAGCTTCATTTTGTGACGATTATGTGCATAATAAATTATTTTTGTATTTTTTTAATAAGTGTAATTCTAAATGTGTTGATACTTGAACGTATAAGCATTCTAATTTCTTCAGATGTTTTTTTTTTAAACAGCCTTCATTAAAAAAAATTTAGAAAGTATATTGTTCTATTTAACTTTTATTGTTTAAATAATTTTTCTTTGTTTATTTTATTAAAAAAAAATTTCAAAAGATAATTTTTCACTCAGTAGTGAGCTTTGGAAGATTGTCAGTGAAAGAAATGCAATCGCCAAAAGATGAGTGTTTCATTATTTCTAGTCGCCAGTTTGAAAAATCACTCGCAAATGCGACTGTTTCATTCACAATGTAGAGCCCTGTACAGATCAAAACAAATACTATTTCAAAGTCAATCGAATCACACTGATGAGAATTCAATTCCAAACATAAGCGTGACAAACTGACAAAAAATCCAATTTACCAAATTTCCACTTCTAACGATTACTACGTTAATGTCCCATTGACTACCGTACACTCATTAACTCTTATCCTCGAGTGGCCTCCGGGCATTGATAAGTGGCGACACCTTTGTAAAAAAAAAATTTGAACATGATAGACAAACGGAGAGATACAGATAGTTGTGGAAGACTTTAAAAAGGGTGGCTGTCATCAGAAGAATTTTAGCAGTGAAAGCAAATTGCAGTGTGGGTGAAATACTTTAGATTTTATCGAAACGGTTGAGTTTTGGGCGAAAACAATGAGTAAGTTGTGACATTTCAGAGAAATAAAGTCAAGATATTTGAGAGAGTTTTACGAGGAAGTTATGAACAAAGCTTAGTCTGGATGATGCTATCGACTGCCGCTCCTGCTGATTATTTGTTGTGACAAAAGACACTGTGTGCAGACAAAGACGCCTGTAATGCAACTGGATTTGCAAACAGGAAATGAAATAGAACGAGATAGCCGTTGCATTTTCTTGCAACTTCAACACATTTTTCAACAAAATGTTCAAATTTCTAAAATGACTATTTTTACAATGCAAATCAAAAGAATACAAGGAAACACTTTTTCACATGGAATTAATTTGAAGTACAATGAAAATTGTTGTTATTGATTCTATTCAAAGTCGTAGGTTTTTGAACCGATGCACGATTAGCACTGAATAGGCATTGGCATTAAAAAGATCTTTTATAACACTGAAAAAGACTTCACTAAATAACATCAAAGAAGAAATTGGTTATCATAGAATTGTTTTGAAATTTGTGAAATATATTAAAAAAATAATTTTAAAATTATTTTTTAATATTACCGACATATATTTTCGATTTACCCTTAAATGTTGTACCTATTTCTATTTTTTTACTTTAAGGTTGTTTGATCCATTTTTGTATCTGAAGTCAAGATGTAAAAAGTAAAACCTTTTCATGCGCACTTTTACTTACATATATATGTATATATATATATATATATATATATATATATATATATATATATATATATATATATATACGTGTGTGTGTGTCTGTGTATGATACTATAAATGTGTAGATGAGAGCTTTGCAATTTTCACATCTTGACTTCAAATAAATCTTTGTATCTTTCAATGTCTTTCTTTCTTCCTTTCTTCTTTCATACCGCCATTATCTTTATATATATATATATATATATGTGTGTGTGTGTGTGTGTGTGTGTGTGTGTGTGTGTGTGTGTGTGTGTGTGTGTGTGTGTACTGACAGTTAGCATTAAGAAACCTAAGGTCATATAAACTCCCGCTCCTGGTGATCTGTATGTAGAACCTGATATCTTCGTCTATGGAAAACGCCTTGAAGTCATAAAAAATTTTGTCTATGCTGGTAGTACCTTATCAAATGATGTCGCTCTTGATGTGGAAACAAGTCAGAGAATCAGCAAGGCATTAGACACATTTGGAAGGTTACAAGATAGAGTCTGATCTGATGATGATCTAACTTTGACAACTAAAATGACAGTATATCAAACATGTGTATTGCCATCCCTACTCTATGCCTCTGAAACATGGACCTTGTACCAGTCACATGTAGAACTGCTCGAGAGATTTCATTAGCACTGCCTCAGGCACATTCTTGGTTTAAAGTAGGATATTTTGTCCTTGATACATACGTCTTAAATAAGGCCAAAGCAACCAGTATTGCTACCATTGTTATTAAGAACAAGATGCATTGGGCGGGTCATCTTTTCCGACTTGATTACTATCAACTCCCAAAACAGTTGTATTATGGTGAGCACCTTGGCAAAAGACCCTAGCACAAACCCAAAAAACGTTTTTTGATTGCATCAAGGAGAGGCTGGTGAGCTTTTAGGTTCCTGTTGACAGTTGAGAGTCTCTAGCGTATGATTGCAAGCAGTGGAGGGAACTGATATACAGGAGCACAGAACAGACTGAGCGAAGATCAAGAGAGCATGTAGGAAATGCCAAACCCTGCCACCCAATCATGGAGATCATTGGATCTGTAAGGTGTGTGACCGATCTCTGTTGTCCAAAGCAGATCTCGTTAATCACATGAAAGCGCACGATGATACGGGGTCTGTTGCTGTTGGTTACATCCAAATCAATGACCGTCTTGAGAATGTACAAAGCGCTGGCAAGAATGAAAAGTCATCTTCGAGCAAATGGACTTTCAGTGACTGAGGAAGTGGAACTCATATGACAAGACGTCACAATCATCATGTATGTATATCCTTTGCATGGACGACGAGATGGCGAGAACTCAATGTGACGGTGATCATCTGGCAATATGCAGCAATCATCATATCGATTGCATTGAACCAAAAAAAGATATTCAAGACTGAGAGTCTTTTTTGATTTTTTTTTTGTTGCATTTTTGAGATGGAAGTGTTGAATATATTTCCTTCCCTCTTTCTTTCCTCCTCTATTTTTTCATAGTATGAATAGGTTAACCTGGAGCAAAATCTAGATCAAATATCTGGAACATTTTTTATTCTTGTGTTTGAAGGAGGTGGTTTTTGATTTACCCTGCTGGGAGACCATCATTTAATATACTGTTTTTTTTTTTATCACCGAAACAGTATTTCATGGTAAACAACTGATGATCTCTGAAATAACATTAGGATAACTGCGAATTTGTGAAAGCAAATTGATTCAGTGATTGCAGGAAAATAATTGACTTACTGGTAAAATAATTTTCTAACGAAGGATAATTATATATATATATATATATATATATATATATATATATATATATAGAGAGAGAGAGAGAGAGAGAGAGAGAGAGAGAGAAGGAGAGAAAAAGAAATAAAAAAGGAACAAACCAAGTTATATTTTCATCAACGCTTCGTCTTTATTTCGAGACTTCCTCTGGATGAATGAAATTATTGAAACAAAACATCGGTATGAATATTTGAAAATATTTATTTTTTTAGTTTCATTCACCCAGAGGAAGTCTCGAAATAAAGACGAAGCGTTGATGAACACATAACTTGGTTTGTTCCTTTTTTATTACTCTATTTCGTCAGAATACTATATCCATTATTCTCATTATATATGGTTTTAAAGAGTAAAAACCTTTCAAGACTATATATATATATATATATATATAGTCTTGAAAGGTTTTTACTCTTTAATAATATATATATATATATATATATATATATATATATATATATATATATATATATATATATATTATTTTAAAAAGATAGCAATTAAATAAATAAAAATTAAGTCCAAATAAAAAATGGGCGACGTGCTAAAAAAAAAACATCCGATCTCCAAGGTGGACACGCTAAGCTTAATATCGTTAAAAAAAAACAATAACAAAAACTATATATATATATATATATATATATATATATATCCTTGGCTTGGGAGAGGTGCTAGTCTAGTGGGACTGATGACTTGTGATACAACGAAACAGGACTGTATGTCAATGACTACAAATATATTTTAATGACCCCCTATTTGGGTAGAGCACTGTCGTAAATAATTCTCCCTCGCTACTTAATTGGCTGAAAAATGTGAAGCTCACGGTTTGTTAACAAACAGGCGGTTTGAGCACTGTACAAGTAGTGGACGGATGTTTATTTAAAATAGACATTCGGACGAGCTATTTGTGGGCGTCGCTTCCGTGATCGAGAGGTAGAGCTGCCGACTGTCAACACGACAGTTCTAGGTTCGATCCTTGGCTTGGGCGAGGTGCTAGTCTAGCGGCACTGATAAGTTGTGATACAATGAAGCAGGACTGTATGTCGATGGCTACAAATATATATATATATATATATAGATAGATAGATAGATAGATAGATAGATGTTATTTGTTTTTGTTATATGTTTTGAATGAATTCAAATATTTACGAAAGTGCATTTTTACCTATGCGAGTTGGGAATAATTTTCCCTTTAACCAACTTGGTACCCCCACAAGGGGAGAGGCATACATATTGTTTTAAAAATATAATTATCCACTGACATGTGTTTCGTCGTCTACGACTCATCAGAGTGGCTGAATCTAGCGAGATTCGAAATTTATTGTAGGGTCCCGATTTCGAATCTTACTAGATTCAGCCACTCTGATGAGTCATAGACGACAAAACACGTGTCAGTATATATATATATATATATATATATATATATATATATATATATATATATCATCTCATACACACACAGTTCATTGCATTGCATTCTCATTCTTGGAATATTTTTTTTTGACTCAAAAGAGGTATTCTAAGAGTAAGAACTTGGGGGAAGAAGTTATCTTTTCAACTGGAGCAGTTTTTACTCTTGTTACATCTTTTCAGCTGGGAGTGCTGGATATCTCCCACATTAAATCGACTTTATCTCACATACTGCCCTCGCAAGGTGCCGGGGGAATCTGGACGTCATTGGAAAACTAGTTTACGAATAACTGATGGATCCGATATTATACATCATCGGTGTTAGTGTAGTGATGGTGGTGGTGGTGGTATTGCACTTCTCAAAGCTTTGTGCAAGAAGAGATGTGCCACCTACACGGTATGAGGCATTCTGGCAGGATGAAGAAGAAGAAGAGGCTGGTAGGGTCGACTTTCATAATTAGTCATCTATAAACATGGCCAACCCAAGAAACAGCTTCCAGTGCAACCATTTTATTTTTAAGAAAGATGGTGGAAGAGGAAGTGGCAGGAAGATCCAAGGAGAATGTAGAGAATGAGGAGAGGGGATGTGAAAAGTGAAGACCCTGTAGCCAGGCGCCAGCTGGCTCTCATCTAGATTGCCATCAGATATAATATAACCGTGCAGAAATGTGAGAGAAGGTACCGAACACACACACACACACACACACACACACATACACACACAAATAAGAATACATATTTTAAGTGGGTATGGTGGTCCTGCAGGAAAACAAATGGAGTTCTCTTCAGTCATAAGTTGACAAAAATTTATTAAAGAGAAGATAATTAATAAGGGAAAGAGAAAATTGGAAAAATTTCTTCAGATTTATTTATTTTGAAACATCTCTTATTTTAATCAATAATCTTTTTTAATAATATATATATATATATATATATATATATATATATATATATATATATATATATATATATATATATATAAATATATATATAGTCTTTGAAGTTTTTAACCTTTAAAACGATACAAAAAATTACTTTTTATCATTCGTTAAAAAACCATCTAGTCAGTAAGTCATTTAATCACCTGCAATCACTGCATCAACTCTCTCGAATTTACTATAATACCAATTTTTTTATTTTTCAAGGGATCATCAGTTGTTTACCATGGAACACTGTTTCGGGGATTTAATATATATATATATATATATATATATATATATATATATATATATATATATATATGGAACAATCACATTGAACACCAGTTTTTGCCAGATCACTGAAGTTAAGTCTTAATTTGCCAAGTTTATTTTTTCTAGAGCATAGAAAGTCGATTGTCTGCCCCTTGTTTACTTATATTCCAAACATTCCCAATAGGTGTCGCGAGCAGTGTATCATTCATAAACAAGATGGCGTGAAGTCATTCTTTGATAAAGTGTCTCATAATATTTGATTTTCTTAAATAAAAAAAACTACTTGATCGATTTACGTGATTTTTTAAATATATCTTCATGCAGTGACAAGTACGTTCATTATAAAGATTTTTTACAGATGTTTCTTGTAAAAAATGTTTTTGTTTTTTTTGGGCCTGTTTATAGAGAAGCACCAAATAACGTTATATATTCAGAAAAATAGCGTTGCAAATATGCATAAAAGATCCTGATAAGAAAACGAACCACACAATATTAAAAAAAAAAATCGCATAAAAACCATCAATAGACTGATATTTCTGCAAACTTAAGCTTGACAGATGAATAAAAATGTTATTTCAGAATTTAAGTTTGACATACTGAAAAAATATTTTTAAACTTAAGCTTGACAGACAAATAAAAATTTTATTTCGAACATACTGACAACAAAATTCTATTTCAAACTTCAGCTCGACAAATCAATGAAAATATTGAAAAAGATATGACAGACCAACTGACAAGTTGGACATACAGACAGAGTCTCATGTAGAGATGCTTGGTTTTATCTGTGGATAAAATATTAGTAAAAATAATTTTTTTCTTCTTCAGTCATAACGCAACATATATATTCGACTAGCATGGTGACCCGACGTTGCCCGGGATTAAATGCTGATTAACGAATGTTTCATGCTCCCATATTTTTATTGTGAGTGAAATTGTTAAATCACTCATTTTTCAATAAAATCGATCGATTGCCTGCTCTAGTTGGGGACCCATCACAGTGCACCGGCAAGAAGCTTCAAATGCCTTCCCATAGTGATTTAGTCCACAATACATTGTAGTCTACATTTCACTGTAGAGAACCTACTGTTGATTTTATAAAGTTATTTTATATATAACGGCTTGGATTAAAGTTTAAAATGCAGAAATCAAGTATCATACTCAAATTGTGCTCTAAACTGAAACATTCATTTTGAACGCGCCCCTGTTCTGTAAAAGAACCTGCTATTGATTTTATATGTCGAGCCTTTCTGCTTGTGGTAATAAAACTCTTCAAATGCACTTGTGATGTTAGGCTGTGTAAGGTGTTAACTTTGGTCCAAATTGCTGGTTCTTTATTTTCAATTATCAATTACTGATGTCTATCGAAGACGTTCCGATACAAAACCTATCTAAGAACACTGCCGAGCACATAAAGTGAAATTCCATAAAAATAGGCCGTTTTCGAGTCCATAGGGACCGAACCCATAGATACACAGACAGACAAAGTTCCTTTTATATGATAGTAAAGATTTAATGTCTATTTTACAGGCTATATTGGATGACTTTTAGAAATTGACTTCCAAACTAAACTCTCCTGACTATAGGTCAGATCTTTATCCGCCTTTCTCTCAAATCAATCATTATGTTTGAACTGATTTTCCTCTGCCAACTGACGTTGCTACTTTAATCCTTCTACAAATACTGATCCAAGAACTTTCATTCATTTTTTAAATGTGACCACACCAATGAAGTCTCCTGTTTTACACAGATCTTTCTATACTGTCCAGATTTAATCTTCTTTTGAGCACATAAGGGCTAAGCTTCTCTTTAAAATTCACACCACACATCCATTTTCATACAATTTCTCTCCATGCAACACATATCCTCAACTTTCACTGGTGAGGCTTCATTTCCATCACACCATCATACTGTATATACATGTCTAATAAACTCTTTTCTTGTTTAGCAGTGGTATTGCTCTGCTGGTTAGTAATTAATCTATAGAAACAATTTAATAAAAGATTGCAATTGGTTTGTTTTATGGCATATCAACAATTTTCGGGTTATTTTGCACCAAAACAGAATACTTATTGCAATTGATTTTCTGTAAGAAATTGAATACAAATCAATATTTAATTGTGGAGAAATTGTGTGTTTATATTCCAATCTTAAGTAGGATTGGAATTGGATGGGTTTTTTTTACAAAGCAGTCACCATTTATCAAGGCCCGGAGACCACTCGAGGATAAGGATTAATGAGTGCACAGTAGTCAATGGGACAATATCGTAGTAAGCGTTTGTAGTGGAAATTTAGTAAATTGGATGTCTTAAGGGGACGGCTCATCAAATTGTAGTCAGCTGGAAAGCAGGCATATGGAAGAGTGTGCAAGTCTTTTTTTTTCTTTTTTTTTTTTTTTACACAGTGATCACCACTTATCAAGGCCCGGAAGCCACTCAGGGATAAGGGTTATTGCAAGTACATTACGTTAGTGTGGAGATTTGATGAAGTGTTTACTTAAGGGGCGGTTCATTAGGAATTTGTTAACATTGGACTTGAAGACATCCAAGTTGTAGTCCGGTGGGAAACAGGCAGACGGAACAGAGTTCCACAGGTGTGCAGTTCTAAGAAAGAAGCTTTTTTCATGGAATCCGCGTTTTGATTTAGGCACAGATATAGAGTGGGGGAAATTTTTCACAGTGGATTCAGCTAGACGGGTGTTTTTCGTGAAAGATTGGCGAGGGGAGACCAGAGATTGGAGTTCAGATGAGCACCTACCATGGAAATAACGATAAAACAAGGATAGGCTCGCAACGTCTCTTCTGTGGGAGAGAGGTTGCAGGGTAGAGAAAAGGGCATCCCCCACTAAGCCACAAAGTCTATTTTGTACTCTGTCAAGGCAGGATAGGCTGTTTTTAGCAGCTCCTGCCCAGATATGGCAGCAGTATTCCATCCTTGGACGTACTTGGCTTTTATATAGATAGAGAATTGCATCAGTAGTGAGATATCTTCTGGAGCAGTAGAAGGATCCCACCATCTTTCCAGCGACCATGGCAACAGACTTGATGTACGTGTTCCATTTCAGATCAGGAGTAAAGGTCAAACCCAGAAGCTTGCCAAAACACGGGGCCTCACCCAGACGAGAGCCATCCATCACAATTGATGCCAGCTGGGGATCAGAGCGTTGATGATGTAAGGATAGGAGTTTCGTTTTGGATGCATTAAAGGTAACCAGCCACATCTTCCCCCACTGAACCACGTGCTCGAGATAAGAGGAGAGAGAATCAGAGAGAACTTTGTCATTTACAGCCTTTGATGTAGTTTTAGTAGTTTTATTTTTAGATAAGATAATCAAAATGTATGACGAACCAACCATATTGTGGTGTCATCTTAAAAACGAATCAGGGAGATGACTAAAAATAATTCAAACTTCCAAAATTTTAGAAAGTCATAAAGACAGTGGTATTTGATAAACTCCAATTCGCTTAAAAAATTTTTGTTTTTATTTAAAACTAAAACTACTTGATCCACTTACGCCATTTTTTGGTGTGCGATGTTTTCTTTTCATCACAGGTACGTATATTATACAGATTTTTTTAAATTTTGTTTTTCCATTTGTGAAACATGTTACCACAAAATTGCTTCCCTGCTGGATACAACGTGGTTGTCTTCACATCCAATATCAACAAATACTTATCATAAATCGTATAAGCAAGCAATTTTATTTAATAATCATTTCCAATCCTTTCATAATATTCATCATCGTTCAACTAACAATCTATCCACTTTATTAATCTTCTTCCACGAGTAGCTTTTAGCCTTGATAAGTGATGACTCATTAGTAAATTATGGTAAAAACTATCTCAGACATTCAACAGTCACATCCTGATATACTGTGCACATTCTATAAGAGACTGATGCTGTTTGCTTGAAGAATTGTATGTTTTACATGAAGAGAGATAATTTATTGAAGGGGATTACAGTAGCAGAATGTATTGAATGGAAGCGGGTCTGAGAGCAAGATAAGACGGCGTATTTATTTCTCTCCCATCACGAGAAATGTGACACTAGCATAAGAAAGTGGGATTAAAAAGTCACTGCTCCAGAAGAGAACACTGACCCTGCTAAAGATGCTTGTGCAGCCTCATCGGTATTCTCAGGCAGAGGCACCGTGGATGATTAGCAATAAACTAACCAGTTCTCAAAAAGAAAAGGCAAAGCCTGGGAGCATAGACCTCCTAGAACTATGCTTAACCAGCATTATGCCGCAATCAACAGGGAACAGTGAAAAAGTGAAAATGAGTTTTCTCTTTTTATTTATTATTTGTACTCCCTAGGAGTTCTCACACAGGTCATCATCAGAAATTACTCATTGATAATAACCGATGGTGTTCTCTGGAATCTGACTGATAACAAGTCTCCCCCGATTTCCATTATCTTTCACCTTTTTTGATAACCTTTGCAAATGAATTTGTGTTATCGCAACAGCTACTTACCATTGATTTATCATTGGCAACTAGCATTTGTCTTCACTGGAATTTGAGTGACAATAAGCCTTCACAAGCTCCCAGTACTCTTCGCCACATTCAGTTGAGGTCTGGTTAGTGCTTTTCTTCATATTAAATTAAGGCTGCCTACCTCGATCAGATATTTTACAATAAATAGCTTCTTCCCTCGAACTGCTAGACATTGGAATTCCTTTGCAGACCCCTGCTTCCCTAACTGTACTGACATTCAGAAGTTCAAGTGTAATGTGAACAGACATCTTGCTGCCCAACTCCCTACAAAGTATCCCGGCAAATCTAGTCCCTATTCATAACTCCTTACAACTTAGTGGCACTGTGCGTGGTTTAGGGTGAAAGAAAAAGAAAGAAAAAGGAAGTCATTCTTGCTTTAGATAATATTATCAATTCGAAAAAAAAGATACTCAGAAATTCTAAGATCATTTCTTGCTATTCTTGCATTGATTATTCTGATATAAACATCCCTGCCTTTGGTCTATTTATTAGCCTCCCCATGAGGGCAGAGTTAGAAATAAGGTCTGGTTTTATGTGGGAAAATCACTCTTAAACAAATTAACTCATCGTTATGAATTTTGGAACACAACTGCTAGGCATAAAGGGTCCAATATTTCAGATTTACATTAATTTGAAACTCAGGGAATCTTGTTTGTTTGGTACCGAATGATTATGGATTAAATTAATTCATAGTCATTTGGTACCAATCCAGCAAGGTTCCCTGTTTTTTTTTTCTTAGAATCCCTTAAGCTTAAGCGTGAAATTTTAGACAAAGTTTAGTAGCATTATATCTTTATTTTAATCTTTGTAATAAGGCATGAAAGAGGTTTTGTGGGGAATATTAATTTTATAGATAATCTATCAAAAAATGCTAAAAATTTCTTTGACATCAAGTAATTCTTTGATTTGGGTAAAGGTAGAATGTACAGTTATGTTTTCGTGAGTTTATTTCTATTTACTCATTTTATTAGTTTCTAACTGGCCATTTAGTATAATGGTTAAAATATTCTCTAAGGAGCTGGGAGATCGGGGTTCAATTCTCAATTGTGTCATACCAAAGACTTAAAAATGGCACTTAATGCCCCCTTACTAAACGTTCTGCATTCTATGGGGAGGATCAAAAGTAAGTGGAGTAATACTAAGAATAGAGTAGTGCACTTCTCTATATCACGCTGTAACAGCTTTTTTCCTTTTTACTTGGAGTCACCACTTATTAAGGCCCAAAGACCACTCGAGGATAAGGGTTTATGAATGTAAGGTTGTAGTGTAGTAATCGCTAATGAGTTAAATTAGGTAGAATTTAATTATTTATGGGGACGGCTCTACAAGAATTTGTTTACATTGGATTTGGAGGCTACCATGTTGTATTCAACTGGGAAGCAGGACAGCGGAACAGTATTCCACAGGTGGACAGTTCTGGAAAAGAAGCTTTGTTCATGGAATGTGCGTTTAGATTAAGGAACAGATAGAGAGTAGGGAAAATTGTTTTTAGTGGTTGTAGTTAGTCGAGTGGGTTTTGAGAAAGTTTGGCAAGGAGGAACAATAGATTGAAGTTCATCTAATGAAAATGGAACCTTCGGGTCGCTCTCGACTATAGTTGTCCAGTTATCTTTATACATTTGCTGAGAGTGTTGGATTCAAAACTAAGGTGATTGTCATGTAAATGAAGTGGCAAAGTAAAAACAAAAAAACGAAATCGTTTCAAGATTGACTTGAGCCTTAAACTGATCCGGCTTCTTTTCAGCTGCTTTCGTCATCTTCAAACTTATCAAAAGATCAAACACAAACGACAAGCTTGAACCTTTTTGTTTGCGACTGTTTCGATTTCACTAAAATTAAATTCAACACCTATCTCCTGAACCAGAACATTTATCATTTGAGGTTGACTAAGCAGCCGACTCACATGAACAGAGGGCATCAAAAAGATTTTAACTTGTGAAAAGCATCACTTCATTAAAGCAAGATTGACAATTTTATTCGAACCTTTATTTGTAAGGTTCTCTTATTTTGTTTGCTGAGGAGGAGGAGGTGCAGGTTGAGCGTTTCTCAGCTTGTGATATATATATATATATATATATATATATATATATATATATATATATATATATATATATATATATATATATATAGATACACATATAACTACTTCATTTACTCACATAAAATTAATATACGAAAGTATAAATTTATGCGTAAACTTTAAGTATTTACTTCAAAAGTGCTCAATACGTTGGTAGAGCTACTTAGTAAGTTATAAAATATATATGGCGATTAAGCTACACTGAATATTCCGAGTTTTATCCACTCTAGGACTCTTCAGGCTTATGCGCATAAGCCTGAAGAGTCCTAGAGTGGACGAAACGCGGAATATTCAGTGTAGCTTAATCGCCATATATATTTTATAACTTACTATATATGCACATGTATACACACACACACACACACACACATATATATATATATATATATATATATATATATATGTATATATATATATATATATTACTTCAGTCGAAGTTCTCAGAAATCAAGCGGTCTCCTTCCTAAGGCTAATGCTTGATTTCTGGATGAGATGCCTCGATAGTTGGATATTCCATTAAATTTCTCATTTGCATCCTAAACGTTCAGTTACAGTGCCTCCCCACGGGACAGAGTTAGACACCAGGGGCATCATTTAACGTGAAAAAAAGGAACAAAAAGAAAAATTGTCTCAGTCGTGAAAGATTTCTCCCCCACTGAGAGAGAACAAGAAATTGAAATACAGCATCTGTAGGCCAAGAACATAACATTAATTTTCCTCTTCCCAGTTGAGCATTTAAATATGCTATAGTTACATTTTTGATTTCATCTCTTCATCTTATTGGATTTTAAGACAAGAATTCATCTTGTCTGGTAGAATATGCAGCTTCGTGCCATTACTAGAGGCAACATCACTTAGAAAAGGTGTACCATTCCTTGTATAAGCTAGTGTGCGTTAATCACACTGAGGTTTCTCATTTGTTCTTCGAATTCATCTACTTTGGCGGAGCAAGCATGTTGTTATTTAACCCAACATCACTTAGAGAAGGTCGCCATTCCTTGTATAAGCTAGTGTAGGGTAGCCATACCAAGGGATCTTTTTGGAGTTTCGAATACTATGTTATTTTATGAATATTTGCTCAGCTTTTATTTGTAGGAGAAAGCATCCTCATGCCAGGTTGTCCTGACAAATCCCTGAACAGAGAAACCAAAGACACTCGAACTTCCTGTCTAGCAAGCATTCAAATTCTCTCTTAAGATATACCCATTTAATCTGCACGCTTTGTGATGACAAATTAAATTTAAAACTTAACTGTAATCTTTTTATATATACTACTAGGGCAGCACTTATCAAGGCTAAAAACTACTAAAGGATAACGGTTAATGGATGAATAAATTGTCAGTCGAATTCTCTATTTATATAAAATCCAAGTACATCCAAAGATGGAGTACTGCTGCACTATCTGGGCAGGAGCTGCTGAAAACAGCCTATCCTGCCTTGACAGAATATACAGTAGACTTCATAGCCTAGTGTGGGATGCGCTTTTCTCTTCCTTGCAACCTCTCTCCCACAGAAGAGATGTTGCGAGCCTGTCATTGTTTTATCGTTATTTTCATGAGAAGTGCTCATCTGAGCTCCAATCTCTGGTCCCCCCCTTGCCAATCTTTCACGAAAAACACTCGTCTAGCTAAAGCCACTGTCAGTAATTTTCCCCACTATTTATCTGTGCCTAAATCAAAACGTAGATTCCATGAACAAAGCTTCTTTTTTAGAAGTGCATGCCTGCCTGTGGAACTCTCTTCCATTTGCCTGTTTCCCACCTGACTACAACTTGGATGTCTTCAAGTCTAACATAAACAAATTCCTGATAAACCGCGCCCTTAAATAAGACACTTTATCAGATCTCTATTACTAGCGATTACTACAATATTGGTCCATTGATTACTGTACACACAATAATCCTTTATCCCCGAATGGCCTCCTGGCCTTGATAAGTGGTGACTTCCTTCTCAAAAAAAAAAAAAAGAAACATTTAAAACAAATTATTAGATTTGTTATTAAATAGCTCAAAAAGAGTTGATATGCCTTAAAAGGAAACAAAGAGAAACTGTGTTCAAAAGTTTTTTGCGGTGTTATTGTAATATTTATGAAATAATGATATTTCGTTTATATATCTCTGGTGGAAATGTCACCGATTGACCTTCTCCGAAACCAAATTAATCTTCTTCTCGTTTGTTGTTTTGCTCTGAGTCAGAAAATGTCAACAATTCTGGTTGTTCATTTCATGCTAGCCAATCCAAATACTTGAATTACAATTGCTGCAAAGTTGTTTTACATTTTACACTTTAATGACATTAGCAGAATTATTTCGAAATATTTATCTTCAATTAATAACCGGTTTCATTTATCACACGCCTTTATTTATTTTTATTTGTACTTTTTGTGCGATTATGTCATTATGGCCAACCACATTGGAGACATTTACATCTGATCATTATCTATAGAATAAAAATGAACGTACGTGTGTCCTGCTAACTTCAATAATCATATATGCAAATTTATGCTTATGGGCAAATAAGCAGAAGCTTAATCTTAATATGAACTGATAATAATATAAAAAGAAAGGGAATAATAATCACGTATACAAATTTATATCTGATCATTATCTATATAACAAAAATGAACATACGTGTGTCCGGCTAACTTCAATATTCATATAAGCAAATTTAGATTTATAAGCAAAGAAAAAGATGCTTAACCTTAATAGTGACCAATAATGATAATAATAATAATAATAATAATTATAATAATAATAATAATAATAATAAAGGAAAAAAGAGAAGCTTAATCTTAATAGTGACTGATAATAATAATAATAATAACAAAGGAAGGAAAAAATTATCACATATGCAAATTTAGTTTTATGAGCAAAGAATTAAAAAAATAGACTGAAAAATAACTTCAATGTTTTAACTAAATAAATAAATAAATAAAATTATTTTTAAATAAATAAATAATTAAATTTAAAAAGTAAATAATTCTTTAAATAAATTATTTTAAAAATAAACAAATGACAATTGCCAAGTCACATGAATAATATTTAAGGATGTATGTAGATTTCATACAACATTTAAGATCAACAAGATTAGAAATGATAACACATTCATTAATTTTCAAACAAAAAATGCATTAAATAGAAAAAATAACACTTTAAAAGAATAAAA
Source organism: Euprymna scolopes (assembly GCF_053919585.1). NCBI lineage: Eukaryota > Metazoa > Mollusca > Cephalopoda > Sepiida > Sepiolidae > Euprymna > Euprymna scolopes. The sequence goes on from NC_136492.1 coordinate 146,675,806, forward strand.
TAACATTTTAAAAGAAAAAAAAAAATTTTAAAAGAAAAAATAACATTTTAAAAGAAAAAATAATAGCATTTTAAAAGAAAAAAAATATTTTAAATGAAAAAATTAAAAAAAACGAAACTTACTTTTGTTCCATTGCAACCAGGTAATCCTCTTTTACCCAAAGGACCTTCCAATCCTAAAAGACCCTGGAATTAAATAAAATCAATGTTTTACTATAAGAGTTTATAAAGTTTGCAATTAAAAAATGGGTCGAAATGACTAAAATGCGAATATCGTTTTGAAATAGGCGTTTCATACATAAAGCAAAGCATACGTCGTGTGTTTTTTAATTAAAAAAAATTTTGAAGATCAGTTGAGGTAACTCAACATTTGTTAGCTTCATCGATTGTTTCAGATTTATCAGCATCAGACAAACTAAACAAGTGATCCGTTTTTTTTTACAAGTGGGTCAAAATTTATAAAGGCCTGAAGTTCACTTGAGGATAAGGGTTAATATGGTCAGTGAGACAACACTATAATTATCGGTGGGGGTAGAAATCGGGTAGAATTTGATTAGTTAAGGAGACGGCTCAACAAAACTTGTTTACATTGGACTTGAAGACAACCATTTTTTAGTCAACTGGAAAGCAGCCCTGCGAAACAGAGTTACACAGGCGGGCAGCTCTAGGAAAGAAACTTTGTTCATGGAATTTGCATTTAGATTTAGGCAGAGAGTGGGGGAAATTGTTGACAGCAGTGGTTTTAGCTAGACGAGTGTTTATTGTGAATGTTTTGCAGGTGGAGAGCATAGACTAAGGCTCAGTCGAGCACTTGTCATGAAAATGACGATAGCGTAAAGATAGACTCACAAAATCTCTTCTGTGAGCAAGAGTTTGCAAAGAGGACAAAAGTGCATCAACTGTTAAGTTTCAAAGCCGATTTTGAACCCTATCAAGGCAAGGGGTTTTGCGAAATGCCTCTAACAACCAGCATCCTATTTAACTAAATGATGTGTTACTAAATGTCTTTTTTCTAAATGATGCTTTCAAACTTCGGCATCTAATATAATAGAAGATCCTGACACATCCTAGAAATGGATTACTCAGCCTGTAATAAACGCTAGAAAGTGGTAACCAGTGGGAGAGGGAGTAATCTAATCTTGATACTCCGACATTCAAGATATATTCGAGTCTCAGTCTTTTATTTGTTACATTGTACCTTTAGTATTTATTATTTATTATACCAAAGGCTATGACAACAGCATATTCTTTTCATTGTTTTGACTCTTGAGTATATATCCGACACAGTTAGACAAAATTAATCAACTGAGAACCACGTCACTCTATATAAAAGTATATAAGATACCAATGGATACACACTCGAGAGCCAAAACAATGGAAAGAATATGTTGTTGTCCTAGCCCTAGTTATAACTTATTCTGTATTTTGAGATTCATTTCATCAAATAACTTTATACTGATTATATCACGCAAGTAAGATTGGAGGTCATTGCTGATCCCAATGTCCTGTTTTATTATGGTTTACATTTGTATGTTAGCATCAACTTCAATTTTCTAAAAATTTAATTCAGCTCCGGTGGATTTTTGAGCCTCGGTTTATAATGTGTTATGCAAAGTGCTGTCATTCCTTTTAGGGAACTGTGTACTTCTGAAGACAAATTAATGATGAATTACATGAACGTTTTATTTATATAACTAACCTGGTGATGCCCGGAATCTTAATTTCTGTCTATTACTTAGTTTTCTGAACTAATAAAATTAAAACGAAACAATCTGCTTAATATTGTAACTTGAAATAGTAAAGTATATTTGGAAACAAAATCAGATTAAAAATGATGATGCCTCAGATGAGGTGCGAACTCACAACTTCTATCTCAAACGATGGTGTGCTAACTAATTGGCCTGTACTAAATGATGACCCTATTAAATAAGATTCTATTCTCTCTATATATATCTCTCCCTCTCTTTCTCTCTCACAGACGCACACACACACGCACACACACACACACACACACAATCACACACACACACACACACACACACACACACTCTCTCTCTCTCTCTCTCTCTCTCTCTCTCTCTCTCTCTCTCTCTTTCTTTCTCTGTTTCTGTCTTTCTCTATATCTATCTATCTATTTATCTCTTTTTATCTGGTCAAAAGTAAGTCAGCCGCTTATCAAAACGGCAAGAGAAGAGAGAATAATATCCAACGAAACGTTGAATATGGCAAATTGTTCTTTCTTGAATTGCTTCATGTGGATAGTTTGTGTGGATGGAATTGTAAAAGTAAAAACTAAGTTTTGAAATAGCATTTTCTTCAATTTATTACACTTGAGTTAGAAATAATATTTTCTATGTCATACTTAAATTTAAAATAGCATTTCCTTTAATCTGTCACGCTTAAGTTCGAAATAGCATTTTTTTCTGATCTGTTATAATTTTGGAAAGTTTGAGAAATTTTAAATAGAATATTTCAGATGTATCCACACATTTCCATAAAAAGCTCTGTCCGTCGAGTTAGCAGTCCATCAAGTTTTATGGACCAACCAACGACCGAAGTAAGCATTTACATTTACGTCTGTCACGTTTAATCATGACATAGTATTTACTCTGATCACGTTTAAGTTTGTGACATCAATTTCATTGCTACATGCGCAGACGGACGCATGTTAAGGATAGCCATTGTTATATTGTAACATTTAAAACTGCTGAATTTAGCAAAGATGATGAAGCGAAAATACATGAATAGGCGCTGCTTATCAAGTGACACGCTGCGAAGAATAATGACTCCTCTTCGTGTCACTGGAAAAATCTTGTTGAAATCTCTTTGTGTTTGCAGGTAAATGATATAGGCAGGGTCGATAGCCATTTGTCACATTCCACCGATTTTAGGCTATTTATTTCGTGTGACTCTAAAATCATTGAAGAAATTCCTTTCCATCTGAATAACCAGTTTTGAAAAGCTCCCTCCTCTCTCTCTCTCTCTCTCTCTCTCTCTCTCTCTCTCTCTCTTTCTCTCTCTATCTCCTTTCTATCAATAATCATAAATCTAAGAACCATTAAACCTGAAAGAGTCTCACTAATACTCTAGAATGCATGGGTGGTGCAAATTTAAGTCAGAAAAATGTATTGCTTTCTCTTTTCAGATCAATTTCTCGTCGGCTGATCAAAGTAAAAATTTCCAGACATTACAAGAAAATTGCAAGAAAATTTGAAGAATCATTTTTCAGAATTACAAGAGGATAAGAGCTAATATCAAAATGCAAGAACATAAGACAACCTAGATCCACATACATCCAGCAAATTGTACATGATGCCAAATGTGATCCTGAAGATCTGAGGCAACTGATGGAAGACAAGGATATCTGGGGAGAAAGAATCACATTGGTCTGGGCAAGGATCACAACCAGATAGATAGACCAAAATGCAGGAGGTGAAACAAATGTTTATGGTGATATTTATGACCACATTAGGACTTTTTTTATAGAAATTTTCTACACTTAATAAAAATCATTTCTTTGATACAAAAAACCTATAAGCCAATAATGGTTAGAATGTTCACTCATGGGCTGAGAGATTAGGGTTCAATCCTCTACTGAGTCATATTAAAGAGTCCAAAATAGTACTTGATACCTCCTTGTTAAACACTCAGTAATCTAAAATATGAATCAAGAGTAAGTGGGAGAATCCAGAGAAAAATAGTGGCGCCTTCCTCTACATCTCAGTGCAGTAGCCAATGGAAAAGGATGCCTTTCATAGACTTAGTTGCGTTCAGTTTGGTTTTCAAGTTCAGAGAAAAATATCCATTCTCCTAATTTTTTATAATTTACCAAAAACGTTATATTTCTGAATTTTGGAGATGAGGGGTGATATTATTTGGATTCTTTTGGACTACTCTTCTTCTCTCGACTTTTTTTCACCAAGTTTGGCAAATATAACCTTCGATCTTCTTCAGATGTATTTTATATATTTAGTTTATTGCCATAAATATTTTGTTAAACTCAGGAATCTTCCTCTTGAACTCGAAAGTCTGCAAAAACATTTCGAATGGAACCATTTATTTAATCCATGGAGGTAGCATGTTCTCGTTCTATCAGCCATGATTAAGTAGAAATCTTAAATAAATCGGGATTGTATTCTTAGTATCGCCCACATTGATAATTGAAGATTTAGCCTCTAGAAGAGTGTCACTTCGAATTAAATTCGTTTAAGCTAAGAACAGTAATAGGTTTAAGGCTCTCAAAATTCATACTAGAACTGTCTGCAAAGAACCATGGCGTAAAGGATAAAGTACTAAGTCCAGTTTAGTTCTAATTGTATTGCACCATAAGTGAATACAATAGCTCAAATGGAATTTGAGCATAGATTAATGGATTGTGAAGTTTATATCAGCAACCTCCACACTCTGTCAAGATTGTTGCAAGAAATAACACAGTGAAATGTGAAAGAGAAATGAGTTTTATGTCAAATGCAATTTTGTTTAAGAAAAAAAAAGATAAAAGTGATTAATCATAAGTTACAAGAAGAAGAATGTTTCTGGCGTTTATCAGATAAATACTTTGAAATCATCCATCTGCTATGCCAAATCTTCACAGTTGTTTTGCCTTTCCAGGAAAGGCATTTTATAAGGGACCTCAGCTGCTGACATCTGCCTGTGTGTAAATTTGCAATCTGGATGTATCAAGTTCGAATTTAATCGGTTCCAAAGCAACACTTTCGCTTAAAGGCAAACTTAACATAGTCACGTCTGTAAGGATTTGAATCTAGAACAAATTGGAGAAAACCAACAACAGAATAAAGTTACTTAAAAACAGTTGTGGCATTTTGATTCCTAGCAAGTCACTTTATGAACATCACTAGATGACGTTGCTAAGTTTATTATTGCTTCTAAAAGTTTGCTACTTAAATACTTGAGGCCAAACTTTTTAAATAATTTCTAAACATAACTATTTCTAAACATAACTATTTCTAAACATAACTATTTCTAAACATAACTATTTCTAAACATAACTATTTCTAAATATAACTATTTCTAAATATAACTATTTCTAAACATAACTATTTCTAAATATAACTATTTCTAAACATAACTATTTCTAAACATAACTATTTCTAAACATAACTATTTCTAAATATAACTACTTGTTATATTAAAATCAAAACAATCGTTGAATAATTAAAAAAAATAATAACAAAATATACTAATTAATAAAATATCGTTTTGCACAGCAATATGCAAATTAGTTAACTATATAGTTGATCACAGTTCTAAATGTTTTAGACGAGGATCGATTGTTAATATTAACTACTGTTCTCATTTTGAGTGTCATTTTCACAACGTTTCAGTCGATGGAACATCCAAATTCCTCAGACGTATTTTGTTAAACCATCGTTCCATCAACCATGATTGGACAGAAGTCGTAAATAATTCGCGATTGTATGTTTTGGTGTCGCCTGCACTGAGGATTGTCTTCAACCTAGATAAGAGTGTAACTTTACAACTGAATTTTACCAAGTACTCTATCCACTGTGCGATGGGTCCATGGATTAAATAAAAAGTTCGATTTGAAATTCTGTAGGGATCCAAAAGTTCGACAGAAAGATTCCCGAGTTTGAAAAAAATACACCTGAAGAAACTCAGAGATGACATTGCTCCAAACGCTGTGAAACTAACACTCATGATGAGAACAGTAGTCTGATTAATTTAAATAATACAAGTGCACAATATAACTCTGGGTTGCGAGCACTTACGATGGTATGGAGATTTGAAACGAAACTTTGATCTGTAAATAGGTGTATGTACATCTCAATTAAAGATAACCAGGTTAAAAATCATCTCAACTAAACCGACATCGAAACTGACATCAATGATACATTTTCATGGAGAAAATTATTTAGCACCCTCACAATCAAGATGTAATCCATATCTGATGTCAAAAAAGGCGCCATTTTTTCTCGATGCAAATAGACATGTTTATTATTGAATTGACCGATCATCCAATCATGTCCTGACGTATGGATACAGTTTGTTGAACTAGTTTTTTAAAGCGCCGACGCAAGTAGTTTCTCAGTAGTAATTGAAGTTGTACAAATTGGATGTGCTGGTCCATTCTTACACACATGTCCCTCTTTTATAAAGATTAATATTGACAGTTTTTCATTTGTTTTCAATACTTCAAAAATAAAAGGGATTTTTTGTAAACCAAAAATGTCGTCATATTTCTGGGGTGTTTGAGATGGGGATTGATAATTTTGAATTATTTGGATTCGTTGTTCTCATTTTCTTCACAAAAAGTTAGATGGATCGTCGACTTCAACGAAAAATTTAATTATAATGGATATAGATACCCTATTGTCTTCTATTAATTCAGGATTTCCCAAACTTCAGGACACTATGGAGTCCCTGAGCAGGGAAAAGGTTTTTCACGGAACACAACGATAATTTCTAAAATAAATGTAAAAAACATTAATTTCAAATTTTAACTTACACTTGGTCATTAGTTGTTCCTGTTCGTGATTTTAATATATTTTCGTGTTTACAACTATTTTTTTTTGTTTTTGATTAATCAAAAATTGTTGCATTTTTTGTTAATTTATTTTTAATTTACTTTTTCATGAACTATCCTAAAACGGTTTACACCTGTAGTCATGTAACGTATCTCTTTCCAGTAAAAAAAAAAAAATCGATCATTAAATGTCTGCAGTCACTTAATTTAAAGCATTTTATCCTCTTTAAGAAAGGGCTTGCAGAGCCCATCAGCCGTATTCACGGAGCCCCATGAGTTTATGGAGCCCACTTTGGAAAACCATGCATTAATTCACCCATTATAATCTAAACAAATGCACAAACATCAATCCAGTTAGGGACTAATTAAAAAGGAAAGCAGAAATTAATTCAGTACAATTTTAAAGTTAAAAATCTCTTGAATGTCAAAACCTATAAGATTTTAAATAAATACACGGAAAAAATATTTAGTTTTTTTTTTTATTCATATTCATTCTTAACCAGGCATGTCGCTATTTAGACATAAGAGGCTTCCAATTGTGGACCATGCCGAGGAAAGATTAAGTTGGTTTATGTTACATTTAAACTTCTGCATATCAGTACAATCAGGGAAGCAGGTAGCAGAAAGGGAATTCCAAAGTCTAGCTGTTCGAAGGAAGAAACTATTAGAGTAGAAAGCTTTCTTGCATTTAGGAACCTCAATAGTGAATGGGCGAGATTTTGTTGCTAAGTGGGTTTGTCAGAGATATCTACATCAAGGAAGGAAAAGTGCAACGAGTTAATCAGAGCACATTCCATTAAAATACTTGTAAAACAGCCACAGAGATGCAACAATGCAGTGATGGAACAGGAGTTGGAGTTTAGTTGACAAAGTGGGATATATTAGATTGAAAACTCTTTTTTGGGCCCAATCCAGACCCTTTATCAGAAAAAGATGTTTGTTTGTTGAGTTGAAATAATTAATGTATTTTAATTTTAATTACCACACACCGAGCTATAAGGACGGCATTTATAGTCGTTTTCAAAAGCCCAAGTCGCAAAATGCTGTTCCAAAGGTGTTTTGTCAGGCGTTTAAAGCAAATAGCCAGCTGCTTAAGAACAACATATCAAATGTCAGTCAAACATGTGTGAGTTAAGGGCAGAGAAATAATCTGCCTTTATTTGGACAGTTGAGATGAGCAAATTCTTTGGATCGGATGTATATCAGGAAGTGAATGATGAAGTATTATGGAAGAAAAGAATAATTAGCCATTATCTATAGACAACATGGAGACATTTGCTGTTGTCAACCACATGCTCTCTGAGGGAAGGCAGTAATTACTCACTACGACAACAGCAACTCCAAAGATACTCTTCCTGCTCTTATTTGAATTTGACCTTTCAAGGCATTTATCTGCGTTACACAGTCTTGCCAAGACAGATTCTTTTTCCACAGAGACAACAAAATGGCCATGCCATTAAACAAGAGTGAAATAATAACTAAGGGAGATCATTCTGTTAACTTACTCCACACGCACGAACACACACATACACACATACACATACAAATACACATACATATACATATAGTTTGTTTTGTTATAATCCATATTATATTTCGCTTAGCTTATCTGTTTGTTTGTCTCTGTCCGTTCCACTTTTTACTCAGAAACTACTGGGCTGAACTTGCTGAAATTTTGTATGGGCCTTTGTTATGATACGGTGCAGCGAACTTAATATTATGTTATCCGTTCGATGTGCAATTAAGCATGAACAGGGATTAATTCAGTGAACACAATACCACATTTACTCTGGAAATTTGGCATAAAGCACTCATTGTAAATCAACAGCTATAACTTTTGCCTGTTTTTAACGGCTAAAAGTCTAGTGTTATTAATATTTCTTACAAAATGCTTGCTAGATGATCCAAGCCAAGAGATCTGAGAATATCTTAACCCTTCGGGGTCATAGAGATGTTGTCTTAATTCCATGCATTGTGTGTCTTGGGCAAGATTAGCTTGGTGGTATCCACCGCTTTCTAGGCTTCTGAGCACATGCAGCCCCTAGTCTGAACAAATAGTCACCCATTTTAGAACCGGCCAGGCTCAACGTTGCTTAACTGCGGTGACGTAACGTAAACTAATGTGTCAATGCGATTATGCCTTATATAAATGATACAAGGACCCAAATAGACAGATTCCTCAGCCAACATTAACGTTAAAATCAAACTGTGATATATTTTCTGTTTTTAGTCACAGATGAAGTTTTTCTCAACAAAGAAATTTTTATTTCTTTCAAACCAAAGTAATCCATTTTAGAGTAGCTGAATTTTGCCCATTAAAAAGTAATCCATTTTAGTGTAGCTGAATTTTGCCCATTAAAAAGTAATCCATTTTAGAGTAGCTGAATTTTGCCCATTACAAAGTAATCCATTTTAGAGTAGCTGAATTTTGCCCATTAAAAAGCAACCTTGAATCTTAATTTGAGAGTCAAATGAGATCAACAGAACATCAGGCTAACATAGGTTCTGCTTAAGAAAAGATAAAAGAAAAAACCGAAAGGAAATAAATCACAGAATAAACTATCCAAGAAGAAAAGATCAAATAATTACAGTTTCGCTTTTGGCGCCTTTTTTATTCTCCATTTCATAAAACTTCACAACAAAAGGAATTAATGTGGAAACTAGAAAGCTTCAAATACAACACATGTGGTAGAAACATACATATATATATATATATATATATATATATATATATATATATATATATATATATATATATATATGAAAATAGAATTCTATTTTGATATCGTCGGATTTAATCCAGCTTAACAATTATATATATATATATATATATATATATATATATATATATATATATATATATAGAGAGAGAGAGAGAGAGAGAGAGAGAGAGAGAAAGAGAGAAAGAGGGAGAGAGGGAGAGAGAGAGAAAGTTTAATATGTGAATGTGTTCATATATTTCCATGTAAAAGATTCACTTTTAAACTTATTAAGCAATCATTATGAATTTTCGAACACAATTGTTAGGCGTAAGGGATCGTAATGTGGGTTATGTTCAGTTTCATTTAGTTTTATTCAAATGGAGTAAATATAGGGGTGAAAGTTCTTTGTGAAAATTCAGGTACCTTCTGCTTTTGTCAAAAATATAAACGATCGATATTAGATATCGATTAATAAATATTCCTCAAATTTCAGTTTCTTTAAATTTTTTTAGATGGCTTTAGAGGATATAATAATCACATAATCCATAGAAATTAGCTATTAAGCAAAATTCTCTGAATTTCAATTTCTTGCAAACATTCTTTAAGCTTAAGCTTTTTATTTTAAACACTTTTTTAGAATTCAAATTGAATAATGGATTTGGTACTTATGCAGAACACAGACCGTGCTATTCTTTTAGACAGGATTTTTAAGTTGAATTCAATTTTTATGGTATCTTTTGTTCCTTAAATTGTTAAGTGGACGTGCAGAACAGTTATAAAGCGCTCTCCCCTCTCTATGTTAAGAATAGGTTTCTAAATAATAGCGTTATCATTTCAGCACACCCGTATTCGGCATTATATACAATAGGTTTTCATCAAAAGTAAAATAAAAATTCTAGACATAAGGTTTAGTATCATTATATGTATTAGTGCACTAATTTTGCCCACATTTTGATTAAAATTCATTGTTTGTCTTGAATTACATCTTTAGTCCAAAAAATAAATTGTAATTTAAAATCTATTTTACTTATCTGCTAACGAAAAAAAAATACGACCATAATGCATCATTAATCGTATAAAGAAAACATGTCCATGATGATCATATTCAAAATGGCCTATCAAACATCGATGGAAAATTCGTTTATTATGTTACACATGACTTTTTTTCTGTGCAAAAAATGATGAAATATAATATTTTTACGCACTAAAATGTTGTTTTAAAAGAGTATCGAGCAGCTACGTTTACGATTCAGCTAAAGTTAACGTTAATTGTTTTATTTGCAAAGAGTAATTGTTCATTTTATCAGAAAAACAAACGATCCTGCATTACTCGAGTCATTGCTTGTTGTCTACGTCATGACACGTGATAGGAAATAGATTGTGTAAGTCAATTTGCCGAACCAACTCGGTTACGTTCCACATTTCTCGTTTGTATCATTTCAATATTGTCTTTAAATATAATAAATAAGAATATTCGTCAAATTTATTTTTGCAATTAAATGTATTTACGGAGACATTTTCACTAAAACAATGAATATTAAATGTAACTTATTATGAATATTTTATCTATAAAAATGAGAATGTGTGTGTGTGTGTGTGTGTGTGTGTGTGTGTGTGTGTGTGTGTGTGTGTGTGTGTGTGTGAGGATACTTCTCAACCTCAACGGAATTTATATCTACATACTTGAGATTTGATATATATGATATTCAGACATGTGGAAAACTTTTTACTCGGTTTTCATCCGGAAAAAACGGGCTGCTAAGGGATCAAAATTGAAAAATTGCTACGTCGAGGTCGTCGGATTTTTATCTGTTTGCTAATTGTTCACGAATGCACACATGTGAATGGTTCAAATGACAGATTCATTATATTAAAAATAAGTGAGTTTGAAAACACTTCTTAAAGATCATGTCAAGTCGGCCTAATGGTTATCGTACATGATTCACTGATTTTAGGTTTTGGTTTCAATATCAGCTCGCGTATTAAATTTTTTTTCCTTTTTTTACTCACAAAAAGTGAACTGTTTAAAAAAACATAATACTTGCATGTACATGTCCGGTTTCTATATGAATTAAAACATATATTTATGCGTACATTACGACGGGACAACGCTGGGTAGCCTACTAGTGTGTAATAAATAAAATAAAATATGGGAAAAGATTTTTATAGTTTATATTAAAATACAATATTGAAATGCAACAAACAAGAAACAGTGGAACGTAATTGGGCGGGGTCGCTAAATTAACTAATACCGTCTAATTCCTATAATGTGTCATGACGTAGACAATAAGCAACGACTCGACTAACTTAATATGGGTGATCTCTAAAATAAAAGTATATTTTTATCCTAAACAGAATGGAAAACGTTTGATAATTAATCAAAAAAGTTCATTGTTTTTTTTTTTCCTCTTTGAAATATCAGCTACAATAGTCGTAGACAAGGTCAGCCTTTTTTATACTGAAATATTTGGTTCAAATCTGTGTGTTTCGGGGTTACATCTTTTTCTTGGAAAACTGATAGCAGCGAAAAAGACGTCGTCGTTGTTATCATAAGAATCCGGTAGGAACGGCTGTTTGGCCCAAGGTTATTTTATCCAACCCTCACCGAAAGATGAAACTGGAGAAGGGATAAGCGGTGGTAGAACGAAAGAAAATGTACTCACATTACGTTTTCCCCATTCTTCACTGATAATAATAAAATAGCAATATTTGTGATGACAAAAAAGAAGAGAAAAATGCCTTAACGAGCAGAAATGATGATGACGATGATGATGATGATGATGAAGAACATTTAAGTATATATATTTTCATTGTTATCAGTGAACCAGAGAAAAGAAGAAGAAGAAGAAGAAGAAGAAGAGGAGGAGGAAGAGGAGGAGGCGGAGGCTAAGGATGTTACTAACTAGAATTGTCTGTTGCTGATGTAAATGAGTTCTTTAAGCATAAATATCCACAACCAGTTTGGCTCACGTTTCATTCGGAATTCGATAGAACCAGACCAAAGTGACATTCCTGGAGGTTGATCTTCTTAAACGGTAAGATTTCAACTGACAGACAATATGTACTCCAAAAACGAAAATAAAAAGAAAAAAATATTTTAAGAGAGTAGAAAGTCGACCTTGGGTTTACTTCCGGCAGCCAGCCTCGTAACTCTCGCTTCCTTTAGTTTTTTCCTTATTGCTCATATTCCACAAGCGATGTTTCTGATCAAGGGGAAAAAATTGCTGTTTTCTGGGTTGGAATCTATTTAATATTTATTGTTGACTAGTTTTTGAGCTTGATGTAGTATTTGTGTACTTCCTTACATCAAGTGGCTTCATGCCTTGTTGATTTCCATATTAAAAATATTTAGTATTTATTTAATCTGTGCGTTTTGTGATGAAAATGTTATTTCTAACTTAAGCTTGACAGACTAACGAAAATGATATTTTGAATTTAAGCATGAGAAACGAAGAAAATTATTTTTGCAAACTTTAACATGACAGACCAACGAAAATTATTTCCTTATTTTCTTTTTACAAAAGAGTCACCACTTATCAAAGCCTGGAGGCCACTCAAGGATAAGGGTTAATGAGTGTCAATGGGACAATATCGTAGTAATAGTTAGTATTAGAAATTTGGTAAATTGGATTACTAAGGGGACGGTTCATCAAACTTAAGTATGACAAACAAAAATGATATTTCAAACTTAAGCATTACACACCAACAAAAATAATTTTTCAAACATCTTGGGATTTTTGCAACAGAGTCGGTCGATGTAACCTTCGACCTTCAGGTGTATCTTGTGAATTCGGGAATTTTTCTGTCGATCTCTGGAATCTACATGAAATTTCGAATGAACATCTCTATTTAATCTACAAGGATAGCACGCTCTCGTTCCGGCATCCATGACTGGGTAGAAATCCTAAATAATGCATAATTGTATTTTATGAACTGTTACCCTTCAGAAGTGTGTAACTTTACAACTGAATGTAACCAAGTACTTTATCCACTACGCCACAGGTACCGAGTTTGGCTGAGAGATTCAAAGAAAAACAAGATACACCTGAAGAAGGTCGGAAGTTACATCGTTCGAAACGTTGTGAAAATAACACTCAATACGAAGACAGTAGTCTGAATAATACAAATAATACAAATAATAATAGTCAACGAGGGATAATCGTGGGCGTCTTAAATAGTATAGTTTTTTATTATAAATTCTGCATTTTTTATTTTTATGGAAATCGCTTTAGACAAGACATGAAGCCACTTGGTATACGGAGCTAAAATACTCTTCAAGATGAAAAATGTGCTAACAATAAGTGTTAGATGGAATAAAATTTTTACCTAGAAAACATCAATTCTCCCCCCTTTGGCAGAAGCATTCTCATGGAATACAAGGACTAAAGGACAAGATAAGTGAAGTGAAAGTCATGTAGTTTTCGAAAGTAAAGCCACGGCCTACTTTCTATTTTCCTTTCAAACGGATATCGATAGTAAAGGAAGAATTTAAAGAGAATTTAAAAGCAAAACATTTTGTCAATGATCTGACCAAAAAAGGGCAGCAGACTTTTGGTAAATAGAAGAATTGTGTACTTGGAATTCTGGCAAAATGAAGAGAATTGCAAAGTGGGTAGAAGGGTGTATACATCGCGAATCTGCGATGTTTACTCTAAACGAAAGAAACCAAAATTCCTTACTCTAGACTTCCTTTTCTCTTCTGGCGAGATTGTTGCTTGAATGGCTTCGTTTGCTTTTTTTTCTTCTTCTTTACTTTTTTTTTAATAAACAAATTCAGTCCGGAAACATCTGCTACCCCTGGGGTTTATTGTTCACGTTCTTACAAAGAATTCTGGGTTTCTTGTTTTTGTTTTATGGATTTGTGCCAACTCATGAAGAACTTGAGATTTACCCAGATAGAGCAAACAGATTACATTCAGAAAGATTTACTTATATAACGACAACTGTGGCAAAATAAGGCTAAACTTATCGGTTTATTTTGGAGATATATATTTTTTAAATATATTTTCTCTTTTAATACACAAATCAAAATGTGCTCTGATGAACTCATCACACTTGTGACCCCCCACGTAATACTCCCGACAAACCAACAAACTCCTATCCTTTCACTGTGAAGGTCTCTACATACCGAAAGACCTTCTATTCTAACAGCTTTTCGGACTGCTAGATTTGGAATTCCCTTTCTGTTTCCTGTTTCCCTGACTCTACTGATATGCAGAAATTTAAATGTATTGTAAACCAACATCTCGTTCATCCTTTTGCATCGTTGCACACATGGTTCTAAATAATGGCGAAGTTGCAATATGCATTGTTTGGAGCGAAAAGGAGTAAAAAGAAAGAATAGGCGTTGCATGTGGTTCCGACATTTAATCTGACTTTTTCCAAAACAATTTGCTTTCAAGAGTATTTGTTTTCTACAATCTAAGATTAAAATGATTAATGTAGATATAAATGGTGATGTAAAATGGATTTGTATTTTTATTGCATTGAACCAATACAATCTGAAACCTTAGACGCCATTTTCGTCTTCTTGGTGGCGGTGGCACTTGAAGATAAACGGATTTCAAAGATTGATAGATTCTTTATTTCGTCCTCTTCATCCAACCAGTTCACAAGCTTAAGTAGGTTTTACATTGGTTGTTCTCACAGACAATTTTAAATGGTTTGGGTTTTCGTTACATGTTAGGCACATAAAACAAGTCGTTTCTTTTATATAAAGATAAGCATATTTGATACATGAGTTTGGAAAAAAAAAGACATTTTACCACAAAATGGGTAGAGAAATGAGTTATGTTATTGTATTACCATTTTCTATGTCTTTTTTTTTTGTCGATGAAATTTTTATCATTTCCAAAAATGTTCACTCCTTAATAATCTAACAATTACGTAATTAGCAGGTGGAAAACTACTTTTAACACGATAAAACCGATTAAAAATTTCCCACGAGTCTGAATACTCTATCCACCAAATTCCAAGTCTGTAGATCAATAATTCGTTGAGTATATAGGTTGAGAAGTGTCCTCACACGCATTTTCACTTTATAAATATACACCCCCCACACATATATATGTATGTATGTATATATATATATATATATATATATATATATATATATATATATATATACATATATAATATATATATAATATAACTACTTCATTTACTCACATAAAATTAATATACGAAAGTATAGATTTATGCGTAAACTTTAAGTATTTACTTCAAAAGTGGTCAATACGTAGGTAGAGCTAGTTAGTAATTTATAAAATATATATGGCGATTAAGCTACACTGAATATTCAGCGTTTCATCCACTCTAGGATTCGTCAGGCTTATACGCATAAGCCTGAGGAATCCTAGAGTGGATGAAACGCCGAATATTCAGTGTAGCTTAATCGCCATATATATTCTATGAATTACTATATATATATATATATATATATATATATATATATATATATATATAATAAACCCATGATAGGGAAAAACAAATTAAATGATGTTTTCCACTGCGATTTAATTATCATAACGTTTCAGCAACTTTCAGCGTTTTATGTAAAGTGCCCACAAAATGTCGACGACAGAACGATCCTTATTCTGTATAAGTAACATTAAATGAGTAGTTTATCAGATACACCGATGTATTTCTATAAGATGCACTTTCTGTCTGTCCTTCACCCACGCATAAATTTGAAACAGTATTTAATCGATAAAAGTGCAGACTGAATGGACGCATCTTGATTTTGGCAGACATCTTGAATTTTTATATAACCCCGTCGTCTCTTCAAACTATCATTTATGATAAGCAAAAAGAAATGAAAATGAGCCAACAATTAAGGCGCTTCACTTTTTATTTCTGATTCAATGATTTTGTGCCACATGGACAAGAAATACTCTCACCTAAACATTGAGAGGCAGCTAAATAACTCACATAGCTGACCTATTGAAGCGAAACCCGTGAGAGACTACAGGTTTCGGATTCAATTTAACTAGAGACATTTTTATTGTCATCAGTGAACCAGAGAAGAGGAGAAGGAGGAGGAGGAGGAGGAGGAGAAGAAGAAGAAGAAGAAGAAGAAGAAGAAGAAGAAGAAGAAAAAGAAGACCTCGATTCATTACTCTCCACTTTTGTTATCTAAGAAAAGAAAGTGTTGCTTAAATTTAACGTTTGCTCTCACTTTTTCGTTCTCAATTTTCACGGTCTTCCTATTTTAACTTCCCAACTGCATGTCTACTATTATATAAAAGGAACATTGTGTGTGTGTGTGTGTGTGTGTGTGTGTGTGTGTGTGTGTGTGTGAGAGAGAGAGAGAGCGAGAAAGAAATAGAGAGAGTGAGTGAGTTTCCCTTGGACTCCTAAACGGTTGGCCTGATTTTTTAAAAAATTTCACACAAATGTACTTTATGCACCTGGCAATGTTCTTAGATAGGTGTTATATCGGAATGTCTTCAATAAGTATCGATAATCAATACCAACAGAATCCAATGAAAGAAGGAACAAGTGGTTTTGACGTCTTATACAGCCTGACCTCACAAGTTTATTTAATAAGTTTTATTACCGCACATTTTTTATTAGTTCATATTTAACTGTCGATAGCTCAAACAGTAAGGACTAAGGCTGGAAACGCTATATGTTGTGGTTTTGCTTTCGATTCTAGCTGATGGCACCTAAGTCATATTTTATTAACTTTTACAATCACTACTATATATTGGGTACAATATAATAATCAATAAAGTATTGGCTCTATGATAATAAATATGAAATCTGCATAAATTAAAATGGCAGCATATTTCACGAGCGGACAATGCTGAGAGTCCTGATAGTAGGTAATAAAAGCGTGTTCACTCTTGTTTCCCTTGAAAAGATCTTCTTCCGACTACTAATCATCAGAGGAATGTCGATAAAGCTGAAGAGAAATTAAACATAACAGAAAAATCGTACAATCCTAGTGGAAAATCCTTAAAACGTTATAAAGAAATTTGAGTAGGATGTCCACCATCTTTGATTCAAAGAGTATTGTTGATCATGCCGCAAAAAACTGTTCTCAAAATAAAATGTGACCATACAGATAAGATCCACCAGTTTATTCTCCAGAAAACCGATTTTAGTGAACTGTGGTTGTTTAAAGTTTTCTTTGTTGGGCTTGACCGCAGCATCCTAGACATAAATTTATCCAGACACAAAGAGAGAGAATCATCTTAATTACATCTGGCTATGATGTCACCCTCCCTTAACCCGGTCATAAAAAGTTCACCCTTCATTTACTGTTGCAATATTTTTGTCAAAATACATTGGATATAATCACAAAGATTTGACCGATTATATTTATAGGCAGGGGTGATTAGAACAAACTAATCACGTACCACAATTGCCACTTTTAAAAAAATACTGAATCTCTTTGAATTTTTCAGTCATAGATTTTTATCTTGATTTGAGAAAGGACCTGCTGATCCAGACTGGATCAACACTACCATATGACTGGATCAATACTATCACATTTTTACCTGGATTTTTTTTTACAATTCCAAGCTTCTCTGATTGGCTTGATGCGGACAATTTTTGCTTGGGGCAATTACATTTCATATTTGCAGTTGAATCATTTTCTCTATGATATTTCTTTTGTCATCCATTTTTGGATCAGATTTTTGGATCATTTTTCTAGACAAGAATGACTTTACACTCGATAGGTTATAGATCGAGAAATCGCCTTTAATTTGATGGTCTGAATCAAAATTCGAATTGTGGTAAGTGAATTTTTAAAGATATTTAATAATACAGAAACTTCACAAAATTATTTAGTCATCATCCACTAATCGTTTTTCAATGTTTAGACGTTAGAAGCTTGTCTCTAATAATGCGAGAAGATTGGATGATGGATTGAACATTTCAAAAGACACTTATTTTTCGAAAGTTAACATTAAATTCTCTATATATACACAACTAACGCGTTTAAAGCATATTGAAAACGAGTCGATTACTGACTATATTATTAGGGTCTAAACAACAATCTCAACCTTGTGTTTCATGGATTATTGTAAATCTTTGGTGCTTGTTCATTATTAGAGCAGAATTCGAAAATCGAAATATTGAATTTCAAGTAAAATCAATGGTATATACTTAATTGTCTTGTTACAATAATGAACATATCGAAAAAGTTACGAAAAACGATACGATAGAAAGTTAATTATCAATGAAAAGAGTTTTTGAAGACAATTAACGAAAATTGAGTTTTGCCAAATTGGCTTAAGATTTCAGAAAAAATACCTCCCTTGTTACGATTGAAACTCTTCAATTTCTTTTTTAAGCAAAACTCAATTTTTGCTAACGGTCTGCAAAAACTGTTTTTATTAATAATTAATTTTCTACCTTATCGTTTTTCGTAATTTTTGGATATGTTCATTACTGCGACATAACAATTCAGTTAATACCATTTGTTTTACTCGAAATTCGATATTTCGATTTTTAAATTTCGTTCGAAACACAAAATTTGAAGAATCGCACCATCATTTCTTGGACTTTTATTCGACATACGAGTAATCTTATATGCTCTTTCGTGCCATGTTTGTGTTGTCGTTTTTGTGTTCATCATGATTAAACGTTTTCTTTTATAAAATTTCATTTTTAAACTTTGTCGTCACATAACAATTAAAACTTTATTTCGAAAACATTAACGAATACAAACTCACTTAAGCATCAGGTTTGCAAATACAATTTACACTTCCCAACGCTTGTAGAGAAGTTGGGACGTATCTGCCATAAGATGCGGCGATTTAGTCTGCACGTTTATTAAAACTGAAAGTTCGCCATAAGCGAGGCTCTTTCGCAAGAGTACAACGTTAAATGAGGGATCGTGTCTGCTATAGTATAGCAATTAATTAAGCATCTGCAGAAATTCCACCTACAACAATTCTTTGCTTTCAAAAGCAAAACAAAGGAAATATTAAAATAAAGTGACCAAGTGTGACCTTTTAAAGTCAAGCATCCAGCATTAATTAGAAAGAAGGAGGGAGGGAGAAAAAAGGTTGAAAGCATCTTGTTCATGAAAGGTCACCTAATGACTTATGTCACAAACATTTATAGAAATGACACACATAATAAGGGGGTTGACTTGAAAACATTTTCATTTTCATATCAGTATACAAATAATATATATATATATATATATATATATATATATATATATATATATATATATATATATAGGCGTGTGCGTGTGTGTGTTAATGTCTGTAGTGATGACATTTTAGTTGATATTCAAAAATATGCTGCACAGAACAGATTGCAAATCAGTTGAAAAGATGATTATGTTTCCGCTTTAGTTTAAAAGATTGAAAAACATTGAAAAAAATCGAAACTGATGATGTAATCTTGTATCTTCTTAACTGCAGAAGCAAATAATGATTTAGAGTTTCAAATCAAACATCACAAACGTCAAGCCGCGAACATGAGAGGATGGAATGTTGGAAACGAGAAACAGAATGTGAGTGATTGAAGCAGAGAGGAAAAGGGAATGCATGTTCACCTGACAAATGGGGAAAAATTGCTGTTTTCTCGGTCGGAATGTATCCATATAACGCTTATCATTAAGTGGTTTTGGGCCTTGAAGTAGTTTTTCTTTTAATTATTATTTTTGACTCCTTACATCAAGTGGTTTTATGCCGTGTCTTGAGTGATTTCCATATAAAAGAAAATTCTTAAAGATTCTTATGAAGACATCAGTCATGCTGCAATTCTTCTTCACGCTTGAAGGTTGGAAACGCATACTTCCCCAGCGATTCGGTTACTTCTCATAACAGATTTTTTTCAAATTGCTGTTATTTTGGAGTTTTCTATTTCCTATATTCTGTAAGATGCAGAAGGAAGGACACAATGAGTTTGTGGCCCCGGGCATTCAAATTGGATTGGGTGGATCATCCAATCCAAGACTTATAAGTACTAGGACATAAGAATGATTCCAGCAGAGTACTCATTACTTCAGAAATATTTGCATCCATTTATTGAAAGACGAATGATGAGTATTTTTGGATCTCAAAGATGCATCAGATAAATCAAGGATCTGTAGTTAAAGAGACGAGATTATAGTGTTGATCATAGCTTGGCTTGGATATAGATAGTTGAAGATTGGAAACTCATGCCTCTCCAAGCAGTTCGATTACTTTTCTGGAGAGATTGGTGATGAGGCAGGTGGCATAGGCATCAAAATTAGGGTGGCAGCCAAACTATCTCCATTTCTTATAATATTTCTCAAAAAATAGGCTTTAATCTTTGATGCGTACAATGAAATAATTCGGGAATCATTCGACCACTGCATGTCACAGCTTATACTAATAATACGAGGAAGGCTTGAGATACCAATCTACGATTAAATCTATAGCTGAAGGAGGATATATGAATGTATACTAGTGTTGGGACGATTAATCGGAATCAGTATCGGAATCAGAAAGATTTGTACCTATTTTCCAATGTCAAAAACGATTCTTTCAATTGTTTTTTTTTTTGATTGGATTCTGTTAAAAGCAAAATCTTCTATTGCTGGTAGCAATGATGAAATCATAAATATTTATTGATTTTTAAACTAATAGTAAAACTAAAATCTATAGATCACCCGTTGCAAGTGAATATCTGATAATTTACCATGTTTTTATACAATAATTAGGAAAAATAACTACTTTATAGTCAAGCATTTAGAGATTTGTAAAGAATCAGAATCAGAATTAGTAATTGCATCGGAATCAGGAAAAATATTGGAATCGTCCCATCCCTAGTTAATACCTTTCGCAAGGGTATTTAATCATAGTGATGCTGCAGTCGCAGTAGTACTTGAACGAAACACCTCGTTTCTCGTCTCTTAAATTGTCAAAAACAAAAATGACATTTTATAAAAACAAATTCAAATTGTGATTGAAATAAATAATAGTTTCATCGTCTTCTTTCTTTTGCAAAGTGTTTGTTGCAATTTACAATAAATAAATGCGATATTAAGAATTTAGTGACTCTGAGGCAAATGAGCTTTCCAGAAAAACTGGTTTTCAAGAAATATGCGGCACATCTCATCTCCACTCATCTCCCCAGGAAGATTCCAATCAAGAGAGTTCAAAAAAGAACTACCAATTTAGGCAATTAGCTGGCGTGTACGTTTGCGTAAGGAAAGAAGGAAGGAAGCGCAAGAGCAACAGACGGGAGTGGCGGCAAGACATTAGATATTCACACAATTTTCCTGTCGACTGCAGTTGCATCTTGGGTCAGTTTACATTTATTGACTAATTATTAGAAGAAACGTTAGCTGTAACTTATGAAAAACTTGCGAATTGCCAGGAAGTTTAAATGAAACTTCCTCTTCTTTGACACCCCCCTCCTCCTCAAACATTAAACGGAATTTTGAAAAACAGCGGATATTCTCTTGATTCATTATGCAATCTGCACGTGCCAGACTAATAAAAATGCTGTTTAAAACTTAAGCATGACAGACAAAAGAAAATGCTATTTCAAACCTGCATGTGACAGACTAAGGAAAATATTATTTTAAACAAGTATGACAGACCAAAGAATATGCTATGTACAAACTTCAGTACGAGAGACTGACAATAATACCATTTTAAAATTAATTATGACTAACCTAACAATGAACAGACTGACCAATGGGCAGAGAGAGACCATTGGACATACCACTCAATGGATAGATCAACCAATGAACAAAGCAACAGATACTTTAACTCCACTAAATAAAGAAGCGTACAAGTATGCATTCAGCGATAAAAATGCTATTTCCAACAAAAGCATGATCAGTCAATGTACTGTCTGATACAAGGATGTGTTTCAAAATATGTCTTACTTCTCAGTATGTCTCATTTCAACAGATTTGCGCTTTTATCAATAAAATCAACAGTATCAAAGTTAAAAACAATTTATTGGCTATATATATATATATATATATATATATATATATATATATATATATATATATATATATATATATAACTACTTCATTTACTCACATAAACCTAATATACGAAAGTATAGATTTATGCGTAAACTTTAAGTATTTACTTCAAAAGTGCTCAATACGTAGGTAGAGCTAGTTAGTAATTTATAAAATATATATGGCGATTAAGCTACACTGAATATTCTGCGTTTCATCCACTATAAGATTCGCATAAGCCTGACGAATCCTATAGTGGATGAAACGCAGAATATTCAGTGTAGCTTAATCGCCATATATATATATATATATATATATATATATATATATATATATATATATATATATATATATATATTCAAAGTCGGTGTTGTCTGTTTACGTTTACTTTTCTATAATGCCGGCCTTTTCTAACAAGAAGCATTTAGTTCCGAAATGCCATGGCCTAAAGAGGTTTATCCCTTATTCCTCTTACTGTAACCCTTATTGACTTATATTGCCGGGCATACTACTTGTGCTTGGTTGTTGGGGCCTATATATATATATATATATATATATATATATATATATATATATATATATGTATATATATATATATATATATATGTATATATATATATATATATATATATATATATATATATATATATATATACCGACATAGAAGAAACCTTTGAATCACATTTTCACTAAATATGTGTGTAGACTGTTTTGCAATTTCTTCAGGATCAGTTGTTTGTTCAGTGGACGTTCAGAAACAGAAACATAATTTACTAAACACGTAACTAAAAAACACGTAACTTTCCAAGTCTTATAAAATTCTTTGCAGTTAATGAAAAAGAAAGTTAAGAAATTTATGTGCGGAGTTTGAACCTACAGACCACGTCATGCAAAAAAAAATAAATAAATAAATAACACTCTATCAACTTACTCACAGTAGAATTTTCATGGCCCGTTGTTCTATCATTGTTGCTAAGCGACGACATGGAAAAAATGGCTTTACCGATAATAGATAAATTAAAATAACGGTTTCGATTATCGATTATCGGTAATTATCGGGGGTATTCTTAAACAAAACTTAACTAAGATCACTCCCAGACTTATACACTAAAGTTCTGTGAATTTTAAAGAAAATATATTCAGCCGTTTTTTGAGTTTATAAAGAACGAACTCTCATACACAAACAAAGTTGCATTTATATAATTGTAGAGAAGTTATATATGAATGAATTCAGTGATTTTAGTGTTCAAGCTATGTATATATATATATATATATATATATATATATATATATATATATATATATATATATATATAGCTTGAACACTAAAACCACGGAACTCATTCTTCAGAAATTTAAATCAGAGAATCTATGCATGGCAGAGAGTGTCATAAGCTATATACATTGACATTGACTACGACGGTTTTTTTTTGTTTTTTGTTTGTTTGTTTTTTTTCATAATATTATAATCCAGTATTCATGCCGGAAACCCCCAAATTACTTTTTTTATTTACGAGTTCTTGATTATTAACTATTTGGACCGTTACCTAACTCGTTAATACGTCTCAACCTACACAGACATGTCTTACCGGAGTCATATTATTTGGTAAACGTTCTGCCGAAATAGCTGTATAATCTTTCCTATGGCTGCAACCTCGTGTCATCTATGATGCAGCGTATTGCATACTCTTCAGGTGAAAACCTATAAAATGACCAAATGATCTACAAGGAAGTTTCAACAGATGAATAGATGTATGCATGTCTGTGTGTCTGTGTGCATATGTGTGTGTGCGTTCGTGTGTGTGTGTGTGCGCGCGCATGTGTGTTGATACAAATTTATGCTTGTATATAATTTCTTTGTTAATGGCAAGTTATTTATATACAGTATATTAGAGGTTAAGAAGAACTTCTTTTATTTACTAATAGAAAAGAACAAACAACAGCAAAAAACAACAAAAAAAAACAATCTTGCAAAGAAAATGTTTCTGCAATTTTGTTTTTTTTTAAGACGAGAGAATCTTTTTTGTTTGTGTGTTTGTTTGTCTGTTTATGAAGTAGTAACACGTTTGGCTTGAAGAATGTCGACTGTCAAAAGCGAGTGGGAGGAGGCAAACAGAGATACTTGCTGGATGTTGTGTGCAAACGTGTATAGAATAACAGAAAATCTGGTTGGCCAGGTAAGAAGAAAGCCTAATGTTAATAATCCTACTTACCGGAATGCCAGGAACACCTCTCATACCAGGCAGACCTTCATCTCCCTGAAAGACACAAAAAAAATGTATAATTATTTAGGACATTGAATTTGACATGTTTGTCCTGTCACAAACAGATTTAGAAAACCGTATAAAACAAAGAAGGAATTATTATGAGAATATTTTCAATTAAATTGACACTTATTTACAAAAGATGAAAAATTTGAATGAATATTATTGGTCTAAAAGTATAATATAAAAATTTGAATGAATATGATTGGTCTAAAAGTATAATATAAAAATGTGAATGAATATGATTGGTCTAAAAGTATAATATAAAAATTTGAATGAATATGATTGGTCTAAAAGTATAATATAAAAATTTGAATGAATATGATTGGTCTAAAAGTATAATATAAAAATTTGAATGAATATGATTGGTCTAAAAGTATAATATAAAAATTTGAATGAATATGATTGGTCTAAAAGTATAATATAAAAATGTGAATGAATATGATTGGTCTAAAAGTATAACACTTAAAATAGGTTAGATGTTTTTTGTTAGTGATCTTCAATCACTTTAATCATCTGAATGTTGAGTAACAGAATTGTTCGCAATGAGTCGTAGCCTAGTAGATAAAGCACTTGGTAAAATTCAGTTGTAAAGACACTCTTCTGGAGGTTGAAGATTCAATTCTAGGTGCAGGCGATACTCAAGATACAATTGCAAATTATTAGTCATGACTGATTGAATTGTGGATTAAATAAAGGGTTCCATTAGAAATTCCCTGCAAATTCTTGAGTTCAAAAGAGAGATTCCCAAGTTCGACAAGATACACCTGAAGAAGGTTGGAGGTTACATCGACCAAAACATTGTGAAAATAACACTGAAGTTGAGAATGGTAGTGGAAAGAATCCAAACATTATGGTATTTCTTCTCATAACGTCAATTCTCCCTAAACACTTTCGCACACCAGAAGTTGTTCTCTATCTTTATAAATCAGACCATGAATGGAACATTTTTGTCTTATTTGAGTCCCCGAATCTCTATCCTATTTGTAGGTTCTTGATAAGGTGCAGAAACGTATCAGCAATTTGATTGGTTCCATCCTTTCTTCTTCTCTCCAACTTCTTTCTCATGTTGTTAGTCTTAGTCTTTTCTATAAATGCTATTATGACATGTGTTCTTTGGCAATTGTCTGATGACCTACTTTCTTTGTTCCAGCTAATTTGACTTATTGGTCTAATGGTCTCCATCAATTCACTGTTTTGATATCTCTCTGTAATACAGCGTCTTATTCCAGCAGGTTCTTTCTGAGAATTGTAGGTTTGTGGAACTATTTTCCTGATGACTGTTTTTCACCTTCGTTTCACCTTCGTTTGCAAGACCAATAAACATTTCCTGTCTTTACAATAATTATCTTTATGGCTTGTTGGCTCTTTTTATCAAGACGCTTCACTGCTTTTCTATCCATGAAAAAGAAACTTTAATTGAAACTTTTAAAATTGAATCCCTTGCAATTTAATTGAATCTTTAAAAAATATTTGACACCTTTAAAATTTATTAGAAACTCTATAGTTTGTTGCTCAATCCTTATTCCATCCTAATTTAAAGTGGACAATGAATAGAAAAAAACTTTTTTTGCTGTACAACATTTCCTTATTATTTCATTATCGTTGTGACGCCCATCACATAATCGTCTTCTCGAGCGTCATTCACGTTTCTAACGTGATCTCGAATGTGATCTTTTAAAGTCCTTATTCTTCCATACCAGTGACGTCATTTCGCATGCATTTGCATATGTGTGGCCGCACTATGTTTCACTCAGATTTTGTTGATTATTTCTTACATTTGTTACTTATACAAAGATTATTGTTAGTTCCTTACATCAAGTAGTTTCATGCTTTGTCTGGAGTGATTTCCACCAAAAAAATAATAAATACTTACTCTGCTTCCTTTGAACCCTGTTGCACCTTTTTCTCCAAAGTCTCCAAACAAGCCTTTTGGACCAATAGGGCCATCATGACCAAGGAAACCGGGAAGACCCGGTGGCCCTTGTAAACCAGCCACACCCCTGACACCCTAGAGGTGGAAAAGAAAAAAAATATATTTAAATATAAAAACAGCAAAGAATTCATTTGTTTTAAAGTGAAAATACTTTTCGATGAATGCAAAACATGTTAGCATCATTTTCAATATTTTGGATCTTTTTTGTTTTTTATATAAATACTTATAAATCTTGTTTATATAAATACTTATAAATCTTGTTTATATAAATACTTATAAATCTTGTTTATATAAATACTTATAAATCTTGTTTATATAAATACTTATAAATCTTGTTTATATAAATACTTATAAATCTTGTGTAAAAAGTAATATTTTTATGATTCAAATTTATTAAAACTTTACTTGAATTCATTTGAAAAATAACTCGTAACCCTTGTTTGACTCATTTTCTAATTTAGTCTTTAACGATGTTTTTCACAAAGTGTGAATAATTGCTGTTTTCTGGGTCAGAATCTATCCACCAAACTTATATTTGGCTGATTTTTAACATTTAAGTATTTTTTAAGCTCTTTACACCAAGTAGTTTCAGACATTGTCTGAAGCGATTTCAATAAAAAAACAACTAGCTCTAGAAAACTGGTATAAACTTAATGACGTTTTAAACGATGTTCAAAGATTTTTTTGTTTTAGTAAATGTTTCAATTTTTTAGTTACTTGTATTCATAATAAATTTTCATTTTCTTTTACATTATTTAGATAAAATTTTAAAGTTTAATCAAATTTTGAATCAGAAAAACATCGTGAAATAATTATGAAATCTATTTCAAATTTTTTTTTCGTAAAAAAATTGCTAATGTTTCTCATTAGCCCAACAGATCCCATTAAAAATATTCCTCTAACAATACACATTAAAATCCCATTAATATGGCTATAGCCATTAAAACGAATTAAAACCAAGAATTAAAAATATTGAAAATGTTTCCTGAATTGTTTTGTATCTCATCACGAGATAAAAACTACATATATATCACATGAAGTAGAATAGATTCGATTGCTTTTTATTTAAAATATCTAAATAACGTCATTTTGTTTTAAATTGAAGGAAATTAAACAGTAGAAATGAGATGCTTTCAGAGAATTGTTAGCATCGCAGAGAATATAAGAGGAATGAATATGCAAATCCTACGCTATTAGTATAGCTTCTTTGAACTGAACAGATACAACACTTTGATTCTAACATGAAAACACAGCATATTTTAGTTTGAGTTTCACGTTTTACACCATAGTGCATCAGATAAAATTTTCAAAATGACTTTTTTTTTGCATATTATTTTTTGCGATTGAATGACCCCATCTTTTGAAAACGTGTTGGTGGATCATAACGCACACATAAAATTATCTTAGCAGATCATTAAATCACAACTAGTTTTAGTTGAACGTTTAATTATTACTAAAGATTTTTTACGATGCAACATCTTGCTTTCTTTTACAAGTAAAAAGACATAAAAATGCAAGTAGGCAACTTATTAATGTGCAACCATGGGCAATCTATACACACAGTGTGTGTAGGTCATAGCGAATAAAATATTTTAGACAAAAACAAAAATTAAATTAGGATCAAAAGGACCAGACACAATTTTGAAAACCACAAAAGATTGTTTGCAGCAGTTTTTACATATCTATTTTCAATTGAAAAAAACATCCAATTAGCAGGATGTAATTTTACAATAAATAGACACACGCACGCTTACATTTTATAAGAAAACTTTTGAATCATTCACTCCAAAGCAGAAGAATTTTCGAACCACCCTACGTATTATTTAAATAAATAAATCTCCGAATAAGTAGATAAACACATGCTTGTATTATATAAAAAGACTTTCAGACCACCCAGTAGGTATTTATGGTTGAGGAGCTGTGGTAAATTTCAGGTGAGAATAAGAGAGAATAAGGAAACTTGTAGGAACGGCATAAACCGATCATTTTGGAGTTCTTAGTTAGAACAGAAACACATTAAAAAAAATTTGTTAAAGAGTACAAATTAATCATATTAATACTTGATTGTTTCCATTAAACTTGCATTCAGGCCAGAAATACTTTCTATTCGACAGTTTAAAGGCTTCAAATGATTCTTTTGAATCTATTAATCTAATATATAAAAGGCACTATGTCTGTCTGTCTGTCCTTCTGTTTCCATATTTTCAAATTCTATCTCGTCCAAAACTAAAAATCGCAGAGCAGTGCTAGGGGCCTCAAATGATTGGAATTTTTACGGTCTTTAACAGGTTAAAACAGGTTTTAAGGGGGTCAAAAAGGGGTCAAAATTGAAATTTTGTTCCTTCATCTTAGTTTATTTTTAATCAGTTCATATGCGTGTCACGTTGGTACAGTGGTAACGTCACCAGCTTTGAATGCGACAGTTTTGATTTCAGTTTCGATTCTAGCTAATGGCACTCAAATACTTTATTTTGTTTTTTTACTTTTGAAATCACGACTCAATAATAATATATACGAAATCTGGACAAATAAAAATATCATATTTAAGCGTATTTTACAACTGGGCAAAGCCGCCGCCTTCCCACCAGTAATAGATTAAAATAGTTTTTTGTTTTTTGTTTGTTTTTGTGTTTAAAAACTTTGTTTTGTATTTAAAAACTTTTCTTTGCCCCAAACAAGGTATATTCCTACTGAAGTGGATAGGGGTTTTTCTGGATAGGGAGTTCAGTAGCAAGATGTTTATTCACATTACATTTAAACGCCTTTCAGTATAGTCAAGGAAACAGGAGGAAATGAGGGAATTCCAAAGGCGAGTGGTTCCAGAAAAAAGCTATTAGAGTAGAAAGTCTTTTGGCATCTAGAAACCTGTGCAGTGAAGAGGTGAGATTTTGCTGTGAGACGAGTAGGCGGAGATATATGAGTGTTCGAAATTTGAAAGTAATTTTGAAGGCATTAGATTGTTGTGTACAAATAAATTTCTAGTTGAATCAAATTTTAATGACCAAAGTCAAGTATTATGGTTATGTGTGTAACTAAACTGATCAATTTTCAAACGAATTCTCTATCTCTGAACTGTTTCTTTTTTCTTTTATAATTCTTAAACACCTTACTATCTGGCTGCTTTTCATCCTCTGCCGTGTGCAGCTCACCGAGGTTGCAGCATTTGTCAGTTTATATTATTACTCACTTGGAGTTTTCACACAAGCCATCAAAGATTTCTTTTTGAGAATAACCTGTGGAGTTTCCTGGATTATTATTATTATTATTATTATTATTATTATTATTATTATTATTTTTATTATTATTATTGTTGTTGTTGTTTTTGAAAAGGGATGAAAAATACTAATCAACAAGACAAACACTGGGATTAAAGTGTGGTATCTGTTCTGTTTTCAGTCATGACAAAAAGAAATCTTCCTAGACTGAGACAATTTTTACTTTCATTTCCATTCCAGGTGCTCTATTTGGGGAGAGGACGAAGCTGGATTCTCTCCATATTAAAAACCGGTCATGTCTTTAACTTTGCCTACGTAATGAAACGAGTTATTAAGAACAAACATCAACGATTGCTTTTTAATGAAAAGTCCAAGGGAGATAATTCTGTTTTACGGCAAATTGGCTGCAGGATTTTTAAATGATAATATTGCATTATTTTAATACATTTTTGTAGAAATTTCAAATTTCTCCGTCAAAATGCGTAAAAATTAGAGGGGGAGGACAAACTGATGAATCCAGCAACCCAATGTACAAAATAAAATTAAAATAAACACTTTTAGAAAAACATAATTGATTAAATATTTTATCAAAAGTGTTCTCCCTTTGAGAAATTACTTGATTAAAGGATTTTTATTTGAGAAAGAATATCTAAGATAATAAATAAATAAATAAATGCATAAATAATGTTGGAATTGACTGTGGCTTAATGGTTAACAACATGAGCTGAAGGTGTGAGAATGCCAAATTCGAATCCAGTTCAATCCACATAAACACTTACATCAAATCCACACTGGACCTAACCTCCTGAAAAGGAGGTAAATAATAATAATAACAATAATAATAATAATAATAATAATAATAATAATGAAACTATATAATTGTAAGCCCCCCCTCCTCCAATTATAATGTTGTCATAATCTGATGCTATATCAAATAATCGTGAAGGATCAAAAAGGAGGAAAAGACCAAGGAGAGAAAGCACTTAACAGACCTCCACTGACTGGAACCTTGGGGAGACTTATTGCTAGCCAGATTCCAGTGAAAACCAATTGTTACTATCAACAAGAAATCCATGGTAGACGGCTATTGAGATAACACAAATAAATTTGCGAAGGTGGAGAATACTGAAAATCTGGGGAGACTTGTTGTCACCCAGACTCCAAGGAGCGTCACAGGTTGTTCGCAACGAGAAATCTTCGATGATGGCCTGCGTGAAAACTCCTAGTGAATAATAATAATAATAATAATAATAATAATAATAATAATAATAATAATAATATTAATAATAATAATAATAATAATAATAATAATAATAATAATAATAATAATATTAATAATAATAATAATAATAATAATAATAATATTAATAATAATAATAATAATAATAATAATAATAATAATAATAATAATATTAATAATAATAATAATAATAATAATAATAATAATAATAAGAAGAAGAAGAAGAAGAAGAAGAAGAAGAAGAAGAAGAAGAAGAAGAAGATTAATAATATTTACCAACACATTTTGTATGTTTAGGGGTGCGAGTTATAAACAAATGTTTTTTATTAGGATTTATTTATTTGTTTGATAAAAGTGCAGAATATTTAACCTACCCCACCGTCCCTTCCCTAAACAAGAAACACATAATTTATATAAAACTCATTAGAATTAAATTCTTTACCTAACCAGCTAAATTTAAATGTTTATCACACTTTTTCCTTCACACGTTTTCGTTTATAAAAACCTCAACTATCAACTTTAATGGCGGCAAACAAATGTTGTGGCAGCCATTGCAAATCAATTGTTGAGAAGATAGATTTTGTTTTCTGCACTTTAACCATTTTTTATCCCCCTTTCTGCATCTTCCTTTTGTTTATCCCCCTTTCTGCATCTTCCTTTTGTTTATCACCTCCTCGATTCTGATATATAAAAATTTTATTTAAAAACTATTGTGTTGCATAGATACTCTTTTAAAACCAGTTTAAGGGTAAGGTTTGGTTGAAAGATTGCAAATCCCGTCAATCTGCCGGCAACAAAAAAATTTGCTGAATGAGAATCAATTGTCAACTGAAAGAATCATGAGTTTTCATGCTGGAATTGAGGGAATTTACAATTAATTACACTGAAAAATGGGTATTACTCCAAATTTTTATTTTTCTGAATTTTTTAGATGAGGATTGTTGATAATTTGTATTGTTGGGATTATTTTATTTTGTTGTAAAAATATAAAGATGAATTATGATGCACATTTTAATAAATGAAATATGACGGTATTTCTGATTCTCACCTCTCAGAAAAGGGGAGATAATTAGGTGTCATTTGCTAATGACAGCATAGTATCTAATAGTGTACGACTTGTACAATTTATAACAGACTACTACTTTCATCTTAAAAAAAAAATCGTCAACAACTGGTGGTCATGTGTCATTGATACTTGTGAGACTTTTTAATATCATCTTGTTCTGTTCTCATCACACCACGTATGTATTCATAAATGCATTGTGAGTCCTTTTCTAGTTGCTTGATAATAGTTCTGCACCGTTTACTCACTGAACCACATCCTTGTTTTGGCATCCACAAAAAAAAACATCACTAACGATTTCATCTTTAAACTGTCATCTAAACTTCAGACCCTGTCCCATCGACGAAATGTTGCATCCCTCTGCCTTTTCTACAAGTACTTAAACGTTGAATGCTCTGACGTAAATACCGCCGACAAACCCGACAAGCAGCTAAATCCCACTCCTTCACAGTAGAGATCCCTAGATGTAAGAGAGCCTTCTACTCCAGTAGTTTCTTCCCCAGGACAGCTAAACTTTGGAATTCCCCGCCGGGTCCTTGCTTCCCCAACTGTACTGACATGCAGAAGTTCAAGTGCAATGTGAACCGACATCTTGCTGCCCAACTCCCTACACAGTACCCCTGATGCCTATGTCCCTAATAGTAGCCCCCTACACCAAAGTGGCAATGTGCCTTGTTTGGCGTGAAAATGTAATTAAAAAAAAAAATCTCTCAACTGTGATTAGCAAATCTTATCCTTCTTTCTTTAATGAAATCTGACATCAAAGGATGGTGTATATGAAGCTACACTCCTGTGAAGCGTTGTCTTTAATAGAAGGCTAAAAGCAGTTCTTAGCATTCTCGTGTACATATTGGCAATTTTCTTTTCAGTTTCTTTTGCAATCACTTCAAAAAAATACACATTTTATCTTGGTAGAAAGATTTGACTTCCAAATTGCTTTCATCTGGTCCAAGACTTGTTGATTTGTACATTTTCTGTGCATTTTTTATGCAATTTTACTACGAAGATAAGTAAACTTCTTAACATTCATGAGATCAGTTTAATTTTGGGAAAAAATATTTCCACTTTCGTTTTAGAGATGGTTTCTAGTTTGCTTGTGTTCACAAAAAACTTAATGGCATTTGCTGTTTCTTCAAACATCTTGAATGAAACATAGTTTTCAGTTTGAAATAAGATTTTCTTCACACAAATTCAGAGATTGCATGGACATATCATCAACATCTCTAGTTTTCCTACGGATCCGATCTGCAAATGCTGACCAACATGGAGACAGAAGTGAATGGATATATTTTTGATCAGGTTACCCCAACTTGTCAGAAGGAGTGAAATTCAATCCTCCAGGCAAAAAAGTCAAGAGGTGGAGCAACAACACTAATGAGCCTTATTAAAATGGTCAGATATATTTCGAGCTAGAGAGAGAGAGAGAGAGAGAGAGAGAGAGAGGGGGGGGAGAGAAAAAGAGTGCGGGGAGAGAGAGAGTATGCAAGTTTGGCAGTGAATGGTTTAGCCTAAAGGTCCTCAATGAAACCTAATCTGTAGGGTGGGGAATGTAGGTGGGAGGGGGCAGGCAAGTTGGATTGTATAAACAGAAATATGAACCTGGGAAGTCGTGTCATCAGGCTGCACTTGTGTGTGCAGAGGAAGCAGCAACGTCATTAGGTTGTAGAAGAAAAAAAAAATGCCAATTAAACAAAAATATCTTTGTCTAATTGGCAGATTTGTCTTGGCATCATGCAATCCAACCTCAGGTGGAATGAAGAAGTTGATCTGTGTTAAATCTGAAGATGTATCCATTCAATGTGTCTTTTTTATTCAATTTTCTTTTCTTTTGGTTTTAGCTGAGAATGGAGCATCCTACTGGATATTATTCACCTGCTATTTCAAAGACTAACCGAGAGATCTTTTAAGAATTCTAACTAATTGTTTTTATCTAATTGTTTTTATCTCTCTTGCACTTGGTTAACTGGGTATATTCACCAGATAGGTTTTAAGTTATTTTTCATGCGCCTTGGGTCCCATATGATTATTGGAACAATTGAAAATTTTTCTAAGGCTTCAGTTCATTGTCATTCATAATTCTACATGTGTGATTTCAACCTAAATGTTTTCATATGTTAAACAGATGCGGGGATGCTAAAACAATTCATCCACTTAATCTGCACATGTAACAAAGAAAATATAATTTCAAACTTATGCCTGACAAAACAAGGAAAGTGCTATTTCAAACTTATGTCTGAAAGAACAAGAAAATGCAATTTTAAACTTATGTCTGACAGAACAAGTAAAATGCTATTTTAAATTACACCTGACAGAAAAAGCAAAATGCAATTTCAAACTTATATCTGACAGAAGAAGCAAAATGCAATTTCAAACTTATGTCTGACAGAAGGAGCAAAATACTATTTCAAACTAATGTCTGACAGAAGGAGCAAGATGCCATTTCAAACATATCTGACAGAACAAGAAGATTTCTATTTGAAACTTATGTTTGACAGAACAATCACAAAATGCCATTTAAAACTTATGGTTGACAGAACAAGGAGAATACTGTTTCAAACCTACTTCTAAGAGATCAGAGAAAATGCTTATTCAAACTTATGTTTGACAAACAAAGAAATGTTATTCTTAACTTATCTCTAGCAAAACAAAGAAAATACTATTTCAGAGTAACAGCCTTGTAGAAATGTTTGTTTGCATCTAAAAAATAAAACTTGAATTTTTAGTTTTTATTGTTGACATAAAACTGTTTGGTGAAAGATTCAAGTGCATATGCACTAATAGTGATTCCTCGTTGAACTGACTTGAGTTTTATTTGGCAATTAATTGACAAGATATGAGAATGTATGGGAATATACTTGCAACTTATAGTCTTACGTGATGTCTCTTCTATTAGTCCTTTTCCTAATGACCTTTACCTTATTTAAACTTCCGGTCAAAAATCCACTTGTATTGTTTGGTAAAGAAACCGAGAATTAACCACTTGACATCCAGACATGCAATGTATATTTTTATCTTAACAATCTCTCTCTCTCTCCCTCTCTCTCTCTCCCTCTCTCTCTCTCTCTTGTTCACTCTTTCCTTCTCTTTCTCAATCTCCTTTTCTTTCTCCCGTCTCTCTCTTTCTCTCAAATAAGTACTTACTCAACAGTTCAATCAATTTTGGCAAGATGTTTCAATTTTTCCATTTATAAATCAATCTATATAATAATACACTAAGGCGTTTCACGTGAATACGTACGTCATCACCTTTCACACATATTTTTCAAAATGAGATCGCCTGTTTAGCAAGCATGGTAACTGGTGACTAATCTGATGTCAATAAGGTAAAAGCATGCGATTTTACCCATTTTAAAATTAATTGTTGCAAAATCAAATTGTGTCATCTTGTTTACTAAAACAGTTACAATAAATATATCGAAAAAAGTCAAATTTGTTTTATTGATTTTAAGAATATTTATCTGATAATTATTTTTATGGTAAAAAGACAAAGAATATTGTTTTAAAAATAATTCAATTGTTGCAAATTTTAAAAGAGAAGAAAGATATTCGTTTTATTTATTTCAATAAAATATTTAGCTGACAATAACAATTATTTTTATAGAAGAAGGAGCAATATTTTTCTTAAAAGTATTGGTCCTGAAAAACGTTGATTATTTCAAAAGGAATATTATTATTCAAAGTAACTTATACTGATTGGCCATTGTGTAACCAAATCACCTAGCAGGGATATTTCTACATGAGCGAAAATAATTATTTTTGACTTCTACAGAAGGGAAAGATTCAAGGTGAGGTTTTTATAGTATAAAAGGAACATTACACTCAATTACCAATATCCTATAGCTGTATAAAACTACCATTCAACCATCCATCGAATATGGTGGCCGCACTTGTGGCTGATGCATGGACCGAAGGCTCTCCTTCTAGGACAGAATGCCAAAAACATTTTGCTGCCTCTGTTCAGTCTCAAGAGACAATGGACACTGTGTTAAGGATAGCTACTTGTGTAATTGTGCAGCAAGGGTTACGCAATCCTCAACCACACCTTTCTTGAAACGGCACTGTTTGAGTCCAGTGGCAAGGAGAAGTATTAGACGACTGGAAACAATGCTGAGATAAGCGTAGAGAACATACAACACCTGGAAATCCCACATGGTCACTCATTTGATGACTGACCAGGCTCAACATTGCTTAACTTTGGTGATATAACGGGAACCGGTGTGTCAATGCAAATTAGGTCATATGTTGACTATAATAACTATATATATATATACTAGACTACCCGTGGCCCGTTTGGTCAGTATGTTATATTAACTATGGAATTCATGTATGAGCGTGACACTTGTGACGTAAAGAAAATAGATTTTTTTTACATAACAGAAACATTTCTATGAAAGTATATTAAAATGAAAAATCACGGACGGATCACTCAAACATGAAATAAAAATCCTCCCTATTCGTGTAAAGTTACCTATTTTTCCGAATAATCGCTCAAAAATCGAAAATTAAACATAATTTTCCTACAAATCGAACGCAGACAAAAGTCATTTAGCAGCAAAAACGCAGATGAACCTACCAATGAGAAATATAAGAATGAAAAACCCATATTGGAATCCTTCAACCAAGTTATAGAAACTTAAAATCAAAAAAAAATAATTAATAAAACCTGAAGCAAAAAAATAAAACCTCAATAAATAAAATAAAATAAAACTAATATTGAAACAGATTAGTAAATGTGTCAACAAATTCACCGTTCTCACACAACTATTTCAGGTTTTAGTAACCACATCTCGACTAAATTGGCACTGTTTGAGTCCAGTGGCAAGGAGAAGTGCTAAATGAGTGGAAACAATGCCGAGATAAGCAGAGAGCACATACAGAATCTGGAAATCTCAAATGGTCACCCATTTTAGTACTGACCTGGTTCAACGTTGCTTAACTTTGGTGATCTAATAGGAACCGGTGTGTCAATATGATTTATGCTGTATATGCGGCCAAAAACAAGTCTCTAATCTAGTGTGTCAGGCATTGTCTGTTAGTCTTCAGTCCATTGTCACATTGCTGCAAGGTTGCATTTTAGTGCATATTTAACAATGGATCTAATACACCTGTATCTCTTCAAAATAAGTACTTCCTATCCACTTGACTTGCAACAAAGTCCCACCTCTTCACTGTAGAAATCTCCACATGCTCAGATATTTTCTATTCTAATAGCTTTTTTCTTTGGACCGCTTGTCATTGGATTTCTCTTTCCCCACCCTGTTCCACTGACTATAATATGTAGAAATTTATATGTTATTTGAATAAATACTTTTAGGCACAACTCCCCAACTTGGTTTCCCGTATAAATCTAGTTTCTATCACAGCAGCTGTTACGACCGATTCAGCATGTTTAGAACAAACAAAAGCAAAAAAAAAAAAATGAATAATTATAATTTTTCTTCGACTGATCGTCAACATGGAGTGTTGAGTTCTCGGTCACTCTTCATTTGATGATATTAAATGAGCGTAAATGAAATATAAATACTTTGAAACAAAGTTTTGCTTTTTCTATGTTTCTCGTTTTATTAATTACCTTTAGAATAAAACTAAATCTGGAAGCATGCAAACATTCATTTTGTTTTTTTTGTTTTTTTTTTGATTATGAACAAAAGTTTACTTATATACGAGGTCGACGAACGACTGATCATAGCAGTTCCACTCTAACGGTGGAACTGCTATGACATGCTCTAAGGGAGGTAACTGCTGCGGTTAAAATTAAATATTGTTTCAGCTGATAAGAGACACTGAGGGCCGTGACTTTTTTCTTTACACACATATCACGAACGCAAATATACATACATATATATGCACACACACACACACACACACACACACACACACACACACACACATATATACACGTACATATCTCGTATATATATTTATGCGTACATATCCCAGAGTTAAAAACATATTTCGATATAAATTTTCAGAAAAAACAATGTGTGTGTGTGTGTGTGTGTGTGTGTGTGCGCGTGTAAAATAAATAATTTTCTCCAAGTTTCTCATTTACAAAGTAATCTTTAAAATAAAATCAAACTTGAAACACACACACACACACACACACACACAGATACATATATATATATATATATATATATATATATATATATATATATATATATATGTATGTGTGTGTTTATGTGTGTGTGTATGTATGTATGTATGTATGTATGTTAATGTCCAGTACTACCTGCCTCATGGTCGGGTCACTGGCGACTAAACTGGTTCCCCCACCAGACTTGTTTGGTGAGGAGGGCGGCTAGTCTCCCTGAAGGATTAAAAACAAGACCTTCCAAAGGGCAAATGAACTCTTTTTCTGGGTCAACGGCCAACTAGCACCGTGTATATTTGTGTGTGTGTATATGTGTATGGGGGTGGAGAGGGCTCCCGTAAGCCGTGGTGAAGGCAACCTTTCTAGGAGAAGCAAATCTCTGATTTAAAAAACCATAAAACAGAAGACCAGTACCCGCATTAAGCTGGTCTGCAGTTTAATTTGTTTCTGGCTATCTTGCTCTTGCTTGTTGCTGGATCTCAACATTTTGAACCGAGAGAGAGACTTAGCTGTCGTACAAAGCTAAGACTCTGTAACATCATCTTTGTATAGATACTCCCTCAGGCATTTGGGCTCATGGATTTCAAATGTCTGAGGGAGTGGCACTCGTCTGACAAGACGTTGCAATCATCATGTATGTATGTATGTATGTATGTATGTGTGTGTGTATGTCTTCAAAGTTTTTTCATATATATGTGTTTGCGTTTCAAGTTTTATTTTATGGTTATGTAGTAAACGAGAAATATATTTTTTGTGTATACTTTGAGAAAACCACACACACACATAAATATATACGTTGTTGTTTTTTCTGAAAATGTATATGCAAATTCCTATTTATTTTAAATACTAGTGTACCTTTTGATGCGTTAAACTTTTTGTTTACTTACTATTTAGCATGTATTCGCGTTAAATTACTATATATATATATATATATATATATATATATATATATATATATATATATATATATATATATATATATATATATATAATTTATTAATAGAAGTTATAAACATTTTAAGTTTCGTAATTTTTGGTTGTGAATAGAGTAATAAGGTGTTCCTCATTTTCATTTCCTGTCAATAAAAAAGATGTCTGATTTTGATCATTTTATTCACAACCAATAATTACAAAACTGCAAATGCTTATAATTTGTATTAAATATGAAAATTTCTTAACGCAAATAGATCACAAATTAGTAGATAAAGCAAAATTGTTTTTTTTTTTAAATTTCCAAAACAAACATATTTTAAATTAATTTCCTTCAAAAAAATCTTTTTATGTTTTTTTATTTTTTTTAGATTATGATAATTTTAATTATGTAGACTAGCATTCTCATTTTGGATATTTTTTACAACGTTTCTGATGATGTAACCTCCGACCTTCTTAAGATACACCTTGCTGAAGTCAGGAGTCTTTATGTCAAACTAGGGAATTTGTGGAATTCCAGTGGAATCCTTTATGTAATTCACAGTGGACAGCTTACTTTCATACTGTCAGCTATGATTGGATAGAAGTCATAAATAATTACTAATTGCATTCTTAGTATCACCTCTACTGAGGATTGAACCTGCAACCTCTAGAAGATTATCACTTAGAACTTATTACTATTTATCATTTTATCTGTTGTATCGAGAATTCTGGCAGAAAAAGAATAAGTTACTCCTGTGGATTTCGTTTGAGGTTCCATACAGATTCCTGAGTTTGACTTGAAAATTCTTGAATACAAGGTGCACATGAAGAAATTGAGAATAGCAATCTGAATAATCCAAATAATTCAAGGCAAACATTGTTTTTTTTAATTTATTTTAATGTAAATTAATATGATATTGTGGAAATTTTGACATGGTGTCCATGGTAATAGAATTTTATCCATAATGTTTTATTTGATTTTGGAACAATTCAATTTAAAATGAATAAAAATCTAAATCGACATTTATTATGCACTTCTGTACGAGAAAGAGGTTTATGCAGACACTAAAAGAAATCTTGAATCTCAATCAGGATGTCTGGACCTTGGAATAGACTTCCAAGAGATGTAACAAATGCATCAACAGTGCAACAAACCAATGTGAATTGTGACAGGTGTTGGACAACTCTATTCTTTTCTGTGTAAATTTTTATCACTCTTTCCTTACATGACAACGAAAACTTGTTTTATTTTTTATAAAATTAATTGAATTGAACTGAACTTTTGACATTTGAGAATATGAGATATTTTTCAATTACTTTTTGGCATTTTATATTTGGTGATTGGATGATTTCACATTTTGATATCAGATGTAAAAACGAAAACACAAGGTTAATTTTTAAACAAATATTGCATAATAAAACAGAAGATGAATACTTGGTCAGAGTTAGTTTGGAAGTGAATAACGACGAAGCGTCCAACACATGCCAGCATGTAAAATATACGTTAAAATGATGATGATGAAGATGAAGCACACCTGTTGTTGTTGTTGTTGTTGTTGTTGTTGTTGTTGTTGTTGTTGTTGTTGATAAATAAAGGAGGCGAGTGATATGGGAATAATACAATGGACGTATGACGTGTATCTTAAAGACACACTTAAATCTGACGACCTCAGAAGAAGATAAAATCAGGGCAGTATAGAGAGAAGTGTATGGAACAGGATACTTCGATTGTATGGTCACATTGAAAGAACAACTTATAGGTATTTAGTTAGGAGATATAGAACAGTTGCAGTAGTAGGGTCAGTTCACAGGGGAAAGCCAAAGAAAAGATGGAAGAAAATGAAACATAGATTTGAGAAAATGAGATATAAGTTAAGATCTGACCAGAGATGGGTTAGTTTGGAAAACAATTTCTAAAAGTTGTTGATGATGATGATGATGATGATGATGATGATGATGATGATGATGATGAATGTCAAAACAAAAATCATCTTGAATGATGATGATGATCATCATCATCATCATAATTCAAGATGATTTTTGTTTTGACATTCGTTTCCCCAATATTTTTCTATTAAAAATTCTTTCTAGACGGATATCGGGTACTTACGAAAGGAACCACATGACGGTTGTTAACGTTCCTAAGTGAAAGTGTTTCCGTGGAATGAACTGGCTTTGAACTTGGCACATGCAAGTTTCCAGCCCGCATCGTTAACCACTGAGCTACCGTTACTTCCTTGCTGCTGATAATGATGATGATGATGATGATGAATTTGTAACCTGACCTCCCATCCCACCCAAAGACAAAATGCCACTTCAAATTCAAAATCTTGTATTTTCTGCAGCCAATTCCTTTATCAGTGGATAAGGAACAGTCGAAAGTCGGATAAGCGAACGATCGACAAGTCTCCAGAAAAAAGCATGAGAAAATATTCTGGCTCGAGCAACTCTTCCAACAATTATTTGGTTAGAATGCTTGTGTAAAGTAGAAAATGTTAAGCAGGTCGACTCTTCAAAAAACGGCCGAGACGTCAAGTCAGAAACACAAGATTCTTACATTGAACACCGAATAACACTCGAGGTTTAATATAAATTATGAATCTGAAATGTCAGGACAATTAAGTTGGTAATTAAAAGCAGCTAAACTGAATAAGATTGGGGTAGGAATAGGGATGCTGATATTGTGCTTGTATTAAAACTGACAGAGAAACATCATGTCATCATCATCATCATCATCATCATCATCATCATCATCATCATCATCATCAGTGTAACCTCCATTTTACATGCTGGCATGAGTTGAAAACTTTTAGAAATTTACTTCCAAACAAACCTATTCCTGACCAGGTCATTATTTATCCGTGTTTCTTGCAAGTCCATCCATTTCCTCTTTTATTTTGCTTCCCCCCCTGTGGACATGAACCTGCTACCTCAACTGTTCTGCATCTACTAATTTAAGAATACTGATCCATTCAATGTGGCCATACCGTTAAGGTCTCCTGTTCTGCACACATCTCTCTATATTATCCAGATTAAATCTTCCTCTGAGGTCATCAGATCTAAACCTGCTTTAAATCTTACATTACACATACAGTGTATCATTTTCATATCATTTTTCTCCATGCAACTCATGTCCTCAACCCTCACTGGCCAAGTATTATTTCGGTATATCATTGCAATTCATACATATGCCTATTAGACTCTTTTTATGTCTTTTCCTTAGACTTTGCAACTGAGAAAATTGCCTTAAGGAGAAATGCTTCCCAAGACCCTGAAAAACTTCATCAACCTGTCCCATATTTAAAATGTTTGGAGATCGGTCATCTCCCTCTCAATACAGATCAATCAGTCTTCTGTGTATCATGAGAAAGTTGCTGGAATCTGTGATAAACAGAAAAGCAGTAAACCACCTCAACAAAAATAACCTGTTCAGTGACATGTAATATGGTCTCCATTCTACGAGATCTACAGCTCATGTACTAACTCTAATATCACACAGGATTAGTGAATCTCTCAATAGGGACTTTATTTATAGAGCATTAGCTCTTGACATATCAAAGGCTTTTGAAAGAGTATGGCATAAAGGTCTACTTCACAAGATCGCAAGCTATGGAATAGCTGGAAATGTCCTCTCAATTATTAAATCCTTTCTCTCTAATAGGCTTATAAGAGTAGTCATTGATAGACAGTAATTAGAAACGCATTGCATTAATGCTGGCGTTTCTCAAGGTTCGATTCTGGACCCAACTCTCTTACTAATCTTCATCAATGATCTCCGAAATCACATTCTTAGATCATTCGTAGACATTTCTGCAGACGACACCACAATCTATGGCAACACTTCAAAGGCCAGAAATGACCAAGATCTTTCTGATTCTCTCTCTTCTGATCTTGAGAATGTGGTGCAATGCAGCAAAAGATGGCTGGTAAATTTTAATGCATCGAAAAAGCAGCTTCTCTTCTTTCATCATAATCGCTCTGATTCATATCATGCGTTAATTGAAATGAATGCCTCTCGTCTTAAGAAAACTCCATGTCTTGACAAGCTTTTGGGACTGACCTCATTTCTGATCTAAAATGGAAAACATACATCAAATTTGTTGTCATGATTGCTGGAAAAATGGTTGGATCACTTGGATCAGTTATCTCACTACCGATGCAATCCTGTACCTG
Source organism: Euprymna scolopes (assembly GCF_053919585.1). Classification (NCBI taxonomy): domain Eukaryota; kingdom Metazoa; phylum Mollusca; class Cephalopoda; order Sepiida; family Sepiolidae; genus Euprymna; species Euprymna scolopes. The sequence goes on from NC_136492.1 coordinate 146,718,828, forward strand.
TATAAAGGCCAGGTACATCCTAAAATGGAGTACTGTTGCCACATCTGGGCAGAAGCTGCTCGGCGCACCCTATCTTGCCTTGATACAGTTCAAAACTGGCTTCAAAGTAGGTGATGCCTTTTTCTCTTCTCCGCAACCTCTTTCCACTGCAGAGACGTTGCAAGCCTGTATCTGCTCTATCACTATTTTCGTGGCAAATGCTTGGCTAAACTCAAATCTATGGTCCCCTCTTGCCAAACTTTCACAAAAAAACACTCGACTAGCTACAACAACTATACATGATTTCCCTCACTCTCTATCTGTGCCTAAATCTAAACGCAGGTTCCATGAACAAAACTTATTTTCTCAGAACTATCCGCCTGTGGAACACTGTTCTGCTGGCCTGCTTCCTAGTTGAATATAACATGGTAACTTTCAAATCCAATGTAAACAAGTTCTTGTTGAGCTGTCCCCATAAATAATCAAATTCCACCCAATTTACACCATTACTACACTATCACCTTACGTTCATTAACTTTTATCCTCAAGTGGCCTTCGGGCCTTGATAAATGGTGTTTTCCAAGTAAAAAAAATTCTTGACTGCATTATTCTCCTTTTGAACAGCAATGCATGAACTGTGTCATTTCAGCACCAGCATGATGCGTCTCACATATCACTGGGGTCAACAGCAAAACACACTAGCGATTCTTACTCGCTTACATTCCTGAATACCACATTTACCTACGATTAACATCAATTTAAAGGATTTGGCGATTAAAATATTTGCAATAAAATTTTTTTTTTCAATCCAACGGAATCAAATATTGGTTTTCATCTTAAACTGCTGTCATGCAAATATTTCAAGTAAAACGAGGATTTTTTTCCATGCAAAATATTTTGTTCAAATTTATTCCTTCATCCCTTTCCCCTTCCATAAAAAAAACTTCTGCAAACTTTATGTTTGTATGTAAGGCGAAAGTGTAATCTTTTAAGCATGTAAGCTCTCCACAAGACTTAATCCGACTATGAATGAAGTATCCTGCTTCTATTTTAGCCCTAACACTAACCCTAACCTAATTTATTGAACAACCTTATTGTAATATCATTTGTTTGGTAAACATTTTTATGTTAACAATTTACTGAAAATAACCCTTATCCTCGAGTAGCCTCTGAGCCTTCATAAGAGATAACCTCTCCTCAAGTAAAAGAATAAACATAATAATCGAAGCAACTGATATTGTTTTCAAGAAGTGTATAACGTTTACACAGACTGGAAAGACTTGACCCTGGCTAAGATCAAAGTCTAAAATCTGTTCTGACACTACGTATCATTGGTTATGTCCTCCATAGAAATCTTTCTAGACTAAGGCCATTTTTTTTATTTTTGTCCCAATCATTTTGGGGAAGTGGGTTTTCCTTACATTAAAAACTCTGGCCCTGTGGGAAAGCAAATAAATTGGATCAAACTATGACCACCGTTCAGAAAGTCGTAAACAAAAAAGGGGAAACTGATTGAAGACTTTTAAAGATTTTGGTTTAGACCGTGGAAATGAAAGACACAGAAACCTTGGCACAAAAGGGGAAACAAGACCTCTTTTATAAGAACAACAAAAAAGATTTATTGAAGTTGAAGAAAATTGGACTTGGTTCAAGTAAAGAAAATGAAAAGTAAAAATTTCTTTAGTCTTTAACAAGTCTATCAACAGTTATCTTCAGGCGAATATTGTCACTGTTTGAATGTCCAGTGGACAGGGACAGGAGATAGAAGAGACGTTTTTCTTCATTGTTTTCAGATTTCTATCTACTGAATGACCGTCGGGTTAGGGTTAGGATTCCGTAAGGGGTTGAAGCAGCTCTTTAATGATAGGTAGAAATAATGCACCTGCAAGCTATGTATGCGTCCAAATCGCCCAGCACGGACATTTTTCTATGAAAGAAACTAAGTCCTCATTTATGACTGCTTCAATGCTAACCTCACGTTTCTAATATGTTCTACTGCACATGGAAATTTGCGATGTTTGTAATATTTGAGAAAGATAAGAGAAAAATAAAGTGCGTCAAGAAAGCAACTGGGTAGAAAGCTGTGTCCATCCAGGTTTACATCGCCAGTGCCTGGGATTGAATTCAACACTTCTGCCTTTTTTGCTTGCAGGTTGGCTTCATTCTTTGCATAACACTTATCACGGACAAGGTAAGTGTGCAGATTGCAGTTGAATGCAGCTACAAAATAGTTTAATGTGCATTTTGGCAAAAGTGCAGCAGATGCCAATCTTTGGCAGCAGGTTAAATTAAGAAACACTGATCTAAAAGACATTAAGAAATTCCTACCGAATATTATATGGAAGCCAACTTTTCAAAACTCAGACGAACTGAATTTATCTAAAAAATCGCTGCCATCGTAAGATTAGATCTCAGCTTTCATAAAACGCAAATTCATTAGCTTGAAGGATTAAAAAAAAAATCCAGGTAAGAATTCAGTAAAAATGCAGAAACACATTAAACTCTTCTTTGTTGGCAAAAACCACATTCTCACACCCACGTTAAATTTATAGATGAGCTGTCTTCATGTGTTTGGCAAGAATATTGACTTTTTTTTTTCGTCTTTGGTAAGTCATACGCGGAATTTATATTTGAGTACTAAAGCTTGTAATTCGAGATCTATGTGTTGTGGCCAAAATCAACAACACACTGGATCTCCTTGGCCTTTTCTCTTCAGCTGAATCTTTACCCTCAAACCCAAAGTCAACAGAGATTAGATTTTTTTTGAAATGGCTTTTTCCATGTTGCAGTTCTAGGTGGTTTAACCTTGCAGACCTTGCTTCCTATCTTTTGAGGGGAGCACATTTATTAATCCCTGGTGTAGTATGCCAATGGTACTGCCCAGGCAATTTTTAAAAGGTCAGAGTGCTCCTCTAGGAGCATTAGCTTGATTCTCCCTCTTTGTGTTACATCTGCCTTAGGTGAGAAGGAAGTAAATAACCTCCTTGGTCTTTTGGTTAGGAACAAAGTGAAGTACCTGTTCTGATGCTACATTTAATCTTTTCTGTCGTTGGTTAGTGAAAGAGAAATTCTTTTAGTCTGAGGCAATTTTAATTTTTGCTACAATTCAAGGTGCCCCTTTTTGTAGGAACTGGATTTTCACCACATTAAAAACCGACCTTGTGTCTAACTTGTCATCGTGGGGAGACAATAGGAACAACATATTGGGTTTACATTGCAATTAGCATGCATATATAAAGTTAGGTTTATATATATATATATATATATATATATATATATATATATAAAGCTGAATGTGTGTGTGTGTGTGTGTGTGTGTGTGTGTGTGTGTGTGTGTGTGGCTACGAATAGGCTCCTATATGGTTGACTATTTTAAAAAACTGATTACATATAATGAAAGAAGATGTATCGAGACACAGGAATGGGTATGTTTGATCTGGCAGAACGGTAGTTCATTAAAATTGTGGGGTCTGCAATCGCGCCTAGTCCACAAAGTATGGAAATAAAAAATTAAGAAATTAAAAAAAGACGTTTACAAGTGTTTTTGATATAGATGTACATAAGAATACTCTGATAAGTATATTTTAACTTAAATAGGGATGGTATAATAAAATTTTGGGGTCTGCGTTCGCGCATGCCCTCCATAGAATGGAAATAGGCACAAACTTTAATAAAGACTTTTCATATCTATCTGCGTAAGTATACTTTGATAATTTTGTTTCAGTTTGAAGAAATATGGTATGATAAAATTATGGGGTGTTCGTTCGCACCTGATCTCCATAGAATGGAAATATGTCACAAAGTTTAACAACGTTTTTTAATATATATCCACAGAATATTGTGATAAGTATTTCAGTGTGAACAAGTATAGTATAATAAATTATGGGGTTTATCTATTTTATTTTTACTTTCATCATATTTTGCTTTGGTTTTGATACCCCCAAATTCGAAGCTATCTCTTTACAACCCTTCCTTTTCATAACCTTTCATACTTTCATAAATCAGAGTCCATTTTCTGTAGGCTGTTTTTGAACCCAGTCAATGACGGGTACTTTTGCTAGTATATATATATATATATATATATATATATATATATATATATATATATATATTATGTATTTAGATATTCATATATTCATATATTTAGATATGTATATAACGTTAGGTATGTGTATATATTCATATATTTATATAGATATTTGGGTGACATGAACTCTGAAATTAATTAACCGATCCTTATAAATTTTGGAAGAAAGCTGCTAAGGGTGTACAACATGGGCTATATTTAATTTAATTTAGCTTTATGAAAAGGGGAAAAAGGGACTGGGATCCCTTAATGAGAATTCAAATATTTCAGATTTTGATGAAATTTTGGCATTTATGCAGAATAATGGCCGTACTGAAATAATAACGTAATTATTAAGAAACACAATCTTAACATGGGGAACTGAAATTTTTTCATTCTGTACTTTCATACCACAATTTAATAAACAAAATGTACCGTAAAAATTTAATTTAACTTGAAAATTCTATCCAAAAAATACCACAGTCCATATTTTACATAAGTATCGCAATTTTAACCAGTTTGTAAACATCAATTAATAAATATTCCGAAGTTGGGGTATTTTAAAGAGTGGTTAGTGGGGTATAATATGGATAGAATCTCTCATTTAAAAATTAAAATATTTCAGATTTGCATTAAATTGGATCCATTGATCATCAGGCAGGAATTAACCGATCATTATGAATTTGGAAAAACAGCTGCCAGATATAAAGGATCGTAATGTGAACTATATTCGGATTCATTTTTTACAAACGTAGTAAAAATTCAAAATAAATAAAAAATTAAAATATTTTTGATTTGTATGAATTTTAATCAATTGTGAAACACCAATTAAAATTTCGTTAATTTTAGTTTCTTTTTAAAAAAAAACCCCTTAAGCTTAAGCCATTGATATTTTTCTAGAATCAAAATAATAATAGATCATGATATTTAGTCGCGTATATTGCTTTTAATCTTTGTAAGAACTCATAAAAATGGTTCAGTGAATATATTCAATTATTTGCAGATTTCTTCACCCCGTGAAAATCTCATACGTTTACATCCGGGTATCGCTAAATAAATACAGTTTGTAATACTCACTCGTTCTCCTTTGGTGCCATTACAAGTACAAAGAGGCTCACATCCTTGACAAGCCTGAAAAAAAAGAAACAATGCATTACTAATGGTTTACAAACAATAAAATCCGGGTTTCAATTTACTTAATGCAAAAAAGACATATGGAATGCTTTCAATTATTATACAATGCATAATCATAAAATTATTATACAATATATGATCTATAAAATTATCATACAATCTATGATGTATAAATTTATTATACACTTCATTATCAATAAAATTATTATACAATCTATGATCTAAATTATCCAATGTAGCTAATGCAAAACATTACACAAGTCAAAGACGTTATTTCTGAGCTCCAATCTTTAACACCAAAACCAACAATGTCTAGATAATTTCTGAAATAGCTTTTTCCCTAATCACTGTGGTACATTGCTTGTTCTGTGCAGTTCTAAGAGGTCCACCGTCCCAGGCTTTGCCTTCTCTTTTTCAGAAGACATTAGCTTATTGCTAATCACCTTAGGCAACCTTACTGGGAAACGTCAATCAGATATTTTTTACAGGTCTGAGTGCTCTTCCTCTCAGCAACTGGCTCTTCAACTCAAACACCTCCTGAGGATAAAATAACTATTAGTAAAATTGAACTAGAAAAGTTTACTTATCTCTTTTCTATTAATCTGGTCTTTCATTTTAAAAAATTGCTGCAAAGCATTTTTTAATGACAGAAAGTTTATTAATCGATTCCCTAGACACGTTTTGGATTGTGGATATTCCATATTTTCATTTTTTTTAAATTATTCAATTTATTATTAACTTTTGTGACTTTAATCTATAATCGCAGCAGAATGTTTGATGGCCATAGAGGAAGATGAATCTCTAGCAGATCAATGGTTCTATGGTATTAAGAGTTCCTATTACCAATGCCTTTCTGAATCCAGGGTCGTTTTTTAACGTGGAGAAAAGGAACAAAAATAGAAAGTGTCTCAGTCGTGAAGGATTGCTCCTCCACTGAGAGAGAACAGGAAGCTGAAGAACAACATCTGAAGAACAGGTACTATATCTTGATCTTGACCCAAAGACCAAGAACGTCTGTCTTGTGGGATTAAGAGTTTGTATTTATTTGCTTCCCCACTGAGCAAATTAGGCACAAGGCCGTTTTTTAATGTGGAGACTGAAGGGGAGGGGGACCAGCTCCTCCAAGAGGGAACTGGATAGTGAGAATTGGTATGAAGGGTTTCCTCTACATTGACCAATGTAACAAAAAACAATGGTCTTATATGTGGGGTTGCCCCCACATATGGGCTTTGATTGCAGTATCTGCCGGAACAGATGGTGTTTATTTGCTCCCCCACTGAGCAAATTAGGCACAAGGCCGTTTTTAATGTGAGGTAAAAAACCAGCTCCCCTAAAAGTAGGCAAAAAGGGGTCACTCTGGTTACCAAAAATAATAATTGTCCCAGTATAGGGGGTTTCCCCTCCATTGACTGGTACAAATTATCTTAAGTGCAGCATCTGCCGGAACAGATACTACACTTTGAACTTCGATCTTGGCCCAGAGGCCAAGCAATCCCTGATGGGATTAAGAGTTATGTAATTCGACTGCAGCTATGCGGATGATCTAAGGACAACAGATAGGTGCGAACAGGCAAGTTAGATGCTACTGCACTGGGGAAGGTAATGGCAACCTACCCCACGTATTCTGCCAAGTTCAAAATCATGTGATGTCTTCAGGGGAATTGGACCAACAATGGACCGAAACCTATGGAGAACACTAACCATGATTTCGTCTATAACATGAATATGCCATGATACGAAAAGAAGAAAACCCCAGAGCAGAAAACTTGATTCGACTAACGAGATTTACCCATTTCCTCGTAAGTAAGAGATTATCAATGGCTGCAAAAATAATTAACCACTAAAAATCGTAAAATTTGTTTTAATATACTTGATTAATTTACATGATTTTTGGAATATAACATCTTAGTTACGTGACGAGATTTAGAGATTTTTTCTGTATTTTCTAAAAAAATAAGTGTAATTCTAAATTAGCAACAAAAGCTCTTACTCGTAGAAGCATCTTTATTAAAAAAAGATTTTGAACAAATAAGCTGCTTTGAAACTACGTTAAGATGCAACAATTTTCATTTAAAAACAATCATTCAAATTATTTTTAACTTTAAATGCTTCTTATTAATTTCGGATAGTAAAATGTTCATCATCAAAGTAGAAGGAAAGAGTTTTTTGTCGTAGCTTCATGTTGTTATATTGAAGCTGGGTGTTAGTGTTCTCACATGTGATACTGTGCAAAAAACTCTTCACTTGTAAACGTTCGTTGTAATGTTATGAGAATCAACAAAAAGTTCTTCGAAAAATAAGCCACGGACATTTTCTTTATGACAAAAAACTCTCTTTTCTTCAACTCTGAAGATGGATATTTGTATCTTAACGTGGTTTTAAAGCAGTTTGTTTGTTTATTCAAGAATTTTCATTTTAAATCTAATTGACATAATCACCATCTATGAACTGCAAAAACTAAATGATAAAATAAAATATATTATTAAAATAAGACATTAAAAGGTTAAATTTATTAATTTAAAACATACGGTGTTTGTCCTAATTGCCACTTATGGCGGCAATTAAAAGTAAAGAAAATACTGAAAAGTGTGTATAGTGTACAGAACGAAGATGAAATATTCCAACAATCACGTGATTTGATCAAGTGCTTTTTTCAAGCAAATCAAATTTTACAAGTAAGCGAGTAGTCACAGTGTTTTCGTCGGCCATCATGAAATTCGATAAAATATGAAAAAGGGAGGGCAATTTAAATCGAAGTTGAGAGGTGAAAAACAAACCATATGTTCAATACAGTTTAATAGTAAAATCGCTAAAAATTGTAAATGTTTATTTTCTTAGTTTTAAATAAAACTAGTTGATCGGTTTACGTAATTTTTGGAATATGACATCTTCGTCTGTAACAAGTACAGACTTTTCTGTATTGTCTTTACTTTAAATTGCCGTCATAAGAGCCAATCTGTAGAAGCACTAAACATATTTAATTAACAAGTATTTTACGGTAAGAAAAAGAGACCCCCCTGTAATAATAACAGTTAGTCAATAAAAAGAAAAGGTCTTGCTTAAAAAAAAAATCACTTTCTCTTTTTTATTGTTCATTTATTCTTTACTCATAAGGAATCTATTAATATTGAAAAGAAAGTTCCACGTGTGTCGGACATCTTGAACAGCCGTATGTCTTCTCTAAACACGTCTCCCGCCACTTACACTTTTTCATTCATTAAAATTTTCTTGCCAAGAGACCGTAGCAACTTCCTCCTACCCTTCCTCTCCCCACACTCCTCCTCGCCCCTTTCAAAAGGAAAAAAAAAAAAAAAGTACGCCTCTATATTTGCATTACAAATAGAAATAATTCCCTTCGTGGCCAAGCGGTGGATTTTTGAAGAAGTCTTTTTTTTTTATTATTATTTGAAACAGGAAATGGAGTCAGTAGGTTGAAGAATGTCAAGGAAATATTACCAGCGGAAAAGTAGTTGGTAGCAACAAAAAGAAAGAAAGAAAGAAAGAGAGGAGGGTAAGGTTTAGTCATTTGTCTTATATATGAGGGCGGTCAGAGTGTGTTGTGTGAGATATGGGCGAAATAGGTATAAACAGATTTCGTTATCATCCAAGCTGGAGGGTAAATAACCGTAATCTTAGCTTTCTACAATCATTGCATTTTAATTGTCCAGCTATGAGCACTGCGGAAAGAATAACGAATAATGAAAAATAAATTTTTAAAAAATCATAAGCAGACTTTCTATCTATCTATTTCTCTCTCTATCTCATATCTATATATTTATAATACTGAGAATGTATGTGTATGTGTGAGGATACTTCTCAACCTATATACTCAACGAATTTTGATCTACAGACTTGAAATTTGGTATATAGAGGATTCATATACGTGGAAAACTTTAATCCGTTTTTTATCTGTTTGTCAACTATTTCACGAATGCGCATGTGCGGCCGGAAAACATAACAGTTTCTTTATGTTAAGAATACGTAGGTTTGAAAACACTTTGTAAATAACGTTTCAAACTGGCCTAATGGTTATCGTACTTTACTCACTGTCCCTAGATTTTGGTTTGGATCTCAGCTCGAGTATCATTTTTTTTTTACTTACAAGAATTGAACTGTTTAGATAATATATATATATATATATATATATATATATATATATATATATATATATATGATGAAAATAATGGAAATAGTATTCCGACAAAATAGAGAAATAAAAAGGAACAAACCGTATTATGTGTTCATCAACGTTTCGTCTTTATTTTATCCAGAAGAAGTCTCGAAATAAAGACGAAACGTTGATGAACACATAATACGGTTTGTTCCTTTTTATTTCTCTCTCTCTCTCTCTCTCTCTCTCTATATATATATATATATATATATATATATATATATATATATATAATACTCGCTTGCACATGTGTCAGTTTCTTTCTGTTTTTTACTTCATTAGTTTTAAGAAATTTAACTTTACATTTAATACATACGGTATTTCTGTTTATAATTAATAAGAATTTTGTATTAAATAAAATATAATATTTATGCGTATTTTACGACGGGACAGTCGGCTAGTATATATATATATATATATATATATATATATATATATATATATATATATATATATATATAAAGCTTCTTTCTTAGAATTGTATGCCTGTGGAACTGTGTTCCATTTTTCCGATTTCCAACTGATTACAAAATATCACTTCCAACGTGAACAAATTCTTGATGAGCCAATGTCTTCACTAATCTAATTTACCAAATGTCCACTACTAACGATTACTCCGACATGTTCCCTTTGATCACTGTACACTCATTAACCTTTATCCTCGAATGGCCTCCTGTCCTTGATAAGTGGTAACTCCTTTGTAATATATATATATATATATATATATATATATATATATATATATATATATATATATATCGGAGCAAACAGTTAATAAAACATGTTAAAAAACACTTTGAAATGAGTTAAAAACATATTTAATCTGAAAAGGTGTTTCCTCTTCAGATTAAATATATTTTTAACTCATTTCAAAGTGTTTTTAACAGGTTTTATTAATTGTTTGCTCGTATTATAAGCTCTATCTCCTATTTTGTTTTATCGGGCTTTTACATCTGGCTGAGATAACTTTATAAATATTAATACTTTAATATTTATAATATACTATTGTTTTACCATCTTGGATCATTTTGGTAAATTTAATTGTAATTTTTATTTTATTTTATATATATATATATATATATATATATATATATATATATATATACATATACATATATATGTATAGATTATAGATAGATAGATAGATAGATAGATAGATAAGGAGAGATGAAAAAGGAACAAACGAAGTTATATGTTCATCAATGTTTCGTCTTCATTTCGAGGAAGTCTTGAAATTATCGTTGGTGAACATAACGCAGTTTGTTCCTTTTTTTATATCTCTATACGTACAAACCACACAGGAATTACTGAGCTGCAATACGCCGACGACAGCTGTACTCTAGCCCATACTATTTAAGATCAACAGATGTCGGCAAATAACTTCTCAAAAGCTTACATGCAATATGGGCTCAACATCAACATAGCCAAGACTAAAGTACTTCTCCAACCTCGTCCCGGACATCAAACACCTCCTGAGAATACAATAACCATTAGGGGAATAGAACTAGAAAATGTGTAACAGTCTCCTCATCTCGGCAGCGTTCTATCAACAAATGCTACGGCCGAGAAAGACATTGATAGAAGAATCAGAGCTGCCTATATGGAAAACTGCATTCAAGAGTATGCAGCAATAAAGGGATGACGCCAAGCTCATGATCTACAAAGCGGTTGTAATCTCAACAAGTGATCGATCGTCAGAATGTGAGAGCTAAAATACAAATTATTTATTTAAAACTATACGTCACATATTCCAGGATGTGCCATGGTTTCATTGATATGAGTTACTGCTTAGAAAATGCCGTTATAGTCCATCCCAATTCTTCAAAACTCACGAAATAAAGACAGTTCGAAATAACAAATTCAACAGTCACTGGTTTTCTAAACAGTAAAGGTTCATCCATATCAATGAAACCATGGTACGTCTCTGAAATATGTAACGCAGAGTTTTAAATAAATCAGGCTTAAACAACTCAACTAAGACATCTGGATGAAGTAAAAGTGGAGAATTGACGATGCTGCAGCAGTTGATGAGCAATCTCAACAGCGGATTTCTAAGAACCATCCGTACAAGATGGCGCAATCTATAGGACGTATTTCTTTTAATGAGGATTCCATAATTGTTTCTAAAATGGCATGTTTTAAAGTTTCAATAAATAAATAAAATATTTTTCTTCCATCATGCTTGGTTTTATTGGATTGTTAAAATGTTCAGGGTTTTGGGGGTCACCCTATATATATATATATATATATATATATATATATATATATATATATATATATATATGAAATAAGAAAGTTCATTCACTAATCACTATATATATATATATATATATATATATATATATATATATATATATATATATATATAAGATAAAGAAAATTAAAACTGTAAGTTGAAGTTTACAATCAAAATTTATTGTTCGACTGAATACACCAAAAAACAATTTACAAAGTCCTTATTCCATGGAGTTTCAAAGAATGCTATTCTTGCTATTCTTCTCATCAGAGGACAAAAAGAAATCAGCAAATTATATTTGTAGCAATGCTAGAATTTGCTAGTTATGGCACTAAGTGAAACCTCAATTTATTATAGTCATAAATTGCCAAAAAAAAAAAAAACAAGTGAAAAAATGTTGGATATGTAAAAAAAAAAATAAAAACAAACCGCGCATAATATTTCAGCTTGCATTCTCTGAAGGTAATCTGAAAGGCGAAAATAATTCTTTAGAATAAGCTCTATTCTCTATTGCGTATTGAGTTTTTTTTTATTCGGTTGTGATTAAATTATCAATTATCTATATATAAATGCTGGTATTTATATTAGATTGAAATTTAACATTGCATATATCAGGTAAACACTAAATCATTTTGATTTCATTTATATATATATATATATATATATATATATATATATATATATATATATATATAAATCGATGAATCTTCCATATGTGTCATGAACGTTTTCGATTTCCCGTCGAAACAGCATCAGACGAAAAAGTAAATGAACCAAAAAATGGAGAAAGAAGAAAACGTCAAAAGGCAACAAGGAAAAGAGCATGATAAGTCAGACGAGGTGAAAACGTTTTTATAGTGTTCCAGAACAAACTGGCAATTTTAAATTTCGTGACTGAGCATCGTATATGAAAGTCGCTGTATGTATGCACTTTAAGATGTTATTATTGGTCTCGTATGTGACATTATTAATTGTGGAGTGTTAGGTTTTATGTAAATAGCTTTGCGTACTTTTAATATTTGTAACTTGATTTCGGATTTTGTTATTATTATTATTATTATTATTATTATTATTATTATTATTATTAAATAGGACTAGCAGTCTCAATTTGGAGGGAGACAGCTATGTTTTTGTAGATGTTGGTAAATTGAGCTAGAGTTTACGACATGTATGGTAAGGCGACGGTGTAGGGTAGCAGTTGAGTAACCAATGTTGTTATGAGCTTTCTTCTTCTTCTTCTTCTTCTTCTTATTATTATTATTATTATTATTATTATTATTATTATTATTATTATTATTATTTTCTTCTTCTACTTCTTCTACTTCTTTTTCTTCTTATTATTATGGGAATTACACTCTCTCGAAGGGCATCCAATCTTATAAACAACATTAGTTCATTCTAATGTTTTAAGGTTGGGGGTGTTTTTAACTAACATTTTGGGTCTTGAATTTCTTGCAAAAAATAATGAGTCTAATTTTATTATTACTGTCAGTTAAATATGTGTGCATATTTTTTATCGCCTTTTCTTCTAATTGGAAATTTGGCTGAGTTAGTTTATAGTCGTATATGTTAATACAGCATCACGTGTGATGTTGGGTATTATTATTATTATTATTATTATTATTATTATTATTATTAGTAGTAGTAGTAGTAGTAGTAGTAATTAAAAAAAATTACATAGTTAATTTTATTTAATCATCTACGATATAGTTGGGAAATTCGTTGTTGATAATTTTTTTATGTTTTTTAGTCCTATGGTTAATGCTTTTTTTATTAAAAGTGATTATTTTGTGCGGTTTAGTAAGTTATATATATATATATATATATATATATATATATATATATATATATATAACCCCTTTTTTCATTAAGATTTGATCGTTATTGGAATGACAAATAAATTCATATATGCCTACATTTATTTTACACACACACACACACACACACACACACACACACACACACACACACACACACACACACACACACATAGACGCGCGCGTGTGTGTGTAATTTTCTTTGCAAGGAAATATTAAAATTTGATTGGTTGTCAGAAACAGTATTAGTAAACATTCGATATTTCACTGAATTCAATTTTAACATAAACCCATCTTTAGATTTGCCACTTAACGTCTGGGGACCGTCCGGCATTGTTAATTAGCTTAAAGTGTTTCGATAGAGATTATATGTAGGTTGCCATCTTTTGAAATTAAATGTACTTTTGAGATTATAATGTTTTATATCAAATACTGTTTCATCTATGTAGTATTCTTTTTAGTTATTTATTTTGTGTATTTTTACTCTTTTTCAACCTAAACTAGGTATATTGCTAATTGGAACATAAGGGACTACTATTTGGGAGCGTGTCTAACTGGGACTGTGGGGAGTTGAGCAGCAAGACATCTGTTAATATTTCATTTTAATTTCTGCAGATTAATACAGCCAACAAAGCAGGAAACATGGAGGGAATGCCAAAGTTTAACAGTCTAAGCGAAAAAATTATTAGAGTAAAAAGCTTTCCCGTATCTAGGGACCTCGTCAGTGAAAGGGAGAGATTTTGCTGCTTGTCGAGTTAGTTGGGATTATGTACTTTGAGGAAGCACAAGTGCTATGACCTTATCAGAGCACATTCCATTAAAGTACGTATAAAACAGACGCAGGGGTGTAACGTTGCGACGATGGGGGTAAGGTTTGAAGCTTGGCTGACAGCGTGCATTAAACTTGAGACTTTTGGGGGGGATTTGTCTAAGATTGAGAGGCTAGTTATACATGCACTAACCCTAACCCTAACCCGCACTCGCCCAGATTTCAGTAGTGTATGCCCGATTAAACCTTTAATATGTTCATTTTTGACTAATTCAAATACGAGAACGTTCTTGGTTTTAACATTAAACTGATACAATTTCTTCTTACAAGTTCTTGAAGCCGCCCTAAAAATATAAATAAATATTAATTAATGTCTCCCACGGCTGGTGAATTTGCCCCGCCTAACCAGAAGAAAGTGAATGAAACATATTGGAGTGATTTAAACTAATTGGAGCCGAATAATATGAACAACATCCGTTGAAAACAATTCAATTTGTTTGCACTTCCTCTTCGGTATTTCTTGATTTCAAAACGAAAGAATTGAACGGAACAAGACTGGACTCTAATCAATGACATATGTCATGGGGACATTTTTTGCAGGAAGTGAGAAACGTTCTCTTCTGTTGTTGTCGACTGATGGAATAAACAACAGATTAGTTTAAGTGTCGCCGCAAAAAGAAGAAAAAAAAACTGATGCAGCTTAATTTTTTTGTTAATAAAAATTGTTTTATTCTCATTCGTTAATTTGTTTATCGTCTTCGTACAACATCAAAACAAGAAAATTGAAACATTAAAAAAACAAAAACGGAACCCATTCTTCAGATGTGCCCTTTTAATCTGCGCACTTAGCGATGACAGTGCTACTTGATTCTTAAGTATGACAGATGAACTGACGAAATGTTATTTTAAACCTCAGCATGACAGACAGACAGACTCACTAATAAAATGCTATTTAAATCTTGAGCGTCACACAGTGATGAACCAACCTACTGGCCAACACATAAATATAAAAACGTCCATTGAAACATTTAAAAGTAATACGGATGTTGCCACATCTGGTGCATCTACCACTAATCTCTCACTCTAAGAAAGGTTTTAAAAATAGTCTCAAATCTAATAGGTCCTGCACTATTGGCCAAGCTCCAATCTCTGTCACATCGCCGCAGTTGCATCTCTGTGCCTGTTTTACAAGTACTCTAATTAAATGTGCTCTGATAAACTCATAGAACTGTTCCCCCATCGACGTATATGACCCGACTAACCCAACAAGCAGCAAAATCCCTCTCTTCACTGTTGAGGTCCCTAGATACTGGAAAGCCTTTTACGCTAATAGGTTCTTCCCTCGGACTGCTAGACTGTGGAATTCCCTCCCTGTTTCCCACTTCCTAGACTGTACTAACATGCAGATGTTTAAATGTATAGACGTAATTTTCAAATTTAAATGTGACAGACGGATTGACAGAATGCTATTGCATTTTTATTATTAAGATTATTATTATGCTGGTCACGGCGTTTTGGCCGATGTAGCCTCCAACAATCTTCAAGTGTACCTTTTCAAACTCGGCAGTGTGGATGTAAAACTCAGGAATCTGCACAGAATTTTAGGACTCGTGGCGCAAGGGATAAACTACTAGTTAAAATTCAACTGTAATTGTCATTCTTCTAGAGGTTGAAGGTTCAATCCTCAGTACATGGCGATATGAAAAATATAATTGTTAATTACTTAATAATTTTATTTAATTACTTAATAATTTTAATTAATTAGTAATTTTACCTGATTATGGCTGATAGAACAAGAACATGCTATCTTCGTGGATTAAATAAAGGGTTCCGTTTAACATTTTGTAGATTCCCGAGTTTGATAGAAAGATTCTCCCATTCGACAAGATACACGTGAAGAATGTCAGAAGTTACATCCACTGAAATATTGTGTGAATAACAACAAAACTCAAGATGAGAACAATTGTTGAGCAAAATCATCAGTCCTCATCTTGAAAATTCCGAAACAAATTAAAGACTGATAAACCAAATGACTAAGCATCTTATAAAGATGCTCGCAGGTGGGTGCTCGGCGTTGCCCGTGCGCCGGATCCCCACCCCCTACCAAGATAAATCAAAACAACTTTTCTTTCAATCAGGGAATGTTCGTGCAACCGTAAAAAAGAAAACAATGAGCCGTGATAGCCAGGCTCGAACGTAAAACACGAAAGAGGGCAAAAACGTTTGGCCGTAAGTTTTTGCCCATACGGAAATAAGCGCTTATGACGTCATAGCTTTGCAAAATAAGCATTTTAAATATTAAATTAAAGACGTTGGAAATTCTTTCATTTAATCAAATTCAAAGAACAATGCTTGACGCATGCGCAGTTGTTGAAATCGTTCAGAAAGAGACGATTTTAACTGATCCCTGTTTCATTTAAAACTTTATTTTTATACGAAATAATTGACCATTTTTCCCAATTTTAACATTTTATGCATCTGACGTTCTTTCAGGTGGAACCGGTTTCATCCTGGTCAGATGCGGATGATGAAAGTTATTAGCAGACATACAAATACACACACACACACACACACACACACACACACACACACACACACACGATTTTCCTTTATATAATAGACTAGCATGGATACCAGACTTTGCCCAGGTGGACATGAAGTTCGGTTTAGACGCAGTTGCTATACTAAAGATAATGAGCAATCCTCACAAAAAAGTACGTGATAACTTCCCCACCAGCCCGTGCGCTGAAACTCTTCTTCCAAAAAATAAATGAATCAAAACGACTTTTCTTTCAATCAAAATAACAACAAGCGCCCGTGTGATTGCAAGAAAAAAAAAAAAAAAAAAAAAAACCGCAGTAGGTTGGCTCGAACCTGAAACGCAGAACAAGGTAAAAACGACTTATTACGTTATGACCCTGCAAAATAACGTTTTTAAGCGTGCTTTCAGTTTGCTACGCATGCATGACTTGTGAAAATGGCGTCGCGATAAGTGACCCCCATTTGCAAGAAATGGTCCAGTTGACCACTACAAAATTAATCTTTTTTGTCTCATTTTCAGATATAATACGTCCAAGGGATCGCTCTTTAAGATGGTACCAGTTTCAACCCGGTTTGATTTGAACGACAAAAGTTTTTAGCAAACACACGCACACACAAACAAACCAACATTTGAGATTTATATTACTATATTTCTATAACTATGTATCTAAATGAAAAAGGCAAGATACTTGTACAGTTCATCAAGAAACTATTTTGAATATTTTTTATAGCAAACAACTCTCATTTCCAAGATGTTTTGTTTAAAACAATAATGCCTTTGGTAATGCTTAATTAAAATTTAGTTGTCTCTTGCGACTAACATTGTTGAAAAGTATTTATATATTATAATTGTGCCCCGTCGACTTACATATTTTGGACAAACCAGCTTAACAACAAAATCACACCCCTTCACCGTTAAATCCCTAAATGCCAGAAAGTTTCTACTCTAATAACTTTTTTTCCTCGAACAGCTAATATTTTGGAATTCCCTTCCTGTTGCCTGCACCCTGACTGCACTGATCTGCAGAAATTTAAATGTAATGTAAACCAACATTTTGTTAATCTTTCCTAGGTATGATCCTAAATAGTAGCCTCTTATGTCCAAGTGGTGATATACTTTGTTAGGGTTGAATGTGAATAATAAAAAAAAAGTCTTTCAATTTATACAGATAGAAAAACGATTTTGATATTTCCCGCATACTCATTATTTCACTTAAAATTGTGGTTGACAATTTTTAATTGCATGTCGTTATTTGAAGGAAAATTAGTTAAAACTAAACTTCTTGAAACGCTTTAATATTAAAAGTATTTTTAGTCAATGTAATAACATGAAAATAATAAGCCTAACAAATATTTAAATAATATTTTACTTTTACAAACGTGTCTTGAATATTGTACCTGTTTGTGAAAGACCTCAACTTTATCAGTCATTCTGTAGCATTTAATGCATTCATGTAACCGGACATTTTGAATAATCTTCTATTAATGCTTTTTTGAAAACGGTATCCACTTAGTGTTGGAAAAACAAAAACAAACAAAACACTAACCATACATTCAATGTATCAAAACGCGTTCTAATTTATCACCATTTTCTCAGTCAATACAAACAAAAAACATCCCATGTAATAAAAAAAATGTTATAAACACAAAGAGGAATTGTTTTAATAATTTCAGTTTATAATAATTGCTGATTTAAAGTTCCCAAGAGAAACTTCATCTGAAAATCGTTGCAAAATTTCAGACTCAACTGGAATTATATCGGTTGCATGTCACGCAACCTACAGCTGTCGAATCGGGCGCCATTTCAGACTTGCCCAAAAGAAGGTCACATTTATTTCTTCCCACAAAAGAATATTTGTCGTTCAAACCAAATATGAGAAAAACAATTTTTTTTTTAAATATTTTAGTTCAACTTCCTGATTACTCAGTCTGTTCCATAGTCTATAACTGTATCTTTTAGGCCAATCACACACAGTGTTATTCAATGTTTGGAACAGAAAGAGTACAGAACCTTTGAGTGACATTAACAGACAATAGGAATTGAAACAAATACATTGAGTTAATTGTCAAGGCTGCTGCAGGGCAGGTGGACTACAATGTTACTCACACCTGGGACTATCCTGTATCTCTACAAAGTTGTTATTCGACTCTGCATGGAGTATTGTTGCCACATTTGAGCTGGTGCATCTACCACTAGTTTCTCGCTCTTAGACAGGGTTACAAAAAAAGAGACGTCAACCTAAAAGATCCCGCACTGTCAACCAACCTGCCCCATCGCCACAGTTTGCCATCCTTGTCCCTATTTTACAAATACTTTAATGGTATGTGATCGGACGAATTCAAAGCATAAGTACCTTTCAAAATAAATACCTTCGACAAACTTGACAAGCAGCAAAATCGCACCCTACACTTTAGAGATCCTGAGATGCCATAAAGCCTTCTACGCAAATAGCTTCTTCCCTTTAACTGAGAAATTTTGGAATCCCCTCCCAAGTTTCTGCTTCCCTGACTGTACTGATATGGAGATTTTCAAATGTAATGTGAACAGATATCTCACTGCCCACTCTCTCTATAGTACACCTGCAAATCTGGTCCCAAATAATAACCCCTTACGTCTAAGTGGTACTATGCCTTGTTGAAGGTGAATTAAGAGTAAAAAAAAATGACCGAGTAGAAGTCTTAATTATTTTTTAATTCAATTTTTAGTTAGTATCGCCTTTTTACTAGGACAATCATCGCTTATCAAGCTTCAAAGCCACTCGAGGAGAAGGGTTAATAAGTGTCAGTTGGTCGATGATTATTCAAGAGGAAGGTTAAAAAAGTTGTTTATATTAAGCTTGAAAACGATCATGTTATAGTCAGCTGCGATATTGTGTTCAAATTTGATGTTAACTATACAATCTATTGAGCTGATTAAGACCCGAAAAGAATTAACTCCAGTATTTTGTAGGTTATTTTCATCAAAAACCTTAAGCCAGTCTGGTGGAAGTAAAAGGAATTCATTTTTGTTCAACGATTTCGAACATTTTTTAATCTATTTTATATTTATTTATTTTTTAAATCGTCCGCTAAAATAAGTTATTTTTGAATATATATCTTTATTTTTATTTTTACTTTTTTTGTTTTTGAATTTCAAAAATGTTTTGGGACATGACTCAAACGAAACGATGACTCATGGTTAGTCAACCAAGACGTTTGAC
Organism: Euprymna scolopes; assembly: GCF_053919585.1. Lineage (NCBI taxonomy): Eukaryota > Metazoa > Mollusca > Cephalopoda > Sepiida > Sepiolidae > Euprymna > Euprymna scolopes. The sequence goes on from NC_136492.1 coordinate 146,738,741, forward strand.
ACAGCATAGAAGTCCAACTCGTTACAACGGGTTGGTGTTGCAACAGCAAGCATAAAGATATTATTCTGTGTAGCATTAGGAGATTCCCCCCTCCCAGGCTTTACCTCCTTGCTTATGAATGAGTTAATTTATTGTTAATTGCCTGAGACGACCCTATCAAGGAATGTCGATGAGGCAGCACAGAAATTTTTATGGGGCCAGAACGCACTGTCATTTGTGCTTTGGACTTTTTATCCCCAACTTCATACCTTAGGTCATATCCCTCCCCCCATCGCAACATCAAGTGCCGTGATCATATAAGTAAGGAGGTCACAGTCAATGATGCTATAACTGACCTCATTAACATCTGTGAGTGCCTTCTAGGTACTTGCTGCTGACCAAGTAATCATGACTGTACCTCCAAAGAGTATATGATTGGTCCGCATCAGAAGAGCGTCTACTATCACTCCCCATAAATATAAAAGTAATTTAAATTTTGTATAACTAAAATAGTTTTTTTAAAATAAAGGAGTGCATGATCAAAAAACTCATCAAAATCTGAAGGCAAAAGAAAGAAAAAGCGTTGTGGCAAAGTTCATTAAGAGCACGCAAAGTGCCAAGTTCGCAAGAAAGCCTGTGTTTCAAGATAAGATGCCACTTCAAGTTGATTGATGCAGGAAATGCAGGAAATGACGAAGATGACACATTTGATGCACAGAAAATAGGCAATTGGATGGGCCTTTATCAAAATCTTTGGCACCTGTCCCAATCAAATATGCAACCAACCAACAACCAAAAAACGGACTTGCTGCACTGACATCAAAAACACCCCCAAGATAACAAGTACTTTGACTATCCTCAAATTAGAATATACCTACACACACAAACACACACACACATATATATGTGTGTGTGTGTGTGTGTGTGTATTCTAATTTAAGGATAGTCTACGTACTTGTTATCCTGAGAGTGCTTTTAATAAATATATATATTCAAAGCATTCACCACTTATCAAGGCCCAGGGGCCACTCGAGGATACGGGTTAAAGAGTACACATTGGTCAAAGGAAAATATCATAGTAATCGTTAGAAGTGTAAATTTGGTATATTGGATTATTTAAGGGGAACGGCTCATCAAGAACTTGTTTACATTGGACTTGAAGACAGCCATATTGTAGACAGCTGGAAAGCAGGTAAGTGGAAGAGAGTTCCACAGGGGTGCAGTTCTAAGAAGCTTTGTTCATGGAATCTATGTTTAGGTTTAGGCACAGATAAAGAGTGGGGGGAAATTATTGATAGTGTTTACAGCCAAACGAGCATTTCTCATGAATGTTTGGTGAGGATATATATATGTATATATATATATAATGACAAAAAGTTATATTCCAAAATTTGTAATGTTGACCATCTTATAATTTATTCCTTTAATTCAGTTGCCTTATACAATTCTTGACAGTATCTGTTTCGTAGCACAAAATCAATCACTTAATTATTATATCAATCAATGAGACAGATTCACTGATTGATATAATAATTTAGTGATTGATTTTGTGCTACGAAACAGATACTGTCAAGAATTGTATAAGTCAACTGACTTCAAGGAATAACTTATAAGATGGTCAACATCACGAATTTTGGAATATCACTTTTTTGTCATTTATTCTCTATATTGCTCTGTAATTACATTGAGCTTCTTAAATAAGGATTGATATATATTATAAGAAAATGTATTTCTACAGAAATATATATATATATATATATATATATATATATATATATATATATCCTGGTCCAGCTTAAATGATTCGGTTGTGTAATTATTTTTACTAGGATGATACCATGTTTATTCACATTTTCATAACCAATTTTACATGCACGTACACCCGCACACACACACACACACGTACATACACACATACAAATACTAAGAAAAAAACTTTCTCTAATGATGGATATTTTACTATCCGAGATAAATTTTTAAAATCAAGTTTAAAAAAAAAATCTACCGATTTTTAATAAAATATTTACATCTTAAACCTAGTTTCCAATACATTTTGTCTGTTTATTCTTAATTTTAAATTTCTTTGAGGTTTATAAGAGCTTTTGCCAAACATAATTAAACACATACACACGCGCATATATATATATATATATATATATATATATATATATATATATATATATATATATATATATATATATATATATATATATGTATGTATAAGTAGTCTGTTTATTATATAAACATAATTGGTTACATATGTGCAATTCAATGATAACACTTCATCAGGCCAAAAAAGAGTCGGCCTGATGAAGTGTTATCATTGAATTGGGATTCCACTGAAACATGTACGCACATATGTAACCAATAACGTTTGTATAATAAACAGACTACATACCAGCTCTGTCCTGCATTGAGCACTCTCACGTGTTTCATAGGGTTTACATCTAGGAAATTAATCGATACAATATATATATATTATTCGGTTATATCACAGGAGTTAAACAAAAATATTTGAATTGCATTGTATATTAAAATTTTTATTCGCATTTTTTTTCTCAAGAATTGAAATTCGTATTACGTCATTACAAACTCTTCAACTACATAAATCTATCTTTAGTAAGAAGTTAAAAAAAAGGAAAATACTTCAAAAATAATATTTGATGTAAATTCCAAACGTGGGTGGTGCATAGAAAATGGAGGAAACATGAATTGTAGTCCTCAACTGGGATACCAATTAATTATACCAGAAGAGGCAAGATTAAAACCGAAAGTATAAACTAACTAAATCACATCCTCCACTCTATAATAAAGAGTAATGTGTATTTATGTTTCGCAATATTTTTTAGATGAAGATGGACAATGTGTATTTTTTTCGATTATTTGGACTGCTGTTCTCATTTTAATTGTTATTCACACACTGTTTCGATTGATGTAACCGACTTTTTGCAGGTGCATCTTGTTGAAGTTGGGAATCTTTCTGTCAAACTTGCGAACAGACATGGGATTTTGAACTGAGCCCTTTGATTAGTAGCATGCTGTCGTTCTGTCAACCATAACCAGGTAGAAAATTTAAGCAATTCATAGTGATATTCTTAGTATCGTCTGCACTAAGAATTGACCCTTCAGCATTCAGAAGATTTTCAACTGCAGCTGAATTTTCTTAGAACGTTATCTATTCCACCATGGTTCCTTTCGGACAATTCAACCATGAATTTTGGAAACCTTAATATGTGTATTTATTTCCATATCTTTATCGTCGGTTCCATTGGCCATACAGGTATTCATTAAACCGATCTGCCTTAAAAACCTTATCTACCTAAAAAAAAAAATATATAATTTTTTAAATTTATTTTATATCATATTTATTCTTGACATGTTCCGGCAATTTATTGCACTAATTAATTACGCTTCTAATAAATATTTTATTCATGTTTATTGCTATGGAGAGTGATTACAGCACTGAAAGGTGCAGAGGAAACTAAAAAATGAACAAAAAAAAACATGCAAAAAGTAAACAAAAATCTTAATGACTTTTTTTGTTTAATCGATTAAACTCAGCTCGTGTCTTTCAGTCGTAGACGTGCCCCTTTTTTCTGAGATTCTCACGGATCCCTTTGCTTTCGATGAGAAATCGACTCTAAACTTCTTGGTCTTTCTTTCTTAGAGTTCATTTATTAGATGCATTGCTCTTTCTGCTTCTCGTAAAGTCGGTTTTCTCTATCGCTCTAAAAACTTTCTCATACATATGGCCACTCGCTGTCTCTGCAAATCTACAATCAGACCATGTATGGAGTATTATTGTCATGTTCTGGCTGATCAGTTTATTCTATTTGCGGGTTGTTAATAAGCTGCAGAAACGTATCTGTAATTTGGCTTCTTTTCTGCAACCTCTTTCTTACAGGCGTGATGTTGCTAGTCTCAGATTTTAAATTATTCTATCAGGAGATCCTATTTACTAAAGAGCATAGAAGCGATAACATACTACGAACATTTAATATTCGTAGTATGTTATCACCTTCTATCCCCCTTTTTAATAAATAGGATCTCCCGATCACCAAAGACATAATATAAAAGAAAGAAAAATTTAATGATGTCGCTTTTTGCTCGTACGTGAAACTAAAATATACTTTCTTAGTCTTCTGGCTAGGAATCAAGTGCCAAGGGTAGTATCTGTTCTATTTAAGGATGATATAATGATATTATGGGGTTTCCGTTCGCATCGGGCGTCCATATAATGAAAATATGTCACAGACCCCTATAAGGATATTGAAGATAAACTGTAATAAGCAGATATATTCTGACACTACATTAACCAGATTACTTAGATAAATATTTTTACAGTTTTAACAAAAAAGGCTACAATAGTATCGCATGATCTCCATTTATGATGATCGTCCACAGAACGTCCAGCAGCAATATATTACACATGAAAGAATTTAAACTGTGGAATTTCCACAGGTCCTGCTAGTTAGTAATGATTTCTTTGTGTGATGAGAATTCTATTCCAAACTCAGCATCACATACCAATCGGACGCAGTAGCAGTTCGAGTTTGCTCAGCCGTGCATTGATTTCTAGTTGCAATATTGTAAGCGTCACAAAATCTTACCCTTCCGTTTGCACCAGTTCACATTCAGATGAAACCGGCTTAGTCATGCCACAAATGAAGACATCAGAAGAAAAGTCGAGAAAAAAAAAATGCACCAAATGTTTTTTTTTTAATTCTTTCGCCCACTTTAGACCGTCACATTAAGAAGGGCAAAGATTTCACTTGCTAAATTGTTTTGCGTAATGTCCTAATTTTCTGAATGATGCGGGCATTTCCTGCCAATAGAAGCGAAACACCCAATACCGCAAGAGTTGCTGGGAACATTCATTTCTCTTAAAGCGACCTCAGCTGATGTTGTGGCTTCTTGCATTAAATATTGTCGCTTCTAGACATCACTTCTTTGGAACTTGAAATCTTTTAGAACAAAAAGTGAAACTTTTTCGGGGGGGGGGGGGGGCTTCGCCATAAGAATATATATATATAACAACATGATTAATTTATGTGTGTGTGTGTGTTTGCGCGCGCGTGCGTGGGTGTTTACATGTTTGTTCATATTATTTAAATTTTCCTCATCTTGAGTATAATTTTCACAATATTTCAGGCAATGTAATCTCAGTCCTTCTTCAGGTGTATCTTGTCGAACTCAGGAACCTTTCTGTCAAACTCGGTAATCTGCACGAAATTTCGAATGGGACGCTATATATTTAATTTCTGAGGGTAGCATGCTCTTGTTCTTTTAGTTATGACCGGGTAGAAGTCCTAAGTAATTCGCAATTGTATTCTTAGTATCGCCAGTACTAAGGATTGAACCTTCAACCTCAAGAAGAGTGTCACTTTACAAATGAACTTTACCCAATACATTATCTATTACACTACGTGTTCTTGCCGACAGTTCTAGTTTGAATTTTTCATTCATATACATCCCGTCGCCACAATGTTGCATCCGTGTGCCTGTTTTAGAAATACTTTAATGAAATGTGCTCTGACAAACTCGTAGCACTTGTGCATTCCCAACATAAATATCCTGACTAACGTGAAAGACAGCAAAATCCTACCCCTTCATTGTAGAGGCTCAAAAATGCCGGAAAGCTTTCTATTCTAATAGTTTATTCTCTCAAGCTGTCAGACTTTGGAATTGCAGCCATGTTTCCTGCTTCCCTGACTGTACTAACACATTGAAATTTAAATCTAATGTGAATAGGCGTCTTGCTGTTTAACTCCCTACATAAGGCTCTTGTAGGCATATTCCGAAATAGTATGGTCAAGTAGTAATATGTTTTGTTTGATGTGAATAAGAGTTTTAAACCAATACGGACAACAGTAGAGAATCTGAAACAAGGGTTCTTCGCTTACAGTTTTTTTGGGGGAAGGTGATCACTTATTCAAATTAAGAGTCATTTGAAGATATGGATTAATGAAACAGAAATAATTGCTAATGAAAAGGTGAGGAATATTGTTAGAGTACTACCACTGATCAGTGGTATGAACTGCGTTTTATTACTTATGTGGCTCTACTGAATCTGAACCGCTATCCTACTGAGAAACTAACATTTTTTCGACCTTTTACAGCTTTTGTATTTAATCTAGCCCCTGTGGACAGGGAGCCATTTTGTCACGAGTAACATATTTTAAAAGCATCTTATCATCCCCAAAATTAAGAAAGATTAAATCTAAAAAAATTAACAAAAGGAACATTTCTTTAACGGCATAAATTATCATCGAAGTGACCAAAACTCTTGCGTTTGCGAAAGGCGTGAATATATCTCTGCTTGTATAAAATAAATTTAAAACAAAATGTTTTAGTCGATGTGTTCTAGTTGATGAGCTTTTATCTTTACATCATCAACGCTCTGATTCGCATCTGGCATCGAGTGAAATTGGGGAGGCCTCATGTTTTGACAAGCTTCTGCGCTTGACCTTTACTCCTGATCTTAAATAGAACACATACATTAAATCCGTCGCCAAGGCCGCTGGAAAAATGGTGAGATCCTTCTATCGATCCAGTAGATATCTCACTGTTGATGAAATTCTCTATCTATATAAGAGCCAGGTACGTCCAAGGATGGAGAATTGTTGTCACATTTGGGCAGGAGCTGCTAGAAAGGGCTTATCCTGCCTTGACAGAGTTCAAAATAAACTTCGTAGCCTCGTAGGGGATGTCCTTTTCTCTTCCCTGCAACCTCTTTCTCACAGAAGAGATGTTGCGAGTATCTCTGCTTTATCGTTATTTTTATGGCAAGTGCTCAGCTGATGATCCCCCCTCGCCAGACTTTCACAAGAAACACCCGTCTAGCAGAAAACACTATCACTAATTTCCCCACTCTTTATCTGTGTCTAAACCTAAACATACATTCCATGAGCAAAGTTTCTTTCTTAGAACTGCACGCCTATGGAATTGTTTCCGTTTTCCTGCTTTTCAGCTGACTACAATATGGTTGTCTTCAAGTCTAATGTAAACAAGTTTTTGATGAGCAGTTAACAAATTTTCCGAATTTCCATTACTAACGATTACTATATTGTCCAATTTCTACTGTACACTCTTTAACCCTTATCCTCGAGTGGCATCTGTGTCTTGATAAGTGGTGATGCTTTTGTAAAAAAAAAATGTCATCGTTTGCCTTCTTGTTGAACTTAGGAATCTTTATGCCGGACTTGGTAATTTGTATGGAATTTCAAACCAAATTTTTTATTTAATCTACATTGATAAAGATTCGTTAGTTCAACAAGCTGCACTTGAAAAAGATCGGAAGTTACATTGAGGGAAACGTTGTGAGACTAACATCAAGGACGAGAACAATAGTTCGAATTAAACAAATCATACAGTTCTCGAATTAAACAGTTCGAATCATACAGTTCTCGAATTAAACAGTTCAAATCATACATTTCTCGAATTAAACAGTTCTCGAATTAAACAGTTCGAATTAAACAAATCATACAGTTCTCATCTGAAAAGATTAAGAAATATAAAATATCTAATCTTAAACTAAAATCAAGTAGAAAAGGATTTATTCATTATAATGTTTATCTTTAAAAAGAATCAGTTCATTTTAAAAGTGTACACACATGGGTGAACACACACACACACACACACACGTAGATGAAATATTTTTGCGTACATCAAATAGCTATTGAAACCCCGAAAACATCAATAACAAACAAATGAACATGAAACTAGACAACAAGCAAGGTGTTTAAAATTACAACAAGCAAGGTGTTTAAAATTACAACAAGCAAGGTGTTTAAAATTACAACAAGCAAGGTGTTTAAAATTACAACAAGCAAGGTGTTTAAAATTACAACATCCAAAAAGTTTCCCAGCAATTTATTGCATTTCTTGGAAATTTAGTCAATTAAATTAAATTTTCGGGAATTAATTTGCAAAACATATTTTATATTGTTGAAAAAAATAATTAAAATGCTGCATTCCAAAATATCTGCAAAGCGTTTTTGAAGAAGTAAACAAGAAATAAGTAAAATGCTTTTAACTTGAGATTGAAAGACAAACGAAAACACTGTTTCGGACTTAATTGGGACGGACAGAGTGATAGCTTATAGACAATACAAAGTTGTAAAAGGAACTATTTATTTTCTTAAGTTTTGTTTGTCATCACAGAGGACGATCGTAGGTAAATAATACAAAAAGATCCATGTTGTCGTGTCCTTTCCCTATTTTGGATACTACACAATGAAACTAAAAGTTTGTCTTCTTAAAATTTTCCCGGTGTAATAGAAAGCAGGCAGAGTAGATGTGAGTGAGAGAGTAAAATCCTCTCCACTTTCTTTTATTTTGGACTAATTGAAATTCAAACATCGATTAAGATTAAATATTAAAATCGATTTAAAATGCATTTTTCTTCTTCTCCTTTTTACTACTACTACTACTACTACTACTACTACTACTACTACTAGTAATGATGATAATGATAATAATAAGCAATTCTTTTCTTCACTAGTACTAATACTGTTGTTATAATCATAACAATAATAATAATAATAATAATAATAATAATAATAATAACGCATGATATAAAAATACTATTTTAAACTTAAGCATGACAGAACGACTGACTGAGAAGCGCTTATGGAAATGCTAGGACGTTTTGGCATATGACAAGAGAGTTTCTTAATAGGCCAGGATACTGGGGTATAATCCTCAATCGAGTCATCCGAAAGATTTTAAAAAGGGCACTTGATGCCTCTTTGCTAAACACTCAGAATGAAAAGGCGAGGATCAAGTGTAAGTGGAGTAATCTTGGAAGAGGAATAGCACCCTTCCCTACACCTTAGTGTAGTAACTAAGGAAAAGGGAGCCTTCAGATCGCTTTTGGCTATAGTCGGTAATATAGCTTACTTTTTGGAGATATTTTTCCATCCCCAAAACCTTCAAATGAAAGGAGGCTAATCAGAGCTATAATAATATATGTTCAGGGAGTGGGGGTGGACAAGTCCAGAAAATAGTATTTTGTAACTTAAAAAGTCTCATTCGTTTGAAATGATGAAAATGTTTATCATCAAAACAGATTCTTCTACATGATTTCCATAAGTAAGTGACATTCGAAAAGACTTATTTCTACATCACATCTTGTAGCCAAAGTGAGAATTCATGTCAGGCTGAACATAGACAATGCTAAATGTTACAAATTTCAACAAGCGAAAATTTTACCAAATTATGGCAGACGAACAATAGTCCGGGGAGGTTGTGGGTACAAAACAGTCATAAAACTATGATAACCATTGGCTGAAAGTCAATGTTACTGTCAAAACGACAATACTCCTTTTTTTTTGTGTATAAAAAAAAATCAACTTAAGGAAGAAAAAGAAATCTTCATTTCTGCAGACAACATTGGCACTAAGACTTCTTTCTATGTTAACTTTGCTGGTTTATATCCTGGCATCTCAAAAGGTTACTCATTGTCAGCAATGACACGAGATATTAATGAAAAAAAGGCACAGAAACAGTCATTTTATCATACAACTGGTAGGAAGTCCCGAAATTGCCCGGGTTTCAATGTCGAACACTATGTTGTTTTGTCACCCCCCCCCCCAGTTCATCGCGTCGTTATATTTATTATTATTATCTTAATAATTATAAAACTCTCTGGACGTTCAGGGCATCCTTGCTTGCTTGCTTGCTTAATTCTTGTTTTCCACGATCGGGCAATTCCATCTTTTAAAAAAGAAATGACAGGTGAATTTATCTATCTATATATATATATCTCTCTCTCTCTCTATATATATATATATATTGGGAAATATCTTTCTTCAACTATATTTCACTTTTTATTCATACCAATCCTTTAATTTATGAAGCTCAATGTAACTACACAGCATATACAAATAAATGGCAAAAGTCCATATTCCAAATTTCAAGATGTTGACTATCTTACCATTTATTTCTTTAAGTACGTTGAAATACTCAATTCGTGACAGAACCTGTTCCATAATGCAGAATCATTCATGTAATTGTTGTGTCAATTTTTGAATTTATTCCGCCCTTAACTCATCAGAAGACAAGGAACTCATTAACTTTAAAAGAAAATAAAGGAACATGGGTATGAGTACAAAATCCGAAAATTGGAATAGAACTTGCAATCGTGATAATTTATTTTTATAACTACAGTGTTTCATCCTTTCAGAATCATCAGTGCAGGAAGTCACGATTGTCGCTGGTCGAGGAATTCGAACCAAACCAAGAAGTCATCTCTGATTCCATTAGCAAGGAAGTCCACCGACAAGCGTCATGAGAATTAAGTAAAATTTTACATTTATAAAGCTAAATACAGGCTAAACGTTATTCAGAACAATCTACAGTGATCAAGCGACCGGAAGTCGTGATCTGTATCCATATATCTATCTATCTATCTATCCATCTATCTTTCTATCTATCAATCTGTATATATATATATATATATATATATATATATATATATATATATATATAAAGAGAGAGAAAGGAAGAGGAAGAGAGACAGAGATAGAGAATTGTGTGTGTGTGCGTGCGTGTGTGTGTGTGTGTGTGTGTGTGTGTGGGTGTGTGTTTCAGACAGATGTGGGAGAAATCAGAGTAATTTGATAAACGTGAAGTTAGAACATTTTACAGCCAAAATTAAAAAGTGCAAGCTTTATTTCTCCAATCAGCAAACTGGCATCAAAGACTGAAAAAAAGACGTGCACTAATGCATGAATGCACATTTGTTCTTCCATTTTTTTATGACTGCAACTTCGTGTGTGAGCATATGTGTGTTCCTGTGTGTGCGTGTGTGCACTTGTGTGTGCACTTGTGCGTGCATGAGCATCTGCGCACATGACGAAGCATCCACTAGCAAAGGTCTTAATTTAATCGCAATGCATGTAAAAATAAGTGCACACATCAGAGCAAAAAAATGCCTCAGCTTAAACAAAATGTCTGCAACAAACTCATCAGTGAATAAACAAAAACAGGGAACTATTTGAAACGAAATATTGGCATTTCGCCAAATCTGTTGTGGTGTCAGACTAACGAATGCCTGTTGACTGTGTCAATGTTAAATAACACAGTTAAGTATGCCATAATAAAACCATGAACACAGAAAGAGTGAGGGAGTGAAGAGAGAGAGGGGGCAAGTGGATGAGGATGAAATGATCCTGTTTTTCTCTAATTGACCTTTGCTTGTGTTTCGCTTATCATCAAATGCAACTAAAAACGAAGATAAATTTTGTAACAAAATGTTTCTACTATAATGCAATTTAGTTGATATCCAGCTTGTAAAACCACTGCATGAAACTGTTTCATACTCTGTCACAAGCACATGACAGAGCATGAAATACAAAGTTTGTGGAAAACATTCTCATGGGACTGCATTCTTGCAGAATATAACGTAATCATTTTTAAATCTAATCTAAACAAATACTTTTTCCATAACGTCAGATTGAAGACTCCCAAAACATCTTTTTTTATGATGTTCTATTCAAAGAAAAAACACCATAGGACAGCGGAAACGGTTCAAAGAGACCTTGGGGTGCCCCTCAAATATTTCAGTTTGTATTTCGATTAGTGGGAAAAACTAGCTTAAAACAGATGTTCTTGGTGCATACGAAGAGGTCACGATTGCTAAATTTGCACTCACTGTAGAACACTAGAGAAAACGTGATATTAGAAAAGACTGTGCAGTCAGCACATCAGCTACAGAATCATCCCACAGGTTCCCGACATGTGGGAGGTACCACAGACCACAGAACTTGAATCTGACTCACAGAACAACTGCATGATCAGCCATCTTAGTAAACCGTGAACGATCATCATCATCATCATCATCATCATCATCATCATCATCATCATCATCATCATCATCATCATCAGCCTACATAAGTAATAAAACTTAGTTTATCCTATTACATTGGACTTTAAGGCTTTTCAATCCTCTCATAACATTTTTCATCTTTCAACTGATGATCAGGCCATTTTATCGACGCTTATTCTCAAGCGGTAACTCATTAGTAAAAAGCAAAACCCTAAAATCTTTGAATATTTTAAAACTTATTGAAGTTATTTATCTCATTCCCATGGTCGGATGATGTGACATAAGGGTCGGAAAGTGAGATGAAAAATACCAGCAACCCAAAGACAAGAGGATGTGTATGTAACCCCGTCAGCATTACCCATTAGGGGAGTCTCAGGCGATCGGCAATAAACTAACCCTTTTCAAAGGGTAAGAAGGGAAAGCCTGGGTGGATGAACCTTCCTAGAACTGCACAGGACCCAAGCCAAGTTTTCTTATTTGTAAAAGGATCCATTTCATCACTTAACAATATATATATATATATATATATATATATATATATATATATATATATATATATATATATATATATAGATCTTGGATGTTTTAAGAATGTTCTGTCATTGCGATTTTGGCCTTTCCTTCTAATACTGTAAAGGACTATATTAGGCCCTCCTGCAAAAAAGGAGAAAATAATGCCTGGGTGAATAATATCATGAGCAACAGAACAGAGACTACATTATCTTAAAACTCTAAATTAAGCATTGAAATTCTATATTAAATTGAATTGGGTATTAAAAGATAGTGATAGTATAGTTTCGACTCCAGATACTAAATCTCAAAGAAATCTAACCACAGATTTCATAGAACATAACTTCTTTCCCAGAACTGCCTGCTTGCGGAACTGTTCCATTGGCCTGCTTCCCAGCCAACTACAATATCGTAGCCTTCAAGTCCAATGTAAATAAGTTCTTGTTGAACAGATCCTTTAAATAATCAAATTCTATCCAATTTAAAGATTACTACACTACCTTACATTTATTAACGCTTATCCTTAAGTGGACTTCAGGCCTTGATAAGTGGTGACTCCCTTATAAACAAGATAAAAATAAGAATGTAACTGTGAAAAAAAAAACGGTGCATTTGAAAAGAGTTGAAGCATTTATTATATAAAGTTTATTATGCTTAAGACCCATAAAAAGTCAGTCGATTGGTAAATGAATCCGTAACCTACGATAACAAGATGACGCAATTTCTCCTTTTTTTTAATTACATTTTCACCCCAAACAAGGCACATTGCCACTTTGATGTGGGTTACTACTATCAGCGACTTAAGTTGCAGGGGTACTATATAGGGAGTTTAGCAGCAAGATGTCTGTTCACATTACACTTGAACTTCTGCATGTCAGTACAGTTGGGGAAGCAAGAAACTGGAAGAGAATTCCAAAGTCCTGCAGTTCTGGGGAAGAAGCTATTAGAGTAAAAGGCTTTCTTACATCTAGAGATCTCAACTTTGCTGCTTGTCGGGTTTGTCGGGAGTATTTTCGTCAAGGGGGTACAAGGGCTTGTAGTCCGTCAGAGCATCCACCATTAAAATAGTTGTAAAACAGGCAGAGGGATGCAACATTTCGTCGGTGGGACAGGGGCTGAAGTTTAGATGACAGTTCAGGACCTATTAGGTTAGCGACTCTCTTTTGGACCCTGTCCAGGAGTGAGAGACTAGTAGCAGATGCACCAGTCGAAATGTGACAGCAGTACTCCATACATAGGAGAATGGTGGTTTTGTAGAGGTACAGGATACTTTCAGGCGTAAGTAACTTTCTAGCACGATAGAGAGAGCCCACCTTCTTTGCAGCAGCCTTAGCAATGATCTCGATATATTTATTCCAACTCATGTTTGCTGTGAACGTTAAGCCAAGGAGCTTGAACGAATTGCTCTCTGCATAAATTATATCGATCATTGGAATCATGTTATCACGAGTTCTTCAAAAAATGTAATTTGGGTCTGTTTTGACTCTCATCCAAAGTCCACACAGACACAACTCAAAGAGGTTGCATAATCAGATCTCAGGATAATTTCTTCCTGTTATTGGCTCAGTTAAGAATCAGAAACCTTGCATGTAAACTGCAATTCTTTCGCCATTCTTGAAGAATTCTAAATTCTCAGTCCATAACTTAACCTATTTTCTTTTTTTTTTTACCTTGAAGAGAAAGCAATCAGTCAGAACACCACGCAACTTGAGCGAGTTTTAACAATGAAGCTAGTAAATAATACGCAAAAAAAGTGGATGAAAGAATTTGAGGTTTTCATCTTTTTCAAAAACAAACAGAAAATTCTAAATTGTAAAAAAAAAAATAAAAGTGTTCAAGTTTTTTTAAGTTAAAAATAATAAGCCATTTTAAGAGAAATTTGAGGTTGTTTATTTTACGGCTTGTTTTGTAAAGGTGTTGTCACATCTAAAAACGAGGCTTTGTCCATCGGTTGATTTACCATCCTAACGTTTGAAATGACATTTTAGTTGGTCTGTTCTGCTTAAGTTTCAAGTGCTGGTCTGTAACATTTAAGCTTGACACAGCATTTTTGTCAGTTTTTCACGCTTAATGTGTTTTTTGTTGGTTTGTTTTAAATAGAATTTCCGTCACAAGTCTAGTGAGTTTCTATGTCTCTTGGTCAGGTTAAACTTAATAAAATATCAACTATTTTTAAATGTAACAGTTTTTCTTTTGCTATCTCCGTTTTATTCTTCTTCTCTGTACTTTTAAAATGATTTTTTGTTGTTGTTCTATTACGCTTAAGTCCAAAAAAGAATTTTCGTCAGATTCATACTTAAACTAGAAATAACATGTTGTTATATTTAAGGCCGAAACAGTATTTATTTTTGTCCGTCACGTTTAAGTATTATATAATATATTTTGCTGGTCTGTTATGCTCAAGTTCGAAATAAGATTTTCGTCAACCTGTAACACTTAAGTCCAAAGTACCATTTTCATTTTTCTGTCATGCTTAAATTTGAAATACTATTTTCGTCAGTTTGTTATGCTTAAGTTCAAAATAGCATTGTTGTAAATCTGTCATGCGTAAGTTCAAAATACAATTTTTTGTTGATCTATAAGGCTTAAATGAAAAATAACATTTTCGTCGGTCTGTTATGCTTAAATTTAAAGTAGTATTTTTGCTGGTCTATTATGCTTAAGTTTGAAATAATATATTCGTTAGTCTGTCATGCTTAAGTTTAAAATATTATTTTTGTTGATCGGTACGTTTAAGCTACAAATAAAATTTTAGTTGGTCCGTCACGCTGAACAATTAGATTGAATAGCCGCATCCTTGTTTTGTTTCATTTTTATGTGATGTGATTGTAAAATTGGAAGATGGATTTTTATTGAATTTAGAAATAAAAAATATGAAGAGAATGTCAACTCTGCAAAGAGCAAAGAAAACAGTAAATAAAAGGCATTCAAATTTCAGATACAAATAAATGGGGTGAACTATTAGGGATGAGGGTTAGTATCACAAAAGTATTAAACATATCAAGATGTTGCTGTCGAATCTCCCCACCCACATTCAAGAATCTATGTTTTATCTTAAATTTCGAAAGTCGAGGAAAGAGGGAGAGGGTAAATATTTCTATTGTCCGCAGAATAGGTTTAAATAGAATCTAGTAAAGGCAAATTGGCATCGCAGTTGAAATAAATTAAATATTAAAATATGCATATTTTCTTTTAAGAAAAAAAAAAAAAAAAAAAACAAGCAAAAATTCTTGAAAAAATGCAAACTAAAATTCCATCACACTTATTGTTCGAATTGTGTCTGAACAGATCTGGAATTGTTATTTCAAAAGAAAAAAAAAAACAACCTTGAAAATAAAAGTCTTAGAATAATGATTTTAATTTTACTATTCTGTCTCGAATCTTAGCCATGTTCCTATTTAACATTCTAATTGTACAAATAACGAATACCTAAAGGATGCGTTCATTCAATTTGAACAATGAAAATGTTATGTCAAATTAAAGTGTTACAGACCAAAAAAAAATGGCATTTAAAAAAAAATAACTTTGAAACTCGTATTATTTAGATTTTTCGGACTATTTTTCTCATCTTGAGTTTATTAGTTTCAACTTTAAGCCTGGTAGCATTAAATTAAGATCACATCATCTGCATGAGAATGTGAGGTAATTAGTCATATTTGCCAATTTTTGATGGAGTTTTTTGATCTATTTTGATTTTTCAATTATTTTAAATTATGATTAAAGTAACAAGTTCGCTGATAAATTCCACATACTGTTATCCAAACTTTCAACTCCACTCACTGTTGTTAAAACTTCCAACTCCACTCACTGTTGTCAAAATTTCCAACTCCACTCACTGTTTCAAAACATTCAACTCAACTCACTATTGTCAAAACATTCAACTCAACTCAATTTTGTCAAAACTTCCAACAACTCACTGTTGTTAAAACTTCCAACTCAACTCACTGTTGTCAAAACTTCCAACTCAACTCACTGTTGTCAAAACTTCCAACTCAACTCACTGTTGTCAAAACTTCCAACTCAACTCACTGTTGTCAAAACTTCCAACTCAACTCACTGTTGTCAAAACTTCCAACTCAACTCACTGTTGTCAAAACTTCCAACTCAACTCACTGTTGTCAAAACTTCCAACTCAACTCACTGTTGTCAAAACTTCCAACTCAACTCACTGTTGTCAAAACTTCCAACTCAACTCACTGTTGTCAAAACTTCCAACTCCACTCACTGTTGTCAAAAAATTCAACTCAACTCACTGTTGTCAAAACTTCCAACTCAACTCACTGTTGTCAAAACATTCAACTCAACTCACTGTTGTCAAAACTTCCAACTCAACTCACTGTTGTCAAAACATTCAACTCAACTCACTGTTGTCAAAACATTAAACTCCACTCACTGTTGTCAAAACATTCAACTCAACTCACTGTTGTCAAAACTACCAACTCAACTCACTGTTGTCAAAACTACCAACTCAACTCACTGTTGTCAAAACTACCAACTCAACTCACTGTTGTCAAAACTACCAGCTCCAAACTTGACATTTTTTTAAGTTTACTTGCACACAACAATGTACAAAGCACAATTTTGTCCAACTCGTCCCTTGTTCGCTTCATGTGCGTTTTTATTCACTTGTCTCATTTGAATAGAAACGATAACAATCTGCGTTGCTCATGTGACTGTCAACCATAAAACTAACTGGGTTTCGCCATTTTAGCATTTCTTTCCCCAACCTTTTTTATTACACGATCCACTTTGAAGCACGCACACATGCTAGCCTAGTAAATTACGATTTTTCCTACACTGATCCGTAATGAATCGATATTACGTTTCTGAATTTTGGAGATCAGGATTGGTTATTCGTATTATTTGGAATCTTCGGCCTTCTGTTCTTATCATGCAGATGAGAACAGTAGTCCGAAGAATCCAAATAAGAACCAATCCTGATCTCAAAGATTCAGAAACGTCATTTCTTTATTTAATTGCACATGTATTGTAATAGCCAACAACAGAATAAAAAAGGATTGCAAATAAATATGCCACAAATAAATATGCCACAAATAAATATGCCACAAATAAATATGCCACAAATAAATATGCCACAAATAAATATGCCACAAATAAATGTTACCAAAGGCAAGCTAATTTATTCTCATACTCTACAACATGCTTTGATAAGTTTTGTGTGTTTTTAACTTATTTTAAAGTGTTTTTTACTTAAAAACAAAAGTAGTATAAAGTTTGTTGAGTTAGAATGAATAGAAATTGGTGATCTGTCCGTGTTGTCATAAACAGCCAGTTTAGAGCCTTGATAATCGCTCAAAAGTCAAAAACTAAACAACTCATCCAATAAATGTCCCCAACTATGCGGAAATGAAATATTCTATCAGTAATTTGTTAGATTTTCGATTATTAAGACTGCAAACTGGCTGTAATGACACTGTGGACATACTACCATTTTTTCCATTCTAATTGGACTTTAAAACATTTTTGTTTTCAAATAAAAAACACTAAAAAATCGTTAAAATACAAAGAATAAACTTCTTCAGATAGGTAGACGAGTAATACATATTGCCTTTGGTTACAGTTATTTATTATGTAATTCTTTTTGGTATCCTTTTTTTGTTTTGTTTTGTTGTAATATATCGTCATTCAATCTGTCCAAACTTTGTCAGATGTTCATAAAGACTGTATAGTTGTTCTTAATAGTAATAATTATCAAAATCAAAAATTAAATGTGAAAAACTGATAAATAGAAAAAACATATTTATCACAAAGAAGAGAGAGAGAAGACACTTATGAAAGAAAAAAACGTCATTTGATAAAATTAGATTACATTATAAAAGCAACAATTAAAAAAAAATACTTTTTTATCGCATCTTAGCTAAAAAATAGAAACTATCTGGGTTAGTGTTAGCGTTAGATTTAGGATTAGGGTTAGGGTTA
This sequence comes from Euprymna scolopes, assembly GCF_053919585.1. Taxonomy (NCBI): domain Eukaryota; kingdom Metazoa; phylum Mollusca; class Cephalopoda; order Sepiida; family Sepiolidae; genus Euprymna; species Euprymna scolopes. Next base: position 146,757,000 of record NC_136492.1, read on the forward strand.
GGGTAGAGTTAGAGTTAGGCTCAGGGTAACACTAAAAGAGAGAAACCACTTTCTTTTGATTAAAAGAAAAGATGTGAAGTTTTCCTTAAGTCGAATGAGTAAAAAATATGAAAAAGTTTCAAATTTCCAAATCTCATTTTTGACCAATCAAATTGCAGAAATAATCAGCAAAGAATTTCTATTTAAAACCCAATTTGTTCTTCACAAAGACTAAGCGATTATGTCTTTTTTGTAATTAAACAAAATTCATAAGACAATGGAAAATTTGGAATCTATAAAAAATGAAAAAACATGAACTTCTTGGTGATTCTAAGTGGTTGCAACTAAAGTTCTTTCACCTACATAGAAACTCACCCTTGGGAACTTTTCCTCCAAAGAATCCAGCCCCCTTTCTCTTTGAGTCAAAGAACGGTTGCATGTTCAGAATCCACACCCACATTCCATTCTTTAAGCAAGGAAGGAGAGGCGACGACACATTAAACAATAACCATTTCGAACCATAATCATCTTAACCAATAAGAAACTTCAAAACAAAAACAAAATGGAGTCAATAAGGTTGACTAACTCTTGCAAGAAAGATCAAATTTCATACCATAAAAACTAGCAGATTGAATCGACATTGCCTGGATGTAGTGATTATGTTTAGTTTATGTGTTTAACTACACAACAAATTCAAACCCTCTGCAATTAAGAAAGTAATTAATCCATCTACTTCCTCACTGTCCTATAAGTAAAACACTTAATAATGTCTTTTTAAAATCTATAAGATTTGAAGCAGTTATCAATGTGCTTCACAGGAAAAGAAAAAAGGTACTGCTACCCATTTACTGAATACCTTAAATGTTCTACATAATTCACAACAAAACTGAAAAGATTTAAATTCAATTAAGAAAGTAACATTCGTGAATTCTGACTATTTCTTAAATGGAAGAAACATAAACTGCAAGTTAACTAAATTTGCAAGACTTGATGATCATGTGATATGGATGAACCATTTTTCTTTTCTTCGCATTTTTCAGTAGTATCATTGTTTTGTCTGAGTTTTTCTTCACTTTCTTCTTTGTGGTTTTTGGTATGAAATTCAATTTATTTAACAAAAAACAAAAAACAAAAAAAAACTCTCGTTATGTAAGGGAAATGATGCTAAAAATTTACACAGTGGAGGATACAGTAGTCCAACATCGTTTTAAATTTATCTTCAATTGTTGTGGTGTTGGTGCAATTATTACCTCCCTTATTCCTGCAATTATTACCTTTAAGGTCAAAGAATCCTGATTAAGGAAGTAGCCGTTCTCCAGTTCAATCGAAATCGGTGGTGGAATAGTTTTTAGTATCTGCATAGACCTCCTTCTAGTACAACAGTGAAAAATAAGTCCCAAGGAATATCATAATGTCCATTTAGGAGATTATAAGCCAAAATAAGATCACATAATTGTCAGCGCTCAAGGGAGAGTCAGCTTTATAAGCAAATTCAGTCGACACTGCACCATTCGAGTAGTCAGTCTTTGGACTATCTCCAGATGCTGAATATCACATATTAAAAATGTTCAGTATCTTTTGAAAGCGTCTAATTTCTATGGACTATATTCTTCTCTCTAGGTCCACAGTAAGAATCCATGACTCACACTCATACCGAACTACAGAGCTATGACTACAGAGCACATGAATCTGGTTTTATATTGTATGGAACACAATCCCCAAATACTTCAGTGCCATTCTTGTTAATATATTGCTATGCTGCACAATGGTATGGCGATTCTTGGAGGTCACCTCTTTCATTGTATGCGCTCGAAAGACTCAAGTATAAGTCTTAGTACTAAGAATTTTTATTAGTGTTTAAATGCCCCACACACATTTAGATTTGTCTTTTGCATACAACTGATTTACAAATTTAGTGAAAATAAAATTTACATCCCTAAAAAGGGGGGGGGCGCAAGAAAATATCAACTTTATGCTGCTTATCAGGATGTTTTTTAAATTTTTTTATTTTTTTTTATTACATTTTCACCCCAAACAAGGCACATTGCCACTTTGGTGTAGGGGGCTACTATCAGGGGAAACATCTACTGGGGTACTATGTACAGATTAGGGCAGCGAGATGTTGTTTCACGTTGCACTTGAACTTATGCATGTCAGTACAGCTGGGGAAGCAGTGACCTGGAATGGAATTCCAAAGTCTAGCAGTTCTGGGGAAGAAACTACTGGAGTAGAAAGATCTTTTACATCTAGGGATCTCTACAGTGTGGGGGTGGGATTTTGCAGCTTGTCGGGTCTGTCGAGGGTGTTCACGTCGTGGGGGCACAAGTGCTTGCAGTTCTTCAGAGCATTCACCATTATAATACTTGTAGAACAGGCAGAGGGATGCAACGTTTCGACGATGGGACAGAGGCTGAAGCTTAGATGCCAGTTTAGGGCCTATCAGATTTGCGACTCTCTTTTGAACCCTGTCAAGGAGCGAGAGACTAGTAGCCGATGCACCAGCCCAAATATGACAGCAATACTCCATACATGGGCGAATAGTGGCCTTATAGAGGTACAGGATACTTTCGGGTGTTAGAAGTTTTCTAGCACGGTAGAGAGAACCCACCTTCCTCGCAGCGGCCCTGGCAATGCCCTCGATGTAATTGCTCCAACTCATGTTTCCTGTGAACGTTAGGCCAAGGAGCTTGAGAGACGTACTCTCAGATAAAGAGTTGTTGGCCATTGCTATAGGTGGTATATATGGTTGGAATTTGTAAAAAAATTTCAATCAACATAATCTTATGCTTTTTAAATCTCATTCCAATCACACAAGAAGACATTTAAGCCAAAGAGCTGCGGATTTCATGATTGGGCACACTATTTGACTCTGTGTGGAAAATTATCTTGGATATTATTCGAAGCAGTCATATTTTTTTCTTACATGGGAATCACCACTTAACAAGGCTAAAAGGCCATACGAGGATAAGGGTTGATGAAGATCATTGAGACAGCAGCTTAGTGATCGTTGTAAGAATTGAAGAGAACGGTTCAACCAGAATTTGTTTAGACAAACCTTTCTTTTAGGCTCTCCACAGTCACCTTTAAATTCAATGTCAACAAATTCTTGTCATTCATAGACTATCTCTAGAAGTAATCAAACTTTGGTCATTCCATTCATCATTTTCAATCCTCTCATAATATTCTTCATCTTTCAATTAATAATCAATAACATATATATATATATATATATATATATATATATATATATAGTCATCCATATACAGTACTATTTCACTGTATCACAGCTCATCAGTGCGGCTAGACAGGCAACTACTCAAGCGAGGATCGAAACCCGACCATCCAAATGACAGTCAAGACTTCTCATCATTACGCTATACGGCTGCTGTGTGGGTAGTAATTAACAAAGTTTAGACATCATCCAAATACCTAAGCTCGATTTCTTTACCCACAGCGTATTAAGTGATGCTCTTGTTTGTATATCACTTCCCAATATGCTCAACCCAAGATAGGGAGTATTATATTTGGCATAAACATTCTAACACACAACTCCTCTTGCCAAATCACTGAAGTTAAGCAATTACGAGCCTGGCCAGTACCACATGGGCGACCACTTAGGAATGCTAAATGCTGTATGTACCGCACGAAGCATAAAAATTTTCAGGTTGGTATCTAGAGTCACATTTAATCCAACAGGAGAGATGCACCCTCAGTTTTTATTAAGACATCCATTTAGGAGAAAGAAAACTCTGATGTAAAACCTGAAGTCTACTGTCTGCTCTGACTTGCCCCAAAAAGTGTGTACCAAAAAGTGTGTACCAAAAAGTGTGATTGGTTCTGCACAAAGACTGCACAACTATAAGTACATCATCTGTGTAGATTTCCAAACAACATAGTTGTGATGAAACTCATATGTCGAAATCAATGGGAGTATCAATATATATATATATATATATATATATATATATATATATATATATATATATATATGTATTTATATATCTATAAAAGTGAAATTGTCTGTCTGTCTGTCTGTCTGTCTGTGTGTGTGTGTACATTTCCCTACCAAACTACTCTGTCAATTTTCTGTCTACAGACTCGAGATTTGACAAAAGAGGCATTGAGATTTGGGAAAATCTTTTTAATCGGTTTTCGGCCAGAAATTTGGCTGTCAAGGGGTCAAAGTTCAACGATTTGACATTTGAAAACTCTACCAAACTCCGCCAATTTTGGGTCTAAACACATGAAATTTTAGAAGTTGGTTACTTGGACATGGATCAAACTTTTTAATTTGATTTGAGTTCAAAACAATAAATGTTAAGGGATCAAAATTGGGGTCAAAGTTTAAAAAATTTGACCTCTGTCGTCTCTACCAAATTACACAGCCAATTTTTGGTCTAAACATTTGAAATTTTACATAAAGTGTATTCAGACGGATTTTGTCCAAAAATTTGATTGCCAAGGGGTCAAAGTTTAAAAGATTTGACCTTTGCGGTCTCTAGCAAACTATTCACCCAATTTAATCAGTTTTGGGGCGAAAATTTTGGTTGCCAAAGGTCAGAGTTGAAAGAGTTAACATTTGAAAATTTACCAAACAGCAAATACCATATGATTTTGAATATCTGGTCAATGTTTGCTTGATCGGGAAAAAAATATCCTCATATAATGTTGTTCTGAAAAACCCTTGTATAGAAAGACCGTTAGCAACTCAAGGATAATACCTAATAATTATTCAAGCTTTAACCTGTATAAGATTAAAAACTAAAATGACTTCACTACTTCCCAGGCAACAGCTAGTATATAAGTATATAAAGTACAGACAGCTGTTTCGTTGTTTGACCACTCGTCATTGTGCCTAGACATAGCAAGTGCATTACAACCCCCAAATCTGAAACCTGAATGCCAGGTCATTACCAATCGTGACAAACTAGTGTCAGTTGTCTTATCAACTCATCTAATTATCCTGCTACTTGGGGATGAAATGAATTATGCTGTTTAAATAAATTGTTTACAATTTTCATGATACTGAGAGGCTCAACCCTTTTTATAGAAGAGTACTGTGTTGCACTAAGTGTAAACCATAATTTCTTTTAATATATATAGTGTTACCACTTCATAAGGGACAGACCTTCTTTAATGTTCATTTCAAAATATTATTCTTTTATTGATAATAACTAGGGCCGAAACAATTGCATGCAATAAAATAATATTTCGAAAAATGAACATTAAGAGGGTCTTTCCCTGATGAATTGGTAATATTTAAAAAGTATTCATAGCTCCTCTACTGCACTATCGAGCTATCTCAGTTAAAACTTTGTGTTATTTACTTATATGCAATTACTATCATAATTAGTAAAATTGCATATAGAAAATGATTATATATATTGTAGTTTTTTGTCTGTTTCTTCATGAACTTTATCTAGTGCTTTAGAAACAATCTGCAGTAAGTATATATATATATATATATATATATATATATATATATATATATATATATATATATATATATATATATATATATAATGGTTTTATTGATTGGTTTCCTAGATGTAAATCCAATGAAATGTTATCCTTGAATTGGGATTCTACTGAAACATATATGCACATATGTAACCAATAACGTTTGTATAATAAACAGACTATATACCAGCTCTATCCTGCATTGAGCACTCTTTAATAATCACGCGAGTTTCATTGGATTTACATCTAGGAAACCAATCAATAAACCCATTATATATATATATATATATATATATATATATATATATATATATATATATATATATACATATATATATATATATATATACTTCAGAATAGTTTTTATTTAACAATCAGTTGTTATGGAAACGTGAGATTGTAAGGTTTACAAAATATTACTGACAGTAATATTCTATAAGTTATCGTATCTAAACAAGAATTGTTCGATATGCAAGATAGAGACAATAAATTAAATTGTAACTCTATAAATTTCAAAAAACTCTCATTGAAATGAATTTCATATCAAAGAATTTTTATTATTCTCAGCAAGACAAAGAATGCTTTAGAAAATTAATCTCCTTAACCTATAGGGTTTCGATGTCTGCCATCTCATCAGAGGAGAGAAAATATTAGCAAATACTTATAAAGGTATGCACCCTATTTGCTAAAGTCAGTGAGACATGGAAAGTCAGACAAAATAATAAATTTATCAGAAGTCCTGTAGTAGGAGGAATTGCAATAAAGGATATGAAAGTTTTTTTTAGATCTAGCTTATTACGAGGTGTAGTATCTAGACGGAGGTTTTAGCCTGGGCAAGCCTCTCATCAGCACACAGCAGCAGTTTCAAGTTTGTTGCGCAAGTCATATATGTTGCAGTCAGATTCAAGACTCCTAGTGAATTGGCCAAAGGAAAAAGAACAGTAAGAGCACGTGTGTGTGTGTGTGTGTGTGTGTGTGTGTGTGTGTGTGTGTGTGTGTACATATTTTTTTTATTAATATAAATTAATTTATAAGGTCACGACACTGGGCATGCTAATGTTTCAGACAGATGATTGGTTAAAGCCACAAATCCTCATTAGGCGACTTAAAAAAACTTTTGAAGTCGCCTGATGAGGACTTGTGGTTTTAACCGATCATCTGTCCAATACATTAGCATGCCCAGTGTCGCAGCCTTGTAAATTTATTTATATTATTAAAAATATAACTTAGTTCTTATTTTATTGAGCACTCTTAATAACCTCGTTAAATTTATAAGTTATCGCTCTTTAATACCTATAATATATATATATATATATATATATATATATATATATATATATATATGACTACTTCATTTAATCACATAAATTAATATACGAAAGTATAATTTTATGTGTAAACTAAGTATTTACTTCAACAGTGCTCAATACATAGGTAGAGCTAGGCAGTAAGTTAGAAAAATATGTATAGCAATTAAGCTACAAAGAATATTCCGTGTTTCATCCACACTAAGATTCGTCAGGCGGATAAAACGCAGAATATTCTGTGTAGCTTAATTGCCATATATATTTTTCTAACTTACTATATATATATAAACATATGTATATATATATATATACATATATATATATATATATATATATATATATACAGAGTGACTAAAAAAAAAACTAAATGGAGGCCATCTAGAACATATGATGTAGAATGGAGAAAAAAAGGACAAAGACCCTAGTGTTTTGATGTGATGTTTTGAATATAATAAACTAGTTATGACCAAAGTTTCATTTCATTCGGACAAAACACTCAGAAACGGGGCCTAATTAGAGTTGGGGCTGTTTTTTTTTGTCACCCTGTATATATATATATATATATATATATATATATATATATATATATATATATATATATATATATATATATATATATATATATATACACGCACACACACACACATATATATATATATATATATATATATATATATATATATATATATATATATATATATATCTTTTATATTTTGTAGAGGGAATTAGACCTAGAGTCTAAAGTGCAGAGTATATTTTAATGTATTAATAAATGTATTAATACTTTAAAAGAACAGTGCTCATAGTACTGTTGATATATCATAAGCTCAATATGTATATGTATCATAGAGCTATATTAATATTGAGTAAAAAAATGAATGACTGTAAATTATGAACCCGTTTCCTTTTGAAACTCTCCTGATGACCCAATAATATCTATAAGACGAAATACACCCCCAAACATGACTATATCAAGTTTTAAAACATATGCTATGACATACGCCCGCAAAAGCACTATACTATAAACTTAGACGAGGAAAGCCCTAGAAAGGCGCTTTATCTCTCTCTTGACAATAACTTTATGCGAAAAGAAAACAGCTAATAAACATCAGTATATAAAAGCCTATAAGGTCAGCTGTTTCTCTCAAATACAACATCTTCTACTACTGTTCCGGTAGTAATTTTAAAAAAGTTTTATCCTCTCTCTCTCTCTCTCTCTCTCTCTCTCTCTCTCTATATATATATATATATATATATATATATATATATATATATATATATATATATATATATATATGATTAGTTTTTTTGGAAAAAGAATTCCAGCAGAGTGCTCAATTAAAAAGAAAATCCAAATTGTAAGAGCGTATTTATATTTTTATATTTTGTGTACAGAAAGTTGTTAGTTGAGACAGATCATTGGTACCGTCGGTTTCAAGCCCGATAATAAGGCCCGTTTAAGGTATCCTTATCAAGCTCTCTTCAGCCAAGATAGACGAATATTGGCTGAAGAGAGCTTGATAAGGATACCTTAAACGGGCCTTATTATCGGGCTTGAAACCGACGGTACCAATGATCTGTCTCAACTAACAACTTTCTGTACACAATATATATATATATATATATATATATATATATATATATATATATATATATATATATATATATATACAGAGAGACAGACAGACAGACAGAGACAGAAGAGACAGCGACAGACAGACAGACAGACAGAAAGAGATAAAGAGAGAGAGAGGGAGAGAATGGGAATGTCTACTGGATAGAATTTGAATATCTACTGCTATTCTTGAGTGTCTGTCGGGGGAATTTTTAGGACAATGTGAGCTGAAAGTACTTCCCCTCACAAATGACCAAATACTGCAAATTACAAAGTATTCAAAGCCCAACTAAATCTCATCGGCATGTTTATATACAATCTTATAAAAACAATATTCTTTTCGTGCTGTTAACTCCAGTTACAGTACAAACCCGCTAAACCAGGTTAATTCTTGTCCTGTAATTGAGCAAGACCAAGAAAAACCACAAGAAAGATAAGATTTAAGTTGGGAGGAAAAGTGATACTCTTTACGAGTTTACTTTCTCAGCGTTTGAAACGGATGGGCAGAGAACTTTTTCAGGGCAGGTGCTCAAGTGAAAAAAAAGCCGGCAAAAATATAGGAATGAACGTGTCTCAGTGCGGCACAGGCATATAATACATTCCTCTGAAAAGGGCACTTTTAAAACAGGATGAAAGGGGCAGGTGCTTAGGCCCCCCCTCCCTGTACTACCCTGGTTTGAAAGGTTGGGGGAGAATCATGATATCTATGCATCTTACATAGAATTCAAGTGTTCTTTCTAAGAACTTCCACTGGAATATAGTTATTTTTTTTTTAAATTCAATTTTCACCCCAAACACGGTACAGTGCCACTTTGAAGTAGGGGGCTACTATCGGGGACATTAGTTGCAGGGATATTATGAAGGGAGATGAGTAGCAAAATGTTTGTTCACATTACACTTGAACTTCTGCATGCCAGTGCAGTTGGGAAAGCAGAATCCCGGAAGGGAGTTCCAAGTCTAGCAGTTCTGTTGAAGAAACTATTGGAGGAGAAGGCTTTCTTAAAATATCACGAGGTTAATACAAGAGTGCTCAATATCGAAATAGAGCAAGGTATACTTTCAATTTGTTTTTATATAAACAGTAAGTTGTTGCTACACAATCATGAGCATGTTTTGGTCATCTAGTATTTAGTAACTAGTGACCTCTTTAGGCAACTACGCTTATATTTAAAATGACATGCTCATAACTGCGTAGTAGCACATTACTGCTTATGTAAAAGTACACACACACACACACACACACATATATATATATATATATATATATATATATATATCCAGAAGATCAGAAAGACATCGGTACCGTCGGTTTCAGATCCGATATAAAGGGGACCAGTTTATGGTCGAAACATACAGGATTCTCTTCGGCCTCTTTTTATATGTGTTCTTATCGGAAATGGTGACAAATATGAACAGAGACTGAAGAGAATCCAATATTTTTCGACCATAAACTTGTCCCCTTATATCGGATTTGAAACCGATTGTACCGATGTTTTTTCTGACCTGTAAAATTTAAAAGTAAATATTGAATTCTTCTCTATAACTGAGCACTTGGCTAAGGTTCTTTCCCACACACACCACAGTTTATATATATATATATATATATATATATATATATATATATATATATATATATATATATATATATATATATATATATATATGTATATATATATATATATCCAGTAGAGGTTAGTTCCCTAGAAGTACATCCAATGAAACAACATGTGTCTACAAAGAAGTGCTCAATAAGTGAACAGAGCAGGTATATCAAATTTATTTATACAAATATTAATGGCTACATATCCATGTTTGTGTTTTATGAAGACACGAAGCAAAGTGCTCAACTATGCAGGAGCATTTGTATATATCAGTACCAAAAAGTGCTCAATGAGTGAATAGAGCAGGTATATTAAATTTATTTGGACTGGATATATACAAATGCTCCTGCCTAGTTGAGCACTTTGCTTCGTGTCTTCATAAAACACAAACATGGATATGTAGCCATTAATGTTTGTATAAATAAATTTAATATATATATATATATACATATATATAAAGCTATATATATATAAAGCTACATATATATAAAGCTATATATATATATATAAGCTACAATCAACATCCAAATGGATGATTTGACGATAATTACGGTTTTCAAAAGGCGAACAATTAAAAGATACATCTGCCTTACTTAAAAAATGCTAGGTTTATTTATGGTGTCTTTTACATATTAAAAAAAAAACACCCAATACTTTTGCTGACGAGGAGACTTTGTTTAAAAAAACTATGTCAAAATTATTGTCCAAGGCTTAATGTCTATCACAATAAAAACATCGTTCCCGAAACGATCGTACAAATTATTGACTTTGTTGTTGTTCCTTCTTATGAAACAGATTTTTAATTTTTAATTCTAATGTGAATTTTAAATTAACAATCACATTACTATATATATATATATATATATATATATATATATATATATATATATATATATATATATATATATATATGTGAATGTTGCAAGTCACACCAACGCTTACTGATTAAAGTGTAAATTTTAGCCGTTGTCCAGAATCATTCATAAAAAATAGAAAATAAAGAAAAATCCATATAATGTACACACCTACGACGGAAAAAATATCATACACCAAAAATCACGTAAAGTGATCAAGTAGTTTTATTTTTAAATAAGACAACAATTTTTAAGCAAATTTGAGTCTTTCTAATGTCCCTCCCTCCTACCCATGTTAAGAATGAATTTCTAAAACCTTGATTTTAGATTTATCCCTTGTGTTTCTTCAGAATATATTCAAGAAGGCGCCGTGAAGTTGAGTCATGAAATTTGATTTTTTATTAAAAAATGAAGCTACTAAATTAATTTACGTGATTTTTGGAGTACGATATTTTCTTTCCATCACTGGAGTGTTCATTATAAAGATTTTTTTATTTTCATTTTTTTTTTAAATTTTCATGAAGTGAAATTCTGAATAACTCGACCCCAAAATCAAGAGAGAGTAAGTCAATCCTGTAATGACCTGATCTCTGTTGATTTTGTAGTGGGAGTTTAGTTCTGTGTAGTTCTAGGGGATCCACTCTCGCAGATATTGCCTTCTCTCTTTGAGAAGGGGTTACTTTATTGCTAATCGCCTGAGACGACTCTACAGGGAATGCTGATTAGGAACTTTTTACAGGTCAGAATACCTTGGGGCGCTGACTTTTCAATCTGACTTTCCAACCCTGGAGTCACAGTTGTTGCAGTGGGACAGTATATAAAAAAAATAGTTTCAGGAGACTTTTTTTCTAAAGTAGCATGTCCCCCATTTGCATTCATGGCAGATAGCATCTCTTTTGCCTGTATATTTGTAAGAAAATTCTAAAGGGACTGAAGTAATCTTGACCTGGATGCCGATAAAGCACTGATCACCAAAAACTTAACCCTGTGTCATATTCTCCACTGGAGGGGAGGCAGGTAAGTCCCAGTGAATGAATTAACGCCTTTTGGTGTTGCTGATATTCAAATTTTACTCCCATTTCGAAGAGGCTTCATTTGAAAGCACATGACATCTAAACTCCCGCCCACCCGTGGATACCCATACCTAACCTTGTATCACATCATGCCGGGGTGAGGGCAGGTAAAACCCAATATGTATTTACACCGTTCGGCATTATGTGTATTATTAAAAATTATATCCTGTGTAAGAAAGCTTTCCTCCCAGGCAGTAGCTCCCCCATTATAGAAAAGAAAGAGGAACAAATTCATTGCATGTTAACTAAGCGTCATCTCATTTTGAAGGAGTCTTGAGGTAGGCTGTATTTTTTCTGGGCGCTAAGCTAACCCTTCCCTCCCTCCACATGATACATGTGTGTCATTTCTTGTCCTCGTGAGGAGGCAGGTAAATGGAAAATACCTTCTACACAGATGTTGTTGAAGTATACCATTAAAACTTAAACACAGTCGCAGTAACCCCTGACCCAATCCCCTTTTCACATTGCAGAAAAGAGGGAAGGGCAGATTCATTGCCTGTCGACTTAGGCGCCCTCGATTGTGAGGGAATGCCGATGGAGGCTATGATTTTTTTTTTAGAAGTGAATGCCGTTAAAGCGCTAGCCCCCCACCCCCACCTCCATGCCTCACAATAAAAACGACCTTGTCAGTTCCAGCCTTCGGTGACGGAGATGACGCGGGGAGGGGGTGGCAGGTAAATTCCAATACTTACGAACACAGGGTCTGTTTTTGAATTTACATCAATGTGTCTACGTACATAATGGGAGCAGTGTTAATAGAATAATCTTTCCCAGTGTTTCAGATTATTTAGAAATCTTCGAGAATATGACGTAATAGACTTTTTGAAAAATATGACGAAGGCTCAGTTACAAGCGATCACGTATTTATTTGCGATCGTTAACAAATCGTAATAATAATATTTCTTTAAAAATAGATTACATGAGATTTTCTCCAAAAATAAATGTATACTCTTCCATCAAGTCTCTCCTTAATCTCTCTCTCTCTCTCTTTCATGCATATATATATATATATATATATATATATATATATATATATATATATATATATATATATATATATATATATATATATATATATATACTGGCGATTCACTGCATCTGTTGGATAAGTTGCATAAATATATTTAAGATCTTACTACTGAGCTCTACTCACATATTGAGCAGTTTTGAAGTAAATGCTGAAAATCTATACACAATATAGTATATAACATTATAATATACATGCATACATAAAATACACACACACACACACACACACACACATATATATATATATGTGTGTGTGTGTGCGTGCGTTAATTTCATATCTTGAACTTTGTAGCGTCTTTCGAAGAGTACTTATTCGTCTCTGAAGAATTGTTTAGTGAAATGATTAAATATCTTCCGTTGTCCAAAGAAAGGAGCTCGACTAAATTAAACCTATGTAAATCAACAAAATTAAAAAAAAAATTATGAATTTGAGTTAGTTCCACCTTTTGACATTTGGAATGCAAACTACTGTTCTACATATATATATATATATATATATATATATATATATATATATATATATATATATATATATATATAATGCTAAATGTCCACGTATGCTTCTAGAAAAGTGATTTAAAGGTTATGAGTTTTTTTACAGCATGAAAATGATGTTACTTTTTGTATTTAATATTTTATTATTTTAAAAAATTTTTTTAATATTTCAAGCGGTCCTCCTCCGCTCTTAGTCACAAAAAAGTATCGAAATGAAAATGAAAGACGTAATATATATATATATATATATATATATATATATATATATATATATATATATAAGAATGTAAATGGCAAAATCTCATTAAGACATTGAACAGAGGTGCACAGGGATTCCATTTTATTTCCGGTGTATTTGCCAGCATCCGCATCCATCGATTTGTGCTTATGATTTGTAGATTTTTAAATAATATATATCTAAGATACAATATTTTGAATTAAAAGAAATAGTTAAAAAAAAAAAAAATTAACGTGTAAATTGTAAGACATTTCGATGGATACCTATACTAGCAGCTATTCACACGAATTAATGAGAATTTCTGTGTAATTCTACACCTTGTCCTGAACCCGTCCATTTTTATTTGTATTTTTTATTTAAATGTTTATAACGTTTAATTTTTGAAGTTATAAATACAATAAAACGTTATCTGTTTACAGTGAATGCGGACCCTACGATAGTTTTGGCACCCTCCCCGAATACAAAATTCAAACACTTATTGGATTTCTAGTAAAGTTTTATTAAAAGAAGCTATATGTGATCTTGGCATAGGGCTTCTTTCTCAACTGCATCCCCGTACATAAAAGACGGACTCACATGGTATAGATTACTATAAAATATTAAACCATTTAATTAATTTCAATCATTTTTTTAAAAACATTCTGTGTGTAAATTTGAAAAAGAATTGATACGAAATAATAACTTCCGTTCATTGATTAAAAGAATAAACAAAAAATATAAAAAAAAGAAAAGAAAAGCTGACTAAAAAATACATCCTATATTTTTATTTTATAAAAATGTTTCAATTTTAAATAATAAATATGATATTACATTTTAACTGCAGAGTAAATTTGTACAAGAAATCTATTTACAAGTCACGGGAAAGGCTAGAAATGTCAGATTCTATTTTAGGAGGCAGCACTCTCATATATATGCATGAAATAATAATTTCTCCCCGGGTCAACGTGCGGCCGCCTTTTTCGGTGACATCACGAAGAAGAGCTAAAAATGGAAATTTATTTTTATTTATTTATTAAAAATGTATGTTTTAACGAAACCAACAGTGAATACAAGACTTTTTCCAATGTATATATATATATATATATATATATATATATATATATATTAAAAAAAAGTAAATATTTTTTATGCAAATATATATAATGAAAGAAATATGTTTTTTATATGCAGACGACAAAATAAATGAGGAGGTCAGAGAGTCCAATCGCAATATAAAAGGTAGTGTGTTGATGCAATTACGATTAAATAATGTCAGTTTCAGTTTAATATAAAGAAAATAAATTTTAATAATGTAATTGGATAAGTATTTGATTGAAAAGAGTTTTTGTTGTTTTAATTTTTAGTAATAGAATGAACGATAACACGGATGTATCGATTGATTGTATTAGTGATAATTGATAATAATTTCAAATAATAATTTCCAATAATAATTTCAAATAATAATTTCAAATAATAGTAATTATTATATACGTTATTCGACTTAGTTGTTGTCTCTTTGTTTGTGTTATACTTTCTGATGTAGAAACGTTCTCGAAATAGATTGACAAACCTAACGAAAATAGGAATCAATAATCGATAAATGAACGATGGATATATATTACCCACTTGACGTTGCCTGGAAGTTTATTTTGTGTTTTTGTTTGTTTTTTTTTTACTTTCGTTTTTGCTTTTTTGCTTTTATTTCATAAACTATTTTTTTAATTATTTTTAAATATGGTTTCGATTTCTATACTTCACAAACAAAATAAAATAATCATGTGTAAGTTATGTAGCGACGAGAAACGTAAGCACACGTATGAGATGAGATGAGATTGTTGCACCATTTAATAGAAATTTATATCTATATTTATTTAATATCATCTGCTTGAAATAAAGTTTCAAAGGAAAGATAGAGAAATTCTTCATTATCGATGATGTAAAAAGAAAACAAAGTTATTTAAACTTCAAAAACTGTGCGGGGGGGGGGTTATATCGTGACCCGTTGGGTCAATATTTTGTTATACATATTATCAAATATTTATGAAAACCTTTTGGAATTTTCACATGTTTTCTATTTTTTCATTTTTGTTTTTCGAAGAGTGACGGATAGAAAAAAACTAGTTCTATCAACAAAAGAAATCTCATTACACAGGAAACACGAATAGGGGACGACAGAAAAAAACGGGGTATGAAATAACAAAATAAACGGATCAGATTTTTAACAAAAAAAAAATAAATTTCAAGAGAAAAAAGAACCTACCCTCGCTTCAGCTGCGTGTTGTCCCCAAAAAATTACTAAACTTAACACGAGGCAAATAGCAACGGGAAAGTTGCGGTTCGCCATTATACTTTCGTCACAAAGTTTCTCAAATAATGTTCAGTGCTTTATCCGATGTTGCTTGTCGACATTCAACATTATCCAGATAAAAAAAAATGGCTAAACTTTTTGGCCCAAAAACTTTCGAGCAGTTTCTTTTGCCAAAAAACGCAGTCTTTCACTTTAGTTAAACGTATACTCCTCCATCTTGCAGACAGAAAAGCGCTTCACACATGGAAGAAGCAAATACGCACCGACGACCACTTCTTTTTTTGAGGCCTCCTCCTCCTCCTACTCGCACTCCCGATACGCAAACACAACGCGCGCACACGCTCTCCCCGCACTACACCGCCTTTTTGCAAGCTCCTCCCATTAAGAGACTAAAAAACCCGGCTTTTTTTTTTTTTTTTTTCTTTTTTGATACGGTCTTTTGACTTTTAAAATCTTTTTTATTCTTATTTCCTAGATTTTAGTTTTTTTAATTAAAGGAACTTTACAAATGTAACGGATATGATTTTTGGGGCAGGATTAAATATTGCGCAAATAGATGAAAGCAGTAAATTTATATGTAACACAGTTGGTGTTTAGAGACATGTGCACCTGCTGAGTGTCACCTCCCACTCATAATTAAAAAAAATTCTTGTTTAAAAGCTATTAAACTAAATCAAAAATTAACTAGAAAAAAGAATGGTTTTATTTCGCGAAAAATCATTATTTCATAAAAAAAATAAATTTAAATATAAATGTAATTAATATTTTTGCCAATTTTTTAACAACAGCTTTAAAAGAATTGCTTTATTTTATTTTTACTATTATTACAAGATAATTATTTTCATTTTTTATTTTTCGTAAAAAAATAAGGTTAAACGGAAGAGAAATTGGAATTAAAATTCCTATTTATTTCCTTGTGGTCTAAACTTTCCGCATAATTACTAACATATTTTTTTAAAATGTATGTTTAACAAATAATAAAATAATACAAATTTATACTTTCAATAATGCTAGTGGAAAAGACAGGGAAGGAGGGTGAGATTTGTAAATTTTTGTCGCTCAACAAGTTTAGAATGGGCGTTTTTATTTTAATTCTCCCAACTGTATAATAATCTTTGCCGTTCGTGTTGTTGCCTCCACCTCTTCCCTTCAGCCGCTGAATTGCGTTTGGCTCCTCCCCGTCAAATAGACATCTTCAACGTGCACGGCTGTGGAGGTGAGCAGCCAATTCAGTGCGACTTATTGTAGTAGAGATTGGCGTGGAGTTTCTAGACTCCATGGCTGCTTTTTTCTTGTAGTTGTTTAGTTTTAAACTTTACCACTACGTCGGATTGGAGTTGTCCATTTTCAAAAAAAACAAGAAAGTATACTCTCTAAGGCTATTAACAGCAAACTCTCGTCCGTGTGGACATTGAGCTCATGTCTAATATTCGCCGCGCGAGGAAGCGAGTTTTCCGACCAACCACATAAGAGAGAGAAAGAGAGGACGACAACGCATTTTTATTACCATGATGAAAAGTGAGTTCTCTTTGCAGAATATTGCCGAAAAAACAGAGAATATGGAAAGATCGCGGCACTGCCAAGCCGCCAAATCTTCTTCGAAACACTACAGAAAGATGCCATCCAAAAAGATTCACAGTTTAACGTGGTAAGTTGACAATGAAAACTTTTTAAAAAGTTTCTTCTTTGCGGAGGATAGTTTTAATCGCAAACTTCAAACTTAGCTATGGCTGGGATTTCTTGTAGCTTAAATTGAAAATGAAAACAGAAAAGAAAAAAAAAAACAAGCTTCAACGTATTGGACAATTTTATTCATAATATTAAATACTAAAGTAAAAACATTGGTGCTTATGTAGAACACGGATCGTCCTGAAATAATAACGTTATTATTTAGAAAGCTATTCTTAGCACGGCGAGAAGAGGGCGTTTTGTTACTATTCCGTACTTTCACTTAACAATTTAATACGCAAAAGATACCGTAAAAACTACATTTAACTTGAAAATCCTGTCACGAAAGTAGCACGTATTCTGCATTAAATACCAAAACATCAATATATATATATATATATATATATATATATATATATATATATTGATGTGATAATCTTTGATTTCTTAAGCGTGTTTTATTTTATTCCAGGTTAATTTTGATCATCTGCGTTACTAGCAGCGTCGCAAATGCAGTAAGTACATTGTTTGTCCTTTAAGAATTTTAGTTTTTAAATCGTAATTTTACCTCAAAACTCATTTATTTTTATTTTTTTAATTTTTACTAATAATTCTTCTTTTTTTCTGTCTCTATTTTTTCTCTAAAATTTGACTCTAAAAGGCATAAATTAAAATTACTTAAAAATTACAATTCTTAAACTTTTATAAATGGCGTTTTTATTTTAAATTCCAATAATTTCGATATCTTCCCAAATAATTATTCCGTATAAAACGAGATTGATATATTTGTTGAAAAAAGGAGGTGGGAGCACAAGAAAATTTAAATCAGAAAAAAAAAAAAATAGACAGAATTAATAATGCTACTCCTGCTTTTTTCATCATCGAGGGAGCAGTCATTATTTTATAATATGAATGTCTGAGAGTCGAAAATCTGGCAGGAGCATCCACCCCCTACTTCACTTCTCTCCTTCTTTTGAAAAGGAAGAAAAAGGAAAGAAATTCCATTTACAGCCGCCTCTCTCAAATTTGGGCGTAATACCAATGACTACAAGAAACCGCGATTTGATTACATAGCCAGCACCCCCTCTCCCTATCTCTCTCTCTCTCTCCCTCTCTTTCTCTCTCTCTCTCTCTCTGTCATATATATATATATATATATATATATATATATATATATATATATATATATATATATATATATATATATATCATACTTATAATATCAGAATCTATTACCCGGGAATCGTCGCTGAAGATGGCTAATTAACTTGTCATTGAATTATATTTTTATATTTTAAGTATAAAACAAAAAATATATTATGCTGTTGTTAACTCTATGTAAACTTTTATTCGTGCACATAATACTTACATACACACACACACGCACACACACACATATATATATACAAATATATACATATTAGAAATATAAAAATATGTAGATCTAATATTTCCAAGTATATATTTCGAAAGTACCTAATATGTAATATTAGAGCATAATGTTACTAATATCTAATATAATAATACAAGTTGCTTTTCGGCTTCGATATTTATATGTATAAATAGTGAGTACGCTAAGGGAGGTAATTCAGTATATAATATAAAGAACAGCTGATTCGAAATGTCGGAAAAATATCTATTGTTTGTGATCGCTTGATATAAAGTGATAAGAAACCATTAGTTTTGATGTCAATAGTTTGTTGAGCGAGAACTTTTAACGTGATATAAAATGTTTGCCTATTTTATCAATTTATGCGTTCTAAAAATGTAATATTTCTCTCTTTCACCTTACATGGAATGGGTATTCTAATAATAATAATAATAATAATAATAATAATAAAATGAATAATATGAAATCGAGAATAACCGCTGTACATTATTCTCTGACGCTAGCAAGTTATGTGACTTTTAATGAAACGGCCTTCTACTTAGGTTGGCCCTGCCTCAGGCCAAACTCGTGCCGCATAAAATAGTCGTGAAGGGTTTAGGGAGATGGAAAGATGAAGGCGGAAACAGTCTTTCTTTTTATCTTCCAGTAAAAAAATAAATTAAATTGCTTTAAAATGAGTTATAAAACACACAAAAAAACTTATCCAAATAGATACATATCTTGCCTTTGGTAACACTTATTTGTTGTACATTTATCTATTTTTTTGCCGCTTTTTTTGCTTTGTTGGATATTGTCAAAAATACCCAATGTTAACTGGTGTTGTCTGCATTTGGGGATGATAACATCGCATAGAACAACAAGGAGTAGCTTTTACCACCTATGTTCTTAATTTCGTAAAAATCTCTCGAGTAATTTTGGAATCCATGGATAACTTTATTTTACAAAAGGGATACTTCATTTGACCCTTTAAAAAGAAATCAGACATAGCTCACTGGAATTTCTACACCGTCTATTTATCAATCCTAAATTTATGAAAATCGTAGGAATTAGTCCAGTAGTTTTGCTTCCTATACATGTAGACAGACTCAAAGACAGACATCTTTGTTACTCCTCTTACTCTTACTCCTTATTTGCACTATTTGGTATAACGGTCAGAGTATTCATTAATAGACCAGGAGACAGGGTTTCAATCCTTGGTTGAACCATACCAAAACCTTAAAAAATAATCCTCGATGCTCCCTTGTCAAGGGCAAGTGGAATAATATTGGAAAAGGAGTGGTGTCTTCTTTTATATCTCTGTATCCACCCAGTCTTGTCAAACTATGGATAACCACTGAAAGGTGCCTGTGCATGCAATTATTGTGGCAAGAGTTACACAATCTCTAACCACACCACTCCTTAGCACAGTTTTAGTTCTAGTTGCATATGAATAAGTTTAAGGCAACTGGAAACAATGCCGAGATAAGCGGAGAGCTCATATAGCGCCTAGCGTTTCCAAATGGTCACCCATCTGGTATTGGCTAGGCTCATTGTTGCTTGGTGATCTTACGAGAACCAATGTGTCAACTGATTGTGGTGTATATTTGCTAGTGTAGCAGCTAATAAAAAGGGAACCTTTAGGTGGTCTTCGACTATTGGAAGCCATTTAGCTTTATCTTATGATTTTAAACGAAGGCTCAATTCAGAAAGTTAGTGTAGCACCTTGTTGTCATTATATTATTCTCCCAAGTTTTATCCCCTCTTTTGGAAATAGTGTAGCATCTGTTCTGTTGTTACAAAACCATTCTCTCAGACATTATTCCCTTCTTTTCATTTTTTTGGGTGTAGGGGGGTAGTGTAGTCACTGTTTTATTGTCATGTCAACCACGAATTGCCATGTCTAATAACACCCTACCTGATAGCTCTTCCTTCAAACTCCTCGGCTCAACAGTCACAGGCAACATGAACTGGAACAAAAACAGTGAAGATATTGTCAAGGCTGCTGCAAAGAAGGTGCGCTCCCTTTACCGTGCTAGAAAAGGACTCACATTGCAGGCATGGCACCACATGGTAACCCCTTTACGTCCAAGTGGCAGTATGCCTTGTTTGGGGTGGAAAAGGGGTAAAAAAAATGTTAAATCATTCCTCAGGCATAACTTACTCTTTTTCATTTTTTTGTGGTAGATGAGTGCTATTCTGCTGTTATGATACCATCCTCCTCTTAGGTATTACCTCCTCCTTCAATCGGGTGTTGCTTGCGAAAGATATGTTCGTTCGCCATGATATTAGTTCATAAAACTATGCCACTGAAGGAAGCATATATCTGCTAGTATATATATATATATATATATATATATATATATATATATATATATATATATATATATATATATATTATTCAAATGTTGACATTTGCTGAAAGCAATTTTATTTTCTTGAAGAAAAAAAAAAGTTTGCTTTTTTTTTCTCTGGACTTCTTGGTCGTAACTAGACCTAGGATTGTGTGTATCAGTAACAGGGTTAGGGGTGCGTAGGGGGGGATGTATATGGAGTGGGGGTTACAATTATTCAACCCTTAGTTAGGCCTTTTCGTTTTTCCTTCCACTCCTTCATTGGGAGGAAATGAGCTTAGCACAATATAACCCTTCTATTTTTTTTTTGTTGGTCCAATCCTTTACCTACACACGGTGGCCCCTGGGTAGAGGAGGAAGGTGCGTACCCTCATACGCCCCCCCCCCCCGAATCTCTTAGAAAGATATCTTGCTGCTGCTGCTTTTATATCAATAGAAATGTAGTAAAGTGCACGTCTAGCATATTTCTATAAGGGCCAGTACTTATCTATGAGGTTACCTAATGCTGTCACCCACACTTCCAATTCTCCTTTACTTGAGGATATTTTTTTTTCTTTCTATCGTATCTTGGCTAAATAATAGAAGAGCTTTCTTTTCAGCAAGGAACCATCACCACCACCACCACCATCACCACCGCCACCACCACTACTACTACTACTACTACTACTACTACTACTACTGTTCTCATCCAAAAAGAACTGTGTCAATGAGTTTCAAATAAGATGGTTCCAGTCCCATTTCCACTCTCACTGTTACCCCTCTCCGCCCCTTATCTGCCCTTTTTTCTTTTCTTTTAGAGGGGGGGGGGCAATCTGGAATCGCTTCTCTAAAATTCCACAACTCCTTAATCCTATAATCAATGGATCAAAAGCATTTAAAAGAAAAGTCTGTATTTTACAAGTTTTTCCCTCAACTTTCCTAAGGGGTGGGGACAGGGGAGATTAGAATGGCTCGAGTACTACCCTCTCTAAGCGAACTAGGCAGCGATTGCTTTAGTCACCAACATCTGAAAGTCACCAATTCTTGAAAAAAAAAAAAAAAAAAAACTTGCATTAAACTAAACACAAAGACAAACATTCTGGTTGAAAGTCGAATCAAAATTTTGAAGATGAATTTCGTTATTTACATCGATAAAGTAATGAAGCCACAAGATGATTTTATTTAAGGCACAAGGTCATGAAATTGGAGGAGTGGAGTTCTGTTGGTTTTCCATTGACTATCTTATTTTTTAACTAGGTGCGTTCTTTCATCAGTACCATTTAGTACGTTTGATTACTGATCAATGATTAGTAATCACATACTCGACATCAAAAGCAAGAGTCTACGTCATTGTTTAGAAGACTTGTTCCATTTTGTCTGAGATATAACCTTAGTCTTGTGCAGTTCTAGGAGGTCTACCCTCCCTGGATTTGCCTTCTTCTTTTCAGAAGTGTTTAGTTTATTGCTAATCATCTGAAATGATTCTTACGAGGCATTGTCGACGTCTTCCTTTATACATGGACTGGTATTCCCAAATAGTCACTCATCTGGTACTAACCAGACTCAATGTTGCTAACCTTCAATAATCTAACAACAACTGGTGTGTCAATGTTATTATGCCGTATATGTCGATACCTTCCTACACGAATTGCAGAAACCTAATATCGTCATCTCCTTTGACTGGTATATACACTTGTGAATTTGATATTCCCTTGACAATTTCTCCTTTGGAGGTAACTGGTTCAACCCGACTATGGTGAATACCGTTGACTGGTGCTGGCATAATCGTCTGAGGTGGTCCTACTGGGAAATCTCAATGGGGCTGCCCAGGTAATTTTTGCAGGCCACAGTGCTCTTTCTCTAAGGTGCTGACTTTTCAAATCCCACTTTCTACTCCTTGTGTCATATCTCCCCAATGTGGGAAGGAGAAACATAACTTCATACTTACAATCACCACAATACCACATTTACTCCATGGGACTGTACTATTTAACACTTTTAAAACAAAACTTCTCTCTTTTTTCACCAACAACACTCGGATTCTCGTTTTATTTTTGCTTTTTTTATTTTTTATATATACATGGGAAGTGACCACTTCTGAAGACCCGGAGAGATCACTGTAGGATAAACATTGTTAGGTTGAGATAACAAGATCAATCATCGACTGAGTTTTACTCCAGATCTGAACTGGAAAATCTGTTGCTAAAGGTGCTAAAAGAATAGTTTTCATCATTCCATCACTCCAGAAAGTACATGACATTTTATGCAATCTTCTATCGGTATCAAAGGCAAATGCGTCTTAAGATGGGCTACTACTGACACATTTGGGAAGTGTCATTCAGGATACACTTTGTTTACGATCTCCAAATGATCTTTTTCCTTCCCTTTTTGAAAACGCATTGCTAGTCTTTCTCCACTCCACCGTTATTGTTTCCATAATAGTCGCTCAACTGAGCTGCAATCTCCTGTAAAACATTTGCAACTAAAACTCATCTACCTACCACCATTGTAAAGAAATTTACTTTCTTCCATTGTATATTTAAATTTTCATGAACAGCTTCTTTCCGTGAATTTCCCATCTGTGGAACATTTCCCTACGAGACTGCTTCAAGCTGACTACAACATAGTCATCTTCAAGTTCAATGCCAACAAAAACTTGTCCAGACATCTTTTTAAGTGATCAAATTTCATCCATAGTTTCCAATCTTCTCATAGTATCGTTCATCACCCTATTGGCAATCTCATTCATCCTTAACCTCGAGTGGATTTTCACTTTGATAAATGATGACTTATTAGTATATAAAACAAAACGTCGATTCACATATCAAATTTTAAAGGAAGTGCACACTTACGGGCTTACACCGACCCCGTCTCCTACTATTACTATTCTTCTGTAAAAAACGGTATCAATGGATTCCATGCCACCTGGTTCCAACCTTTTCCTTATCCTCCTTCTTCTCCCCTGCCATACTAATACCGCACTCTTTTCTTGTGAAGTTACAATCTGGAACCGATTCCCTCAAATTCCACAGCTCCTGTAACCAGTTGATCAAAGAAATTTAAAAGAAAGTTCGTGTTTATTCCACTTGACTGCCTCACCCTTTCTTTTATATGAGATCAGCTCTAACGACGAGTTGAATTAGACAATCGCCTAGGAAGCCAATAGTTCTCACTTTTTCGTCCGTATATTTTCATGTTTACTGAAAGTCCCAATAAAATTGAATTTCAAAAAAGTTGAGTGGAAAACAGTATAAATATATTAGATATAGAATAGGTTTATTTCTGTCAGCTTCAATAATAGAAGTGATACAATTTGATAAAAAGGATTGTAACTAAAGTTGCCAGAACAAATGTAATTGCTAATTATCATTACTTTGCACTCTATTCTTACTCGAGTGCATCATAATAACAGATCCATTTGTTATTATTAATTATAATAACAGATCCATTTATTATAATAATTATTATTAATTATAATAACAGATCAATGATTAAATGGATCTACAACCTAAAATTTGACCAAACTTAACACATTAGTTTGGAGGACTGTTACATCGTCGTGGAAAACAATAGACAGATATAAAATATAAAATCTCTTTATTTTGTAAGGTACAATCATAAAAGTCCGTGTCGGGTAGCCACAACTGGTAAGTGAGTTAACAAGTAAATCGCTAAGTTTTTACATTCCAACTTGCAGATTCCACTGACTTCAACTAGTTTTGCTCTCCTTAAATATATATATAGTCACGTGTTCGAGCTACGTCACAACAGAAAGCCAATATTAATTATTACAAATATGTAAAACATTTTTCTAAGCATAGAGAGTCATAAGACCATGCGTGTAACCTTACTGTTAAAGCCTTAGCTCTTTAAACACTGAACCTTTTTTTTTTCACGTGGTGATTGGACAGATCTGCAATAATATGGATGATACTATCAGTTTTGATATTGACGATAGTACACTTTATGCATATACATATTGCAGCATATTTGGTATGCTTTCTTGATATGCAACTCAGTCTCGTCATCATAATTGATAACCGCCATCTTGAATGTGATTACTTGATTCAAGTTCGTATCCATGCCATATAGATAGATGGACTCTCTTCTCGAATTCGATGTATGAGGTTCCATCACAACAACTAAATTGTTCAGAAATCCACACAGGTGATTTGTTTGTATTGATGAGGGGTTTGTATAATTGGTATTACGGCTAAGCTTTGTCGGTGCAAATGATTGCCACAAGGTTTTTATATCAGATGTATGTCTCAACAAAGACTAGGGTTGCCTCTCTCCCAGTGAATGAATGCAACCCTAGATAACAACCTGGAAATTTCTATGACGGCATGGCACATATAGCACCTAATCTTCCCAAATGGGCACCCATCTCATACTGGCCAGCCCATCATTGCTTAACTTTGGCGACCTGGCGAGAACTGGTGTGTCAACGTGATTGTGCCGTATATATATATATATATATATATATATATATATATATATATATATATAGTTTTTAAAATATAATTATCCACTGACACGTGTTTTGTCGTCTATGACTCATCAGAGTGGCTGAATCTGGCGAGATTCGAAATCGGGACCCCGATTATATATATATATATATATATATATATATATATATCTCCAGTGTTGGCTGGGATGGAGTAAAAGTGTTTTGGTTTTTAATTTTTGTTTGTTTACACATTTTGCAACTTCATATGGAAACAATAAAATTTTATGGAAAGGGAGATAACTTTGATATTTTTTCAATGAAAAATATAAATTATTCCCCTTGCTGATTACGCATTTTCAGTCATAATTGAAAATATTTACATATTATCAGGTACCCTTACAGTAGAGTGGATAGCCTTACCTACCATTGCATCAGGACCCTAGTATGTCACTAGTTTATATTCTCAGTAAGGTTGCTATTCATTTAGACGCCTGAGTGGAAGATCTGTTTACAGCAACTAATATTACCACATGGTGACCCATTTAAGTAAAAAATAGGGTGAATGTTGCTTAACTGCAATTATCTTATAAGAATTGGTGTGTTGAAGTGATTCGGCCATAAACACTGTTTTCCATGCGATAAAGAATGATGCTGGCTTAAACAGAGCTAACAAAAGATAACAAAAGATAACAAAAGACAAAAGTCTTGTGTACAGAAATCGGAATTTTAGGAAGATTTTGATCACTTCAGGAATTATAACAGCAATCAGATTCATGAAAAGAAATTTAAAAAAATATCACGCGAATATACCCGGTGAACAAAGTGCAAGAGTGATAAAAACAATTGCATTTAAAGGGACGGTTAGAATCTTAAAAATGATCTCTCAGTTGGAGTGTCTGAAATAGCAGGTGAATTTCTGATATCCGGTAGGATGCTCTATCCTCAGCAAAAACAAAAAGATAAGAAAATTGCAGGAACAGCAGGAATAACCTTCTTAGTGACACACAATATGGTTTCCGCTCTGCAAGATCTACCGCGATGTGCTGACAATTATATCCCACAGGATAAGTGAATCTCTTGACAAAAGCTTCCTTTCTAAGGCAATTACTTTTGACATATCAAAGGCCTTCGACAAGGTATGGCATAAGGGTCTACTTCACAAGATTTCCAGCTACGGTATAACTAGAAATGTTTTCTCAATCATTAAATCATTTCTCTCCGATAGGCTCATAAGAGTAGTGGTAGATGGACAAAAATCGGAGGCCTGCAATATAAATGCTGGAGTCCCTCAGGGGTCAATCCTGGGCCCAACTCTCTTCCTGATCTACATCAATGACCTCCCTAAACACATACTTAAATCATTCGTTGACATCTATACTGATGACACGACCATCTACGGCAACACATCAAAGGCTGTAAATGACAAAGTTCTCTCTGATTCTCTCTCCTCTGATCTCGAGCGCGTGGTTCAGTGGGGGAAGACGTGGCTGGTTACCTTTAATGCATCTAAAACCAAACTCATATCCTTACATCATCAACGCTCTGATTCCCAGCTGGCATCAATTGGGATGGATGGCTCTCGTCTGGGTGAGGCCCCATGTTTTGACAAGATTCTGGGTTTTACCTTTATTCCTAATCTGAAATGGAACATGTACATCAAGTCTGTTGCCAAGGTTGCTGGAAAGATGGTGGGATCCTTCTACCGCTCCAGAAGATATTTCACTACTGATGCAATTCTCTATCTATATAAAAGTCAAGTACGTCCAAGGATGGAATACTGCTGCCATATCTGGGCAGGAGCTGCTAAAAACAGCCTATCCTGCCTTGACAGAGTACAAAATAGACTTCGTGGCTTAGTGGGGGATGCTCTTTTCTCTACCCTGCAACCTCTCTCCCACAGAAGAGACGTTGCGAGCCTATCCTTGTTTTATTGTTATTTCCATGGCAGGTGCTCGTCTGAACTCCAATCTCTGGTCCCCCCTCGCCAATCTTTCATGAAAAACACCCGTCTAGCTGAATCCATTGTGAAAAATTTCCCCCATTCTATATCTGTGCCTAAATCAAAACGCGGATTCCATGAACAAAGCTTCTTTCTTAGAACTGCACGCCTGTGGAACTCTGTTCCGTCTGCCTGCTTCCCACCGGACTACAACTTGGATGTCTTCAAGTCCAATGTTAACAAATTCCTAATGAACCGCCCCCTTAAGTAAACACTTCATCAAATCTCCACACTAACGTAATGTACTTACAATAACCCTTATCCCTGAGTGGCTTCCGGGCCTTGATAAGTGGTGATCACTGTGTAAAACAAAAATTGAAAAAGAAAAATGAGTCATCGTTTACGAAGACTAAGAGCCACGCAAGGATAAGAGAGTTGGATGACGAACAATATTATGAGAGAATTGAAAACGATGAGTTAAATGGCCAGACGTTCACTTATTATGATGATATGTTGTTCACCGTTGAAAGGGGAGTGGGAGGGGGTGAAAGGTGTGGCCTTAAGTCTGCTGAAGCCACTTCAGATCCCAGACACTACTAATCTACTCAGTCACTTTTCAATTATTTCTAAGAGTTTTTTTTTTTTCTTTTAGTAATCTGGAAATTGTTAAGAATTTCTTTCGGTAATTTTCTTGAGCTTTGTAAAAATGTTTAAGACAAACAGTTGTTCAATTTCTATAATATTATGTTCTTTTTTTTACGCACGTTCGTCCCTAACAAGGCGTATGGCCACTTGGACGTAAGGAGTTACTATTTGAGACCATGCCTAGGAAATATTAACAAGATTTTGGGTTACGTTACATTTAAACTTCTCCATATCAGCAAAGCCAGGGAAGCAGGTAGCAAGAAGGGAATTCCAAAGTTTAGCCATTCGAGGGAAGAAACCATTAGAGTAAAAAGCTTTCTGGCATTTAGGGACTTCAACAGTGAAGGGGTGAAATTTTGTCAAGGATATGAATGCCATATTCTAAAATAAATATTTTATATAGACAAATAAGTAGTATATGAGTAACGTATCTCTGGTCAGGATTTTATTTATTCTTATTTAGAAAGAAATATCGGAATTGGATTTGGTTCTGACGTCATTCAGTTCTTATATGTTTCATTTTACTTCGGTAGTAGTTCTCAAATATCAAGGAGCTTCTTCCTGGAATTGACGCTTGATCTCTATACGAGATGCATAGATATTCAAATATTTTATTACGGAACTCTTTTGTCTCTTAAACGTTGAGTTAATAAAGAAATCAGTAATAATTTTCGTCACTTATTAATCAGTTAACTTTATTATAGTATATATTTCTTTCGCTGTTTTGGTCTTACAAGATTTCAGGACAAGAATTCATCTAGTCTGGTGGAGTTGTTACTATCAGCAACAAGTGAACAAATATTTGTATAAGCCAGAGTAGGGTAGCCATAGAGGAGAGTATGTCTATTATGTTCAGAAGTCTTAACGGGAGCTGTTTGTAACACCCCACCATGCCTTGATAAAGTTCAAAACCGACTTTGTAATCTAGTAAGTGATGCTCTTTGTAGCCACTTTCCTACAGAAGAGACGTTGCGAGCTTGTCTCTGCTCTTTTGTTATTTTCATGGCAAGTGCTTGACTGAGCTCCGATTTATGATCCCCCTTTTCGAGCTTTCACAAAAAACACTCATCTAAGCAAAATCACTTTCAATAATTTCCCCAACTCTCTATTGGTGTCTATACCCAAACATGGATTTCATGAACAAAGATTCTTTCCTAGAACTGCGTCTGTGGAACTCTGTTCCACTGCTCTGCTTTCCAACTGACTATAATATTGTTGTCTTCAAATCCAATGTAAACAATTACTTATTGAAGCGTCGTTTTAAATAATCTAATTATAACAAATTTCCACGATTGCCCCAATGACTACCGTACACTCATTAATCCTTATCCTCAAATGGCCCCCAGGCCTTGATATGTGGTGACTCCTTTGTAAAAAAAATTATACCATCTGGTGGTCGATATGAAGATTTATTTGTGACGGTCTCAAGAAATGAGGAGATCAAGGAATGAAATTTTTAAAATTTATTTTCGAAATTTTTATAATGACGGTTGATAATTTGTATTAGATTGTTGGAATTACATTCATTGGTCGGAGGTTACATCGGCTGAAACGTTGTGGACAGACAATCAGCAGGAATAGTCGTTGTGCTTTGTTGTACATTTGTAGCGCTTTAATTTGTCGTACATAATTAGTAAAACCGGCCATAACACAAGATGAAGAAAAGCGGTTTATGACTTGAACAACGCAACAAACAACCTTCAAAATTAAGAGAGTGGCTTGAAACGGTCGTACAATATAATGATTCAACAACTCGCTTTCTATGCTTGACAAATGTAAACAGCTATCTGTATCCCCTTCTCCTCAATGACCTTTGCCGAATTGTTAGGCCAGAGGGGGTAGTGAATAGCCATGAAATGGGATAGCGATATAAGTAAAAAACGCACCCATACGCACTTATTACCTACTTCCTTCTCGGGTAATTCATCCAGCGAGGTAAGATCAAATCCACCTGGTTGACTGGTCATTATCATCAGCAGCGTCCAGGCTCGAACAAGTTTGATTTGATTTAGAAAAAAAAAAAAAAAAAAAAATCAGTAAGTGAGGCCAACAAGGAAAGACCTCTTTAAAAAAAAAAAAAAATTCTTTCAAGAAAAAGAATCATTGATTGTCATTGATTCGGGTTTGAACTTATATTTGGTGCACATTCCAATTGCAGCTAACCGGAAAGAAAGGTGATCTTAAGATTAATTCAAATCCAATCGTATAGAAATTTCTGGTATGAAGCAAAATACAATGAAGTTTGTACTTTTATTCGGTTTTATTATAACATCTTTATGATTCGTTTAAAGTTTGACGTTAAAAAAAAAAAAAAAAAATGAAATAGTATAATTACAACAGAAGAATTGACCCCTTACGCCTAGAGGCTGTGTTCCAAAATTCATAATGATCGATTAATTAGTTTAGGAGTGAATTCTGTACATAAAAATATATAAATATATACACATACGTTTTATCAAAGTTCATTTATATTCAATGTATTTGAGACGAGGCTAAGTCGCCTAATTATAAATATTATTTGAATGGTTATAAATAAAAAGGGGGGATTGGAACTGTGGAATTAAAAGGTAGAAAGTAAAATATATATATAAAAAAGAAAAACTAAACACAAAATGTCAAATATCTTTGTATTTTTTATGAAAATCACTCCAGACAAGGCATGAAGCTACTTGGTGTAAGGAACCAAAATAAAAAAATTAAAAAAAAAAAAACCTCCAAGGTCAAAACTAGTCAATAATAATTGTTTATGGATAGATACCGATCCAAAAATAGCAATTCTTCTTCCTTTGTCAGAAACATCGCTCATGGAATGTGAGGACTAAAGGACAAAATAAAGAAAGCGAAAGTTACGAGGAGGTTGTGGAAAGTAAAATCAAGGTCTGTTTTTTACTTTCCTTAAAAACAATTCAAAACTAAAGAAAAATTTCTTTAATTTTACAAAAATGAGGGAGAAAAATCTCTAGAATTTGCATACTTCAGTAACCCCCCCCCCCGCCCCATCCCTGATTTAGATGGAATTGACTTTCAAATAGCCATGGGTTGAGCCGAGAAGAAGCAGGAGTGAGAAGTGTCTGCTAGATGGCAAGAAAGACAAGTGGCTGCTCTAGACAGCAAAGCTAGGCGAATTGAAAGAACCAAGTGAGTAACGGTTACAGGTGTTTCCTCTTGGACTTACCTGCGAACATTCCTCATGAAATCGATAGCCACAGGCCCATCGATTCCAAACGTTTTAGGTTTCAAATATGGATCCGTTTTCTTATTTTTGTTGGCTTCTTCAAAAGCCAAATAATCCAAAGATGTATTTAAAAAGACAATCTATCAAATTG
This sequence comes from Euprymna scolopes, assembly GCF_053919585.1. NCBI lineage: Eukaryota > Metazoa > Mollusca > Cephalopoda > Sepiida > Sepiolidae > Euprymna > Euprymna scolopes. Next base: position 146,788,665 of record NC_136492.1, read on the forward strand.
CACATCAATTATGAGTTCAATAAAAAATGCTAAAAATCTCATTTTTTCAAATTAAGAAATCAGTTAAAATATGTGCAAATTTTAAACTTTTTCACTCTGCCCCAAAATCAACAGCGTCTAGATCACTCTTGTAATGACTTTGGTCCTGTTGATTATAATTGTTGTTGCTGTTCCTGTGCATTTCTAGGCGGCATATCATTCTAGACTTTGCCTTCTTTCTTTGAGAAAGGGTTAGTTTATTGCTAATCACCTTCAGTGCTTCTACCAGAGAGTGTCGTAGGAGCTGCTCAGGCATCGTTTGCAAGATAAGAGTGGCCTCTCTTGAGAGCGTTGATTTTTCAATCCCAGTTTCAGTCACTTGTGTGAAATTTCTCATTGTGGGAGAGAAATAAATACCTTCAAATCTGGTATTTGACTGCAAAAACGTATTATAAATGAAAGCAAGAAAAAAGCATGAAGATACGTTATGTAAAAGATATTTATATTTCACTTTTATACATAACTTGTTTAATTTGCCGGCTTGATATCACTTTACAAAATTCGTTACTTGAAATACTTGAAACATTTGAAATAATAAACATCCCATAAGTAAATTATAATACAGCTTAATTACTTGTTTGTATCTGCTTAGAACCATAAAATGGTTATGCCACTGACTCCTCATTCATAAACTAAGCCGACAATGCATGGAATCATAACTCTTTAGATATATTTAACTCTACAGAAGTTGAATAAATTGGGCTACAAAACTCTGTCTTATCCACCATACTCTCCAGATTTCTCACCTACTGACTACCACTTTTTAAAGCATCTCAACAACTTTCTGTGTGAGAAATGTTTAAAAAACTTAAGCAATATCGAAAACCCCTTCAGTGACTTCATCGCCGCTATAACGCAAGATGTTTACGTTACTAACATAAATAGACTTGGCAAAAATGTGTTGATTCTGAAGGTGCTTATTTCGATCAATAAATTTTTGCTTGAGCCGAGATATGTTCAACTGAATTTAAAAGTTAAAAACTGCAAAAACTTTCTTGTCAACCTAATAATAATTCTTTAAATATATTTGACTGTTCCCATTGGAAGGCAAATAACTCTTTTGCGACTTACATCAGGGTAGTGATAGCTATTTCAGGAACCAGTCCTCTTCAAAAGGGATAAACAACCTTTTTTCCATGAGTTACTTTAAACAACCCTTCAATATCTAAAGTATGACGTGGTATCCAGCATTCGGGATGAAATACGAAGCTGGCTACTTGAATGGTACGATGTCTATCGGATTTGCCCTACGAAAGCAGACTCAAGACTCAAACTCGAACTTTTTCTCCTTTGGAAATTGACGATTGGTGATCTCATTTTGAACAACAATCTCTTCAGTGGGCATTGTTATATATCCCCAGACTTATTATGCACTCCAATACCAGAACGAAGTCTATGCAGACGCTACAAGAAAATATTTCACTATTGATTTTGATTAAACCAAAGGAGGACCACTTTCTCAATTTGAATCCATTGACGTTGGAATAGATTTTAATAGATTTTAATAGATTTTAATAGATTTAATAGAGAAAGGTAAGAAAAGCATCACCAATGCAAGTGAATTTGGACAAATATTGAATTACTGTATCATCTTCTGTATAAATTTTTACCAATCTTTCTTCACATGAATTTTGTTTTATTTTTGCGAAATTAACTGAATTGAACTGAATCATCAACATTAAAAACCCAAATATGACTCAAACTCATATTTCATCATAATCTCTTCAGAAAATAAAGACATTATAAATATTTAAATGAAAAAATTATAAAAAACGATTCTAGCCATTTTGGGGGATAATACCTTACAAGACTGAGTCTGTGGACGTAGAAATATTTTCAACAGGATGTTAAGAGTTAATTTCGTTGGGTGTGTTGCATGTCTACAAGACATTTACAGGAAACAGGATGAAACATTTCCTTGGGCTAAATTTCATGCTGTGTTTCTTTGACAACACCAAACAAAGTTCTCATGTGAATTGAATTTTTCTTTTCTTTTTTCATCGGGTGGACTGATACCTTTTTAATTTTAAAATTAGTTAATCAATTAGAATTAACAATATAGATGTATTTCACAATGATTTTGTGTATTTTGACATAGTTTATTTCTTATATGAGTAACTCACATTTGTTTTTTAGTCATCAGATTTCATGTATCAAATATGAAATTCTTATGATCTAAACATCAAACGAAGAAGCCATAAAACCTACTCACTTATTTTATCATCAACTACATAACCATCACTTATAGACCCCCTGCAAGAAGAGGTAGAAGGTACACGTGAAAAATCAGTACATTCTCAATATACAAAAATATTGCAGTAGATATATCACGCTCTTAAAAGTAAAGAGTAATCTCCCTTGAAAGTGTTTTTTTTTATTTAAATGCACAAACTTTCTGGGTTCTGTATTTGCACAACGTTTTATTCGATGTAACCTCCAACCTTCTTCAGGTGTATAAACCGCCCGCCATGTTATAACCTGAAGAAGGTTGGAGGTTACATCGACTGAAACGCTGTACAAATAACACTCGTTGTGAGAACAGTAGTCCAACAATCGTTCCTCATCTATAAACTTCAGAACTAAAGCAGAAACTTCCTGTTTAGAGTGCCACAACTTCCTCAAAAAATAAAATTAAATTAAAAAGTGACACATACAAAATGAAAACAAATTTTTTTCTCTGCTTAAATTAAATTTTAATGTAACAATGGCTAAAAATATGTACTTGAAAAATTTTGTTTGTAATTGATTTCCAAAAAAAAATGAAGCAAATTTTCAAATTTAAGTTTATACCAAGAAAATATATAGAATTTATAGCAGAAAAAATAAACCTTACATTCAATTTTAATTCATTCTTTATTGAAACTCGGCATGCCATACAAAAAATCCAAACAGGAAGTCTGTGTATTAAGCAAAAAGGCAATTTCAAGGGAGACTACTCTTTACTTTTTAGAGTGTGACATGTCAGTGCAATGCTGTTGTATGCTGAGAGTATCCTGACTTTTCGCTTGTACCTTCTATCTCTCTATAAAGGCGGTCTATAAGTAATAATTAGATAAGTGAGTAGATATTATACCTTCTTGGTCTGATGAACAGAAAAATGGATCCATTCCAGGTGTCTAGATTGGATTCTGGGTCTAACGATGTAGTGGATTTTCACAGTTGTGTTTGTTAAATGTCGTTTTTTATTGTATTCTTTATCTCTACTGTTATATAAAAAGAACGTTATCCGTCTGTGTGTGTGTGTGTGTGTGTGTGTGTTTGTTCTCTATGAACTTCGAAATGACTGGGTTGATTTTTATGAAATTTCACATAAATGTACTTTATGTATCTAGTAATATTCTTAGATAGGTTTTGTATCGAAATGTCTTTGATAAGTATCAAGAATCAATAATCGAAAAAATCCAATAATGGAAGGAACAGACGATTTTGACCCAAGTTAATGCCTTATACAGCCTAACATCAGAAGTTTTATTACCACACAAGCAGAAAAGCCCGGCATATAAAATTAGTAGGTTCTTTGATATGACAGGAGCGTGTCTGAAATTAATGTTTCTGTTTAAAGCACAATTGAAACATGATATTTAATTTTTCATTTTAAACTTTAATTACAGCAGTTATATATAAAAATGTTTTTATATAATCAACAGTAGGTTATCTAGAATGTAATGTAGACTACAATGTATTGTGGACTGTCACTTTGTGTTGGCATGTGAAGCTTCTTCCCGGTGCACTGAGATGGGTCCCTAACTAGAGCAGGCAATCAATCGATTTGATTGAAATAAAAAATGAGTGAGTGCACCGATTTCGATGACAATAAAAATATGGGAGTGTGAAACATTCGTTGATCATCAGTCAATCCTGGGCAACGCTAGTCCAAAACTAATCAATTGCTTATCATACATATGCTAATTTCTATGGCATTTGTTAATGACTTGCATTTGTTTATTCCTATAGTTCGTCTGGATAATATTTTATTTCCGCAAGTGGAAATGGTTGTAATTAACTAAGCCCCCAAAATTGTTAAAAACAAATAAAAGAGATCCAATTTCTGGTTTTCTTTTAGTGTTCTGTTCTTTCTTAGTGGCTGACAATCTCAAAATCAGTTTCCCATCGATGACAAGTTGAGTTGTTTTATTTTTTTTTTCATACAAAATGGCCGACTAATGGTGAAAGAAATAAAAGGTTAAAAATCGTAAACCTGCATGAAAATTGCTTCCTTTTCATTATTGATGTGATTTTGCTTCGTTTATCTTCTGGTTTCTTTATTCAAAGTATCTTATCCATATTTCTATAGAGTCTGGATTATCCAATGTGTTTATGTATCCTATTGAAGAGGACATTGTTGCACCGTTGTAATCCTCAAACGTAATACGAGATGGGCAACGGTACAACAACTAAAAAAAAATGTGGAAAAAAAGAATCATTTGGAATATTGCATATTTTCAATCATGTCGAAATTCACGATGTCAGTATTTTACAAGGTCATATAATGAAGCATCATTTCCCGACGTTTCTTTAATTTGATCAACATGTACGTCCTTTCAAATATAAAAACCGGATCACTGCATGAAACTCAACAGGCTCCATTTCATAGCTGACTTAGTTCAAACACCTATAAATCAGAAACCACAGTTAGTTCAGGGTCGTAATTTGTCACATAACCCACAGAGATATAAATCATTGCACATGAACATTTTCAGCTGGATCAGACAATTATAAGTAGGTCAGGAGCATTAATTATTGAACTGCTCTCGATTATTTTGATTATGAAGTGAACACACTTCAGGCACTTTTTTAAAAAATAAATTACAATGGCTGACTTGTATTAACTTACTGGACAATTTTGAAATATGAAATAATTTTCAATTATTTAAACTATCTCTACAAACGGAATTGATGGTTTAAAAGAAAAGTCAATCATGCACGTTCCTTTGTGCTCATAAGCGAAAAGAAACAATAATTTCATTATCATAAAAAACAGACTCTTAGTAAAAAGTAAAAAAAAAAAATCGTTTTATTTCAAAAGTATATTTCCAATTATTCATGAATGTTTGCTTAAAAAAATGTTTCCTGCTTTTTGTTTTCAGGTTTTCTTAACAAAATTAACATATTCTCTTTTGTTCAAGGATGTTGGTCTTTACCAATAATAATCCGCATCAGTGACTTCTAGTCATGTGGATATCTTCAAAAACTTGCTCCCCATTCTCCTGGGTACGAATACAAGACGGGAAAAGCAGAGATTCATTGACTGTCAGCTTAGGCATCTTACACACTAACGTAATGTACTTGCAATAACTCTTATCCCTGAGTGGCTTCCGGGCCTTGATAAGTGGTGATCACTGTGTAAAAAAAAAAAAAAAAAGAAATAGCAAGCAGATTTCTTTACCGAGCTATTGTTTGCCATTAAAGACTACTCCGACTACGCCCTCCCCCACTCCACTCAATGAACTAAATCTTGTGTCATAACTTGCCCTTGCGGAGAGTCAGGTAAATCGCAATACTAACATCTGTGCCTTATCAAATAATCAGATATCTTTATATAACGGAAGAAGATCTTAACAGTTGTCAGAGGAAGAAACTAAAAAAATGAAATAACAAAACAAACAAACAACAAAAAAGAATCTTGTCGGAATGTTTTGTTCACCCTACAAAGGAAGTCGACCAGAACAAGGGACACGATAGCAACAAATATTTTTCACTTTGTCCCCACTCCCTTTCAATAGAAAAATGTAAAAATAAATGGTTAGTTACCTTTTTATTATCCAAGAAAATAAGATTTCATCTTTTATAATATGAATTTTGCTACTCATGCAGAATACGGACTGTACCGAAATAATGGCGTTGTTATTTAGAAAACCTTTCTTAACATGAAGAGGAAGGGGCGTTTTGTAACTAATCTGTATTTTCACTTAACAATTTAATAAAAACAAAAACAAAAGATACCGTCAAAATTGAATTTAATATGAAAATCCTATCTAAAAAATGGTAGGGTCTGTTTTAAATACAATTATCAAATGCTGTTCGTTTTACATTTTGCAGTTGTGAACTGCATGGTTGTAACACGTGATAAACAACAGGTACATTAGATAAAAATAAGGTTTGGTTAATGTCCGGCGTAATGCAACAAAATATTGATGGCAGCAACAAGATGTTTCCTTTCCAGTCACATATTCGTGTGTGCATATATATATATATATATATATATATATATATATATATATATATATATATTATATATACTAGCAAAAGTACCCGTCATTGACTGGGTTCAAAAACAGCCTACAGAAAATGGACTCTGATTTATGAAAGTATGATAGGTTATGAAAAGGAAGGGTTGTTAAAGGGATAGCTTCGAATTTGGGAGTATCAAAACCAAAGCAAAATATGATGAAAGTAAAAATAAAATAGATAAACCCCATAATTTATTATATCATACCTGTTCACACTGAAACACTTATCACAATATTATGTGGATCTATATTAAAAAACCTTGTCAAATTTTGTGACATATTTCCATTCTATGGAAGTCAGGCGCGAACGAACACCCATAATTTTATTATACCATATTTCTTCAAACTGAAACATAATTATCAAAGTATACTTACGCAGATAGATATGAAAAAGTCTTTATTAAAGTGTGTGCCTATTACCATTCTATGGAGGCCAGGCGCGAACGCAGACACCACAATTTTATTATACCAACCCTATTTAAGTTAAAACATACTTATCAAAGTATTTTTATGTACATCTATATCAAAAACACTTGTAAACTTTTTTTTTAATTTTTTAGTTTTTTATTTCCACACTTTGTGGACCAGGCGCGTACGCAGACCCCACAATTTTAATGAATCATCATTATGCCAGATCAAACATACTCATTCCTGTGTCTCGATACATCTTCTATCATTATATGTGATCAGTTTTCTATAATAGTCAACCATATAGGAGCCTATTCATGACCAGACACATACACAGAGACGTTCAGCTTATATATATATATATATATATATATATATATATATATATATATATATATATATATATATATATATATATATATATATATTGATGTTTTGGTATTTAATGCAGAATACGTGCTACTTTCGTGACAGGATTTTCAAGTTAAATGTAGTTTTTACGGTATCTTTTGCGTATTAAATTGTTATATATATATATATATATATATATATATATATATATATATATATATATTGGCAGTAAGTCTTTATTCAAGCACGTCTGCTTGAACACGACTGAATTCTTTTCTTTCGGATTTTGTTGGATAACTTTTCCATTTGCCACACAAAATATACTACATAAAATATACTACACGAAATGTATATATATATATATATATATATAACCACACGAAATTTACTACATTACTCTCCCCTTCCGAATTGAACATTAAAAGATGGTATAGTATTACTATTTACTAGAAATAGTATCATTCCGAGTTTAGACACAGATACTAAATCTCATGTTTTAAATATATATAGGATTTTCGATACAACAGTGGAATGATTGTAAGAAAATTACCTGATTCTTTTAATTTCTTTTAGGAGCACACATGAAATATAATACTTTTGCTTTAAAATTTTAGTTTTAGCCAAAAAATACTTTCTATTCAACAATATACAGGATTCTTCCAAATCTAAATGGAATACGTACATCAAATCTGTTGTCAAGGCCATTGGAAAAATGGTCGGATCCTTCTATCGATCCAGTAGATATCTCCCTGCTGATGCAATTCTCTATCTATATAAGAGCCAGATACGTCGAAGGATGGAATACTGTTGCCACATATGGGCAGGATCTGCTAGAAAAGACTTGTCCTGCCTTGATAGGGTTCTAAATAGACTTTGTGGCCTGGTGGGAGATGTCCTTTTCTCTTCGCTGCAACCTCTATCTCACAGAAGAGATGTTGCGAATTTGTCTCTGCTTTATCGTTATTTTCATGGAAAGTGTTCGACTGAGCTTCAATCTATGGTCCCCCCTCACCAAACTTTCACAAGAAACACTCGTCTAGCTAAACACTATCAATAATTCCTCCCACTCTTTATCTGTGTCTAAACCTAAACATGGATTCCATGATCAAAGCTTCTTTCTTAGAACTACACGCCTATGGAATTGTTTTCCGTTTTCCTGCTTTCCAGCTGTCTATAATATGGTTGTCTTCAAGTCCAATGTGAACAAGTTTCTGATGAGCCGTTTCACTTAAGTTAACAAATTTACCGAACTTCCGTTACTATCGATTACTTTATTTTCCTTTTGACTACTCTACACTCTTTAACCCTTATCCTTGAGTGGCCTATCGGCCTTGATAATTAGTGACGCCTTTGTAAAAAAAAATTACTTTCAAATTTCGAATAGTAGTGATATAAACAGGTTTGGATACTATTTTTTGTATCCTGTCATTAATTGATTACAATGGCTTGATTTTGTTTTACTTTTGTGAGTGACCTTTCGAAATTAGACTTTCTCCAGCAGTTCAAGAGCAAATGTCTGTTTGTATGTCAAGTTAAAACTTGAAGAATACACAACAAACACTCACAAAGTTAGTATTTCTTAATCGGCATAACCCCAAATGTATAATATCTAAAATTAAAATAAGTTCGAGTCAAAGGACCATTCATATGTTTTTAATGTTCTTATTTACTTGCTTCCCCACGAGAGAGTTAAACAGTTTTTTATGTGGAGAAAATCCATCTCCCCAAAAACGGGCACTCTAGATAGGAACAAAAATTAAAATTGCCTCAGTCTGGAACGATTTTCCTCCACTGATCGAGGACAGAAAAGTTGAAATGTAGTATCAAAACAGATACTACACTTTGTTCCTAATGTTACCAAGATGTACACGCATCTTTTAATATTATCATCTGAAGGGAATTAACTCTGACTTTTTTTCAAAGAGTTATTTTCCTTATGCTCATTAAAGTTATGTGTGTATGTGCGTGTCCAGAGAGAGGAACGGGCTAGGCAAAGAAAAAAGATATAGTGGGAATGAGAAAGGGGAAAACGGAGGAGGGGGAAAGAGAGTGAGATGAAAGTTGTGTTACACTTTTATCTCCGGTAATGACGGTTAGCCTGCTGGTTAAATAACATTTCTAAAATGATCTCTCTAAACATGATTACTAGAGTTGTTGATCTTCTTGCATAAAATAAGCCCATAAAACGTTCTTTCGTGATTTTTCCCGTTTCTCGCCACTTAAAAAAACTGTTTATTTCATGTAAATCTCACTGTAGTTTAATATACTGTGTCTACCCTTTAACATTGTCCCAGTTAAGCTGAATTCAGTTGCAAATGATCTATCCAGAGAAATAAAAATTTATTGTATTTTAATGTTTTCTATATTAAGTTTTCTATTAAATATATACTTTCTTCTTCTATTTAATTTTAAAAACATTTAGAAACATATAATTGTTTTGTAGTTGCATGCAGACGAGGTGGCTGAGAGCAATTGCTCTGTGGTGCCAGTCATCCATTAGCAAAAGAGGGGAATTAGATTTACATTAAATTTATACAGTAAAGTGAACCCCTATCCTAAAACTTAAGATATTTTATTTAAAAATCTTCCCGTGAGAAAAAAAGTAAAATTTAATTTTTATTATTCCATTGACAGAGAAAATTATATTTTGAAATAAAAAAATGAATGCAAATATAAACCTGATCGTCAAGTAACTATTGCCCTTGATAATTGGTGACCATCATTATAAAATAATATTAGATAACAGGGAGGATCAAAAAAGGAATCGAAGAACCGATTCTCACGTTTCTCTTGCAGGGTAGTTAATAGCGGTTAATGCTCATATCAAAACATTGTAGATATCATTAATAGCCCCCTACCGTGGTCTAGTGGTTAGAGCTGCCAACTATTAACTACATATTTTTAGGTTATATCCCTAGTTTGAAATGAGTGCTAGTCTAACTGCACTGAAGAATTACAATGTCTATTTATATAAAGTTAGGCATATGTTTATATATTTGTATGCACAGGATTCATTCGGAAACTAATTAACCGATCATTATGGACTTCAGACCATAGCTGCTAGGAAAAAGGGCCGTATGTATAGTACATTTAGTTTAATACAAAGGGGAGGAAACCCTTCATGAACATTCAGTTACATCGGTTTTTTTTTCTTCTTCAAATTATAATAATAGCTATTAAACATGAATTTCAGTTCCTCTGAGGTACTTTAAAAGAATTTAAAAAGAGGGGGCACAATATGGGAACAAACAATTCATTTGAAAATTTAAACATTATTGATTATCCTTTAATTTGATTCATGTCTATTAAAACGAATAAAGCTATATTCCTTGAATTTCATAAGACCCCTTAAGCTTAAGTCTTATTTGAAGCATTTTCTAGAACTAAAATCATGTGATACATTTTCATCAAAATTGATACAAGAGTTCTCAACATAAGGTTTAGCATCATTATATCTTTGTAAGAAGATATAAAAGTGGTGAAATTCATTTACCCACCCTGGGACAGGTATTCTTCTGGTATTTTTGAATAACATTTCACACACACACACACACATATATATATAAGTCAACTCTTTTTGGCTTAAAACTCATTGGTATATGAAAATTTACTGAATTACACGAACTCAGTACATTATATATATATATATATATATATATATATATATATATATATATATATATATATGCTTGGAATCTTTTTAACCTTGAAAACTATATATAAAAATGTTTTTAATTTAGGTTTTAGTCCTTCGTTGAAAAATTATTTTATCAGTAAGTCATTTAATTTTACTTTCTCTAACTCATAATAGTCCTAAATTTTCAGAGATCATCAGTTGTTTACCATGAAACACTGTTTTGTGAATTAAAAACAAAACAGTATATTAATCAAGGCTCAAGCAATGTTAATGAAACCCCCAACACCCTTAAAAAAAAGAACTAAAGATGTTCAGGATATTGGATCCAGTTATCTTTTTTTTGCTCCAGATTAATTTTAATGTATGTCTGTGTGTGTGTGTATATATATATATAATATATATATATATATATATATATATATATATATATATATATATATATATATAAAAGTGAAAGTGTCTGTCTGTGTATCTGTGTGTCTGTGTGTGTACATTTCCCTATGCAAAAACTCTGTCAATTTTTAGTCTACAGACTCTAAATTTGATATACAGGGTACTGAGATTTGGAAAAATCGATGTGATCGGTTTTCAGCCAAAGATTTGGCGATTAAGGGGTCAAAGTTCAACGATTTGATCTTTGTGAACTCTACCAAACTCTTCCGATAATTTTCGGTCTAAACACTTGAAATTTTATATATAGGTTCATTGAACATGGATCTAACTTAAAAACTTAATTTGAGCCCAAAACAATAATTTTAAGGGGTCATAACAGGGGTCAAAGTTAAAAAAATTGACCACTTTTTTATCTTTTTCTTTGCTCAACATACACCGCCAAATACCCGGGCAACGCCGGACACCCATGCTAGTATATAAATAAAATCAAGTCACAATATGTGCTTTTCTTCTCTCATTTTGAATTTCTTCATCGAACTTTGTGAATTATTTAATGTTTTCGCTTTTTTTTTTACTTCCAAACTGTTGAATATTTTCTTTGGAATTTCCTCCCAACCTTTCGCGCACTCAATGCTCTTTGCGCTAAGAAGCACAGTCCTTTCATTGTACATTCCACCCTACCCTTTAAAACAGGGACTTGGATTCTCCAGACATTCCATTAAGAAAACAAGCCGAGGGAACTGCCCAAAAAAGAAAGCCCGTAACTGACTTAGTTAATCCTTCTGAACAAATATGCCCCTATTTACCTGCCTCCCCACGAGCGCAGAATTAGACACGTTATAATGGGGATAAAATGTAGCTCCTCCAGAATGGTCACTTTAGATTAGTACAAAAATAATTATCTCAATCTGGAAGGATTTTTGCTTCATTAACCTATGATAGAAATGATAAAGCATAGCATAAGAACAGATACTACATTTTGCTCTTAGTTAAAAGGCTCACTTGTGAGGGGGGTGAGGATGTGACACATGTCAAAAAATGAAATTCGAAGATCCAGCACCTTAGAGAAAGAGCGCTCTTGTCTGTAAAAAAATACCCTGTTGACATTCCCGGGTAGGGGCGCCTCAGGAGATTAGCAATATATTAACCCTTTCTTAAAGAGAGAAGGCAAAGCCTTGGAAGGTGAACCTCCTAGAACTGCACTGGACAAGAAACACCTCAGTCAACAGGGAACAAGCCACCTCAACCTGTAGTGCAGAGTGAACTCATTCCTCTTTTAATCCAAACAGTCATCAGAATAAACTTATCACGTACTAGCAGGGATACCCGACGTTGCCCGGGATTGAATGAATGATGAATGAATGTTTCACATTACAATATTTTTATTTTCATAGAAATCAGTAAAAACGCCCATTTTTCAATCAAATTGATTGACTGCCTGCTCTAGTTAGAGACACATCGTAGAGAGAGGCTTCACATGCCTTCCTGCAGTGACTAAGTCAAAATATATTATAGTCTACATTGCACTGTAGAGAACCTACTGTTGATTTTATAAAATCATTTTTGTATATAATGGCTTGAATTAAGGTTTAAAATGCAAAAGTCAAGTATCATGCTTCATTTTTCCTCTAAACGAGAAACATTAATTTCGAACGCGCCCCTATCACAAAACTTACTGTTGATTTTATATGCCTGGCTTTACTGCTTGTGCGATGGTAATGGCTTAAGTTTAAAATGAAAAAGTTGAGTATCATTGTTCAATTGTGCTTTAAATATAAAACATTCATTTTGAACACGCCCCTGTTATATCAAAGAACCTACTGTTGATTCTATATGTCGGACCTTTTGACTTGTGTTGTAATAAAACTTCTCAAATGTAGTTGTGATGTTAGGCTGTGTAAGGTGTTAACTTTGGTAAATATTGCCTGTTTCTTCTTTCATCGGATTATTTCGATCATCGATTATCAACATTCTTATACAAAACCTATCTAAGAACACTGCCAGGTACATAAGTACCTTCTTGTGAAATTTCATAAAAATCGGCCCAGCTGTTTCCGAGTCCATAGGAAACCTTCGCTCTCTCACGCACAAGTTCCTTTTATATAATAGTTGAGAAATATCAAGTATAAGTTCTAGTACTGAGAAATATAAAATAGGGATAGTTTGAATATGATTCAATACCTCCTTTTCAATCTTGCTTCATAACCCCCGCCCCACTGCTTTGTACACCACTGTTTACTTCTCTTTTATCTGTTTTCAAGTAATGTCAAATGTGGTCACTTAACTTTTCTTTTTCTTGTCTCTAACGAGTTCAAAATGTTTACATCGCCCAAGTATTTCGATCTTGTATTCAATGCTTCTCATTTAGAATTTAGAAAAGATACTTTTTGTGTTCTTTGCATCTTTTTAGGAAATAGTCACCGCTTGGTTACCATATCCTCTTTGTCTACCATCAGAAACGTTGTTTGCGCTGATTGTACAGAGAGACTTTGTACTTTTAAACTTTGCGGAATATTAAGACTTCTGAATGTCTCATCCTTTCACTAAGTACTTCTGGTTCTCGGTATGTAAACAATCCTGTCTCATACTCTAAAAGGATGTTGTTGCTTGAAATGGAGTCAAAGTTTTAAGCAAGAATTTATAAAAATAGTAACAGAGGCGCCCGGCTTGCTCAGTCGTAAAATACGCTTAAATATATTTTAACTTATGCAGATTTCATATATATTATTATAGTGTTAATTCTCCACCTATTATTATATATTATATTGTACCCAATATATAGTAGTAATTTCAAAAGTAAAAAAAAAAAATGACTTAAGTGCCATTAGCTAGAATCGAAATCGAAACCAAAACTTATGAAATATTCTTGGTAAAATTACTTATTACAAGATTAAAGCAAGCAAGCAACGACGCCCGGACAGTCAATGGAGTTTTGTAATTATTAAGATAAAAATTAAAAAAAATTCTTCAGATTAATTAGTGCAGGAAGTTTATTAAAAGAATAAAAGATCACCTCTTTCCTTCACAAAAAAAACAACAACAAACCACAAACGATCTGCTTACTTACCTGAGACCAACCATTTTATTTATTTTTTCATATTAAACTTGATTTTTTAGTGAGTAAAGGATTATTCTCTTTCTTTTTTTAGGGGAAGTGGGATATCTGATCACGACCATCATTAAACAAGTCTTATCTAAAATAACGTCACACACTTTGGTATAATCGAAACATACCGAAAAGTTAAGATGTCGACACTGAATTTTAGCTTTTTAAAAGTTTTCTAAAACTTTAAAAATTACATTTAAAAAAAGAAAAAAAGTAACATAATTGAATTCAAAGTGAAACTGAACTTTATTCGGGCAACGTTTAGTACCAACTATTGTGACGTCATCAGGAAAACGAGACTCAATTGAACAGCTTTCTCTTTACTGAGGCCACGAACTGACATTTTTACTTCCCGCACCCGACTAGTACCACCGCCGCCATTATTTTCTCTGTTTATGTTAGCAGATTTGTTTTTTAAGTCTGCAACTGTTAAGAATTTGAGAGGAACACTTAATTCCGTTATACATTTTACTCGATTTGATCGGAAACGGCCGTATGTGTTTCCCTTCCATTTCAAGCCTCCTTTATCACTTAATTTCCTTTTTGGTAAACTATTCTTCATTTCAGCCTCTTGTCAAACTCATACTTGCAGCCCCACCCCCTTCTTCCCATTTACTTCGATGTAAACCATTCTGCTACAGGCCAACGTCTTATTCCAACACACTTGGGCTTTACACCCACACGCAGAACGCTATTTTACTTTAGGGATGAGGGTGGGGGATATGTGATTGCTGATTTTCCCCAACTTTATTCAGTTTTTGATTTTCCATTTTCACCAAAACTTGTTCTTGTTCTTTGGTCTTGAAGCCATTGTTCTTGAAGTCTGGGAACCATATTTTATTTTCGAAATATCCAAATAATCAAATGAAAAATATGTGCGAATAGGACCAATAATAAAGTATTTGGTTACTTTTAATAGCAAATGGATCCGGCATTGCCCGGGCAGACAATAGGCAAAGAAATGTTGTCCAAATTCATACAGGTTTCATATTTTATTTGGATTGTTCGAACTATTGCTCTCATCTTGGTTTCGGCCGGTGTAAGAATTTTATTTGATCTTAGCAATTAAAAATTTTACACGTGCTTTGCATTATGCAATAAACATGAAATGAAAAACTAATTCACTATTTTTCATGTCATGAGCACACATGTATGTATATATAAATGGTGTATTAGTTTTTCATTTTATACTTATTGCATAATGCAAAGCAGTTGCACGTGTAAATTTTTTTTAATTAAGATCAAATATCTGCGCCTAAATCAAAACGTAGATTCCATGAACAAAGTTTCTTTCTCAGAAGTGCACGCCTGTGGAACTCTCTTCCGTTTGCCTGTTTCCCACCTGACTACAACTTGGATGTCTTCAAGTCCAACATAAACAAATTCCTGCTGAACCGCCCCCTTAAGTAAGACACTTTATTAAATCTCTAATACTAACGATTACTACGATACTATCCCATTGATTACTGTACACGTAATAAACCTTATCCCCGAGTGGCTTCTGGGCCTTGATAAATGGTGACCTCCATGTAAAAAATAAATAAATTTCTCAATAAATCATTGTTTTTCGATCATGAACACACACAGAATTAGCTGAAGTAGGCTAAGAAAATGCTACTTTACTTTTAGATGTGACTCATCAGTGAAAATTCTATTTCAAACTTAAGCATGACTAACCAACGGAATGCTATTTAAAATTGGAATGTTATGGACGCAACATGCAAATGGACAGACAGACTAAGCTTTTTTGTAGATGTATGGACAATTCTGGAAAAAAGAAAACATTGGTAAATTTAAATTTAGAGACAAGAAAAATATTTACTTAATTTTGTCTTGTCAGTGAACGATTTTTTTTCTACTACCCCCTCCCTTCAACGTACATAAAGGCTTACAGCATTTTGCTCCCACCTAAAAATACATGTTTGCCGAAATATAAACCAAGTAAGAAAATACAAAGAAATCAAAAGAGAAATAAAAAAGAGGAAAAAACTGAATAGGCTTGCATTCTTTGCTTTAAAGTGATTTTTTTTTATGTGTAACAATTTTATTTCTCAACATTTTTCTTAATGAAATCTCAATCCGATGGTTGGTAATTTGATTCTTGTCATACCTGTTGCTCCCACGTCCGTTGTGCTATGTCAGCAGACACACGTTCTGCACCAGTACCCTAGCGACCCTACGGGTGCGGCTGTCACACAGCTCCTACTGTCACAATTGTCTACGGTTAATTCATAATATTGGCCTCAGGCAACTTGCCCTATTTGTCTCACCGCCAAAATGTTTGCGAGCTTTTATTGTGTTAGTTACGTGGGTACACTTGAGCCTTGCCCTTTGGCAGCACAGCAAAATTAATATTTTATTCAATTATATCGAGCGTTAAATCACTCTTTTCTATTCAAGAAAAGGACTTCAAAAGGTTTATTTAATTAAACATTTCGATCTAAATGCCATAATAAAAGTCCATTTCTTCGCATAACATTCTCTCTCTTTATATATATATATATATATATATATATATATATATATATATATATATATATATATATATATATATAATTACCAGGTGTCTTTGTAAGTGATTCCAGGTGTTTATTACATAATAAAATTGCAATAATAAAATCGTTTTCTGAAACTATTTTATGTTAAAGAAACTACATGGAATCTCGAGTGGGGCACTCCAAGAGAAAATGATCTCACATGAAGTTATCGATTTTAAAAACACAATGGACGCAAAAAAAGAGACTTCTTTGAAAATTGCAGGAACACGAATTCATCTGACGCAAAGAAAATGTACAGTAGGCCGATAGAGTATACGTTGATAAGGATGCCATGAAAGCAGCAAAGAAATTGCAAATCTCAATTATTTTTCCAAAAGTATTTGTTGATATTTTTACATTGTTGTTAAGACGCCAGGAAATCAGAGAATAATTCAATTTTAATAATTTATTCAACCAAGATATGCAAATAGCTTTAAATTTAACGCCAAAATAAGTAAAAAAAAGAATGGAAGTTTCTAGGGTTCAAAAGTTGGGCCGGATTAACACATTTATGGTCATTTTTATATATTTTTAAATAGTTTGTTCCCATTAAAATAGTTTGCTGAAATTTGTATTTTCTTAAATTTTCTAACCATCTAAATGTTGATTTTAATCAACTTTATGTTAATTTCAGGTTAGCTTTTTATATAGATAAAAAAATTTAATATAGACTTGAATAATCTTGAAGAAATTCTTGAATGCATTTTCGAATCACTTTGAGACAATTTGTCGGTCATGCTAAAGTTTTAAATAACGTTTTCTTGGGTCGACCATGCTTAATTTTGAAATAGCATTTTTTGGATCTGTCAAGCTTAAGTTTGAAATTTTCTTCGGTCTTTTATGCAAGTTTAATACAGCATCTAATTTTGCTCGGTCATGTTTAAGGTAGAAACATATTTTTTGGTTTGTTATCCTGTAATTTGAAATAGCATTTTCTATTGTTTATCCTGCAAGTTTGAAAAAGCATTTTTTAAAAATATTTTTGCTCTGTTATGCTTAAGTTTCAAATAGAATTTCTTTAGTCTGTCACGCTTAATTTTGAAATAGTATTTTCTATTGTTTGTCGCATAAGTTTGAAATAATTTTTGGTTTCTTATTTATGCTAAGTTTAAAATAGTACTTTCTTTGGCATGTCATATATATATATATATATATATATATATATATATATATATATATATATATATATACTAGCATGGAGACTCGATGTTCCCCAGAATTGAATGAGGGTCAACAAATCTTTAACACTTCCAAATACTGTTAATTTCATCAAAATCGGCGAAATCACCGATTCTTCAATCAAATCTATTGATTGCTTGTTTTAGTTGGGAATCAATCATGGTGCGCTAGGAGGAAACGTCACATGCCTCGCTGCAGTAACTTTATCCACGATACATTGTAGTCTACATTGCACTGTAGAGAATCTACGGTTGATTTCATAAAATTATTTTTATATAATGGCTTGAATTTAAGTTTAAGTAGCATGGCTCAATTGTGCTCTAGCCAAAAACATTCAGTTCGAACTCGTCTCTGTCTTATCAAAGAACTTACTGTTGATTTTATATGTTGGGCATTTCTGCTTGTGCGGTGATAAAACTTTTCAAATACACTTTTGATATTAGGCTGTATAAGGGTGTTAACTTTATTCAAAATTTGACTGTTCCTTCTTTTATTGAATTTTTTTCCAATTAATCGATTTTTAATACTGATCAGAGACATTTCACTGCAAAACCTATCTTAGAATACTTCTAGACACATAAAATAAATTTGTGTGAAATTTAAGCAAAAACAAAAAAGAAAAAATCGGACCAGCGTTTTCGGAGTTCATAGGGAACGAATGCACACACACACACACACACACACACACACACACACACACACACACACACACAAAAAGTGTCTTATGAATAGTTGTTGCCTGCCGGTCCTTTTTCCATTTTTTTTTAAATCAGATTTTTATAGTTTTATTATAACGTTGATTGAGCAAACTTGTTTAAAAGTATAACATAATTTTTCAAAGTTAATTTGAAAAAGTTATGTCTGAACGTGAATTACCATAGACAAACGATAACCTGCCAGACAGCTTTATTACATAGATAAAAAAAAAATTTTTTAAACATAAATAAATGTGCAAATCAGACTTCTTTTTATGCTGAATTGTTGAAATCAGAAGCTAAGAGTTTCTTTTTTCTGTTGAAACCTCTTGGCGCCTGATTTCATCTGTTCTCTTGCAAATCTAACTTTTGGCAAAAAAAAAAAAAAAAAAAAAAATCTTCCACTAATACCGTCGATATCTCTTCCCCACCTCTTCTCACACTCAGAGTGCTCCTGGGGTCACTGGCTGTTGTCAAGTGTTATCCTGATAAGAATCTAATAAGGAGGAAATGGCTGCCTGCTTGCTCTCGAAGAGGGAACGAAAAGAGGGTGGAGAAGGAAATGGATGGGATGTTTCTGCTTCCTTTTTCCTTTTTTCCAGACCACCTCTGGCCTGTCTGAGACTCTGGTAGATTTCCTCCTTGCTCTCCTTAGACCCTCTCTCTTCAATAAACCTTTCCTTCTTTTGTGGTCATGGTTGTAAACGACTTACAGACTCTTGTTTGTTCTCTACACTCTGCATCCCTCCCACATAAAGAAGATCCCCTCCTCAGAGGAGTTTTTTCCTGACATTTGCTTCTCCAATAGATGTTACATCTTATAGTAGGCCTCCGTTTAGTCTACAGAAACAATGAATATCCCTGCAGGGATGAGGGAGGCGCAAGCTATCTAATGTGAAGTCAGTGTTGCACAATCTTAAACCACAAGTCTCTTGAACCGATATTGCTTGAATCTGGCGGCAAGGAGACAGCCAGGATGACTAGAAGCAATGCTGGGGTAAGCAGAGTGCCCTCTCCTTTATAACACTAGGTATTTCCAAATGGCCACTCATTTTGGTCTGTCTAGGCTCAATAGCGCTTAACTTTGGTGATCTAAAGAGAAACCATGAGCCAACAGGATTATTTTGTATATAAGATTCGAGTGTCGTTTTAAAAGTAAAGCCTTCTATTTTTTTTCCAACTTGAAATGCTGAACAGTTACAGAGATGGGAGTGGTATTATTAAAACGAGCGACCTTTTGTGCTCCAGAATTTATTTTTCTACATAGTCACCACCATACTAAATGCACTTTTGCAAGGAATTTAATGACGCATCTCTGATTCTGACACACGTCCATAACAGAGGTTGCTTTCTTTCACACCGTCAGTATCTGCAACAGAGAGATGAAACTTTCAGATCATGAATGGATAAACTCAGTCATCATAACAATGCAGTTTTAATCATCTCTAATCTATTCGAACGAAATAAAAAAATAGGAGGCATTACTTTTGGAACCCCTCTTATATAGAACATAACATCTATGATAAAAAATCAAATGAACATTAAATTCACTAATTCATTTATTGATCTATGCTTTTGACACACATTATAAAACCTATTTTTCATTAACTCAATTAGGATTAATTAGAAGAGCAACGTTAAATATTAATTCTCACTCAAATATGCAAAATCTGTATCAAAAAGAACGCAGTTATTTTTTTAGGTTATCCCATAAGTTCTGTCCGGATTTTAATTCATTAAAAATTTGGAAGTGCGAATGTCTAACATAACTAAACAAGACTCCTTTATATACGTTTTAACTTGTCTCCACACTAACGTAATGTACTTTTTTTTTTTTTTTTTTTTTTTACACAGTGATCACCACTTATCAAGGCCCGGAAGCCACTCAGGGATGAGGGTTATTGCAAGTACATTACGTTAGTGTGGAGATTTGATGGAGTGTTTACTTAAGGGGGCGGTTCATTAGGAATTTGTTAACATTAGACTTGAAGACATCCAAGTTGTAGTCCGGAGGGAAGCAGGCAGACGGAACA
>NC_136492.1:146814272-146834272 GCF_053919585.1 Euprymna scolopes
CATTCTTTCAATGTGACCAGACCAACAAAGTCTTCTGTTCTGTATACATCCCCTCTCTATGCTGTCCAAATTTAATCTTCACCTGGGCTCATCAGAGTTAAACCTGTCTTTAACACTCACATTACAAATTCATCATTCTCTCCATGCAACGCATATCCCCAACCCTCACTGGCCAGGTTTCACACTGTAGACACCTGCCTAATAAATTCTTCCCTTCGTCGAGAGTGGTAATGCTCTACTGGGGTTTATTTTTCTTACTTTTACCCGTTATTTTGTGAAATAGTATTTCCAAATCGCAAATAAGCCTGAATTTGTGATTTAGAAATAGAATCTCAGACAGAAATGGTTCTTTGCGTCTAGTATTCTTACCATTTTTCTTTGGGGAGGGGGTATTCTTTCTTGAATAGTTGTTGACTTGGAACCCAATGAAATGCAAACAGTTTAAAAAGATGATAATTGAAGAGGGATTTCTAAGAATGATGCTGTGTCCCATGAGATCACTTCATCGTTTTAGTATTTTGATGTTTACTTTATGGGGTTGCGACTGAGTTTAATGGTTAAACCTTTCTTTAGGGTAATTAATTAACAAATTATAAACCTTTAAAAATGATTTCACAGTCGGCCACCTTGAAAATATTACTTCTGCAGTTGTTGTACATTAGTCAACTATTGATATCCCTTTAATCCCATAAAAAGATATCCCCCATCCCACCGAATATCTCTTTTATTTCCTGAGATACATGGGTTATAATCTCGCAAAACTCTGATGTTTTTAAAATGGCGCTTAGTAACGTACCATTCTGGGGGCTCGTATTAAGACGTATTATGTCTGTTTCATTGTTCAAAAGAAAAACACACATTCATAAGTGTTTGCTGATTTTAATTTCAACATTCTATGAGATATCCTATCGATGTTCTTTCTAATTCGATGATTTTTTTATCACATATTTTGCTTTATTATGTTTATCTTTCCGAAAACGTAAATATTTTCTTAAAAGAAAGTAAGAGAAAAGGCAAAAATTTAAATATTTTTCGGTGACGTTTTGTCTTAAAAAAGTCATATTCATTTGACACGATTAAAAACGAAAGTCTGTTTTATAATGTTCGTTTGTCTTTTTGTTAAGGAAGTAAGAAAAAGTGTACTTCATATCCTAACGATTATAAGCACCTCAGATGGGAATAGCAATGTAGAAGTTAAATGACATTTTAATGTCTATCGCAGCTATTTTTACACCATGTTGAAAAAGGCATAAGATGAAAATTTGACCATTTCTCAGGTTATTCGACACAACATAATTGGATTATTTATAAAAACATAATTGGCCGAGTGATATATTATTTCATTACGATTAAAAATAGCCAAAACCCTATCTCTAAATCATCCTATTTATTTAATCAAATTGCTTAATTTGAAACATAATACCTTACATTTAATTATTTATGTAGAATTATTTTAGTATGACTAACACCGTTTTTTAATGATATAATTTACCGAATATTAATGGATCCAACAAAGTGATATACTTTTCCCGTTAATTTTACTAAATGTTAAATCTTAATAAATTAAAACCGTTTAGCTAAGGTTTATATTTTCGTTGACTTCTGTTGAAGGTCAAATTATTTTGAGGTAAAATTAGTTTGAACGAAGAAGAAAAAGGCGAGCAAATATTAATGGGAATTCTTATTTTTAGATGTAAAAGACTTTTGATAATCCCAGTTAGACGAAAATAACTCTCCCATTTGAGTACATTTTTAACTCTAAAAAGATGCGTTCCATTTTGTTTGCTTTGAAACAGATATTGCTTTTACTCTGCGTCTGTGATTCGTGATAAGATAGTTGCCGTTTGGTATGTCCTTATTTTTTTTTTCACGGAAGACCTGCAGAGTATGGAGTTGTTCACACACACACACACACACACACACACACACACACACACACACACACACACACACACACACACACACACACGGAAACACTTAATAAGTGGATAGTCCTTAATCCACGGCGTTTTGAAAGAAATACTTTCCTTCTCATCAGAGGGTAGGAATTAGCAAAATGCAGAATCGGATTTTGCTTGCAAAGTATTTAATGAAACTACAAGTAAGCCATAGAGCTTATTTGGTAAAAGTTAAAAAATAGTGAAGCAGAGGGAATGGGGGGTAAAAAGAAAAATGATTTCACGTGAATGGATTGCCGTGCGAAGAGGAGAATATGTAATAATGATAAAATCCAAGAAAAGTTGGTAAAAATCCGGTATGCAGAAAAAAATCCAAAAGAATCATGTTACTGGAACATATTTCGATGTCATTCGAAAGGCATAATTCTGCGAAATAATTCACAAATTGATGAAAGGCAAAAATAAAATGAGTTCAATATATATATATATATATATATATATATATATATATATATATATATATATATATATATATATTGTTTTATTTATTGGGATGCAATCATTTAACAATTCGATTGTTAGCTGATCCTGTAACGAGGCGATTGAGAGATTTCTTTTCTGTTACAGAAAGGATCATTTTATGAAAATTTTCTGAAACATATGTACAGGTTTACTTATATATATATATATATATATATATATATGAACTTCATAATAATAGAATCTTTAAGCAAAGAAACTGATATTAAAAGCTCTACACTGCTAAAAGGAGTCATTCATATGAAATAAAGGATGCAAATGTCCTGCTTACTTGCTTTCCAGCTGATTACAATATGGTTTTCTTCAAGTCCAATGTAAACAAACCGCCTCCTTAAATAATCAAACTACACCAACTTATTCCTACTAACATTTATTACGCTCTTGTCTCAATGACAACCGCGTATTCATTAATACTTATCCTCAAATGGCCATGGGTGCCTTTATAAGTCGTGACTCCTTTGTCAAATATATACACATATATGCATATATTCATATGTATATATATATATATATATATATATATATAAACATACATGTGCATATATATACATATATATATATACATATACATATATATGCACATGTATATATATATGTACATGTATGTATATATATATATGTATGTATGTATATATGTATGTATGTATGTATAGAATACTAAATGTAAATTCATTAACGCTTGTTTCTCGAAGGTTTTTTTATATATTCCATAATAACATAAAATAAATGCTAAATATATTTTAGTTATGGGAGTTACGTTGAAAAGAAATCTAAACTAATTGTTGTAATTAACTGAATAAATAACTCATCTCTCTCTTTATATTTCTAGAGATTATGTGACTTGTCATAAGTTTCAACAAAGATAATTTAATTCGACGTTTGTATTTTTTGACACATTAATCATTTAAGGCTTTATTTCATACAATAACAATATTGCAAACAAATCACTCTATGCTATTAAATGAACGCAATTTTTTTTGTCAATCTGTTCATAACTCAAGGGGAAATAACTTCCGTGGATATATTGCTACACAGGCAATATAGATTGGTCTGAACTCGATATTGAATGGCATTGCAACAGATGAAATAGCCATGGCTGTTCAGAATCTAACTAATCATGCTGACTTGGTCTTTGCAAAAGATGAGAGACTTTCAAACATTATGATTTAAACACTAGACTTTTTATCCTGTTAAAACCGGGAAAAAATTATAGCCCATTGACTTAGAATGAGTGTGTTATGTCAAATTGATGGTTGAATATCGTTCAATTTGAGCTCATTTTTGCATTTAATATTCACCTCTATTTATCCCTATTAATCTCTTACTCTGTCTAACAGATACCATAATACGCAGTTCTCTGTTCCGACTCGTAACAAGGTTTCATACAAAATTTCATCCAGATCGATTCAGTAGTTCCCATAAAAACTTCCAAAATAAATGTGATATTAGGGTGACTAATCCCTGTCAGTCCTTATCAATTCCTGACTGTGCATAAAATATTTAGTTCACTGCATCATATAATAATAAATGTCTATACAAAATTTCAACTAAATTGGTCCAGTAGTTTCCGAAAAAAATGGACCAGACAGACAAACAGATAAAGATAAATATAATATAAACAAACATCCATTCATTGTTACTATATGATCGCTAAAAGTATTTTTAGACAATTTCCGTTTTAATTTGTACTTAAGACATTATCTTTCATGACACGCAGGCTTAGTTCTGTGTATATCCAATGAAACATGTGTGAGCCACTGGTCTTGAAAAGGTTTCAAGCAAATTCATCATGGCCCAGTTTTTAACTTTGCCAAGGAAATAATTGAAGCAGTGCAATTAAAAACATTTTATGAAACAGCAAAATAGAAATTGAATTTTCTTTTCATTTGCCAACAAGAAAAGGTCAGATTTGCATCTGATTGCCGCCAATTTAAAGATGGAGAACATACTATATATTCGCTAGAAAAGAAAAATAGAAAAAAAATATCGCATAGATTTTATGACGTGTTTTTTTTCTTCATTGATGTTAATCTTTGGCTAATTCTAAATTTCTTAAACAGAAAACAGGGACTGGGTGGGGTGCTAAATATAAAAAAGTTAGCCGTAGAAAAATAACTATGTTTTTTTGTATTATGTTATAGACCAGTTGTATCTATTCGGTGTTGCCTGTGATATAGTAACGTTATTTTAGGTTTTAACTTTTTTTTTACACGCTTTTTAAAACTTATGTAGAAAAATAACTAAAATTTTACTTTTAATGTAGACAACCCTCATTATATTTTTCAATTTAAAACGAGTTATCCTTCTTGACTTATTTGACATTTCAAATGCAAATATCTGAAAACTTAATTTTCTGAATTTGCATTGGCATATTTGTTATGGGATAACCTATTTCAGGAATAATGGACTTACCCAGAGATTAAAAATATAGTTGCATCTGACACAGTATTTGGATAACGATTTGTGGCAGTTATGGTCCCAGAATCATGACGTGTACTTCTCTGATATATTTTAATACATTTTTGTTAATTATACTAATGTGTTTTTCTGGATTATATATATATATATATATATATATATATATATATATATATATATATATATGGAAATGTGTTTCTTTAATTATATTTTACTTTTTATTTATACCACTAGTTTAATTTATAAAGCTCGATGTAATGACAGAGAATATACCTAATAAATGACAAGAGTCTATATTCCAAATTTCAAGATGTTTACCATCTTAACGTTTATTTCTTTAAGTAAGTTGACGTGCATAATTTTTGACAACACCTGTTTCAGAATGCAGAATAATTCATTTAATTATTATATCAATCAATAAATTCATTTTGCACTTCACTCATCAGAAGAAAAAGCACCTATCAACCCATTAAAAGAAAATGAAGGTACATGGGCATGATTACGAAATCAAAAATTTGGGAGAGAAGTTTCAGTTTCCTGATAAGTACTTTTTCTTCTCGTGAGTTCAGAGGAAAATAGATTCATTGATTCATATACCGTGCTTTGGGGTAATTCCGCCAACTGGCTAAAAGGACTATTTTGGCAACCACGCATATAAAGAGCACTTTTTTTTTTAATAGTTGGCGCAATTACCCCCGGATTTGGTGCAATTACCTCAAAGTACGGTAATAATTAAATGAAACATTATGTGCTACGAAACAGGTGCTGTTAAAAATTGTGCCTCTCAACTTACTTAAAGGAATAAACGGTAAGATGGTCAACATCTTGAAATTTGGAATTTAGATTTTTGTCATATATATATATATGCATGTATGCATGTATGTATGCGTATTATGTCAGGTCATGTCATATGCTACTGGTACCATGTAACCCAGTACTACCTGCGTCATGGTCGGGTCACAGGCGACCAAACTGGTTCCCCCACCAGACTTGTTTGGTGAGGAGGGCGGCTAGTCTCCCCGAAGGATTAAAAACAAGACCTTCCAAAGGGCGAATGAACTCTTTTTCTGGGTCAACGGCCAACTAGCACCGTGTATATTTCTGCATGTGTGTATCTGTGTATTGGGGTGGAGAGGGCTCCCATAAGCCGCGGTGAAGGCAACCTTTCTAGGAGAAGCAAATCTCTGATTTAAAAAACCATAAAGCGGGAGACCAGTACCCGCATTAAGCTGGTCTGCAGTTTGTTGCTGGCTATCTTGCTCTTGCTTGTTGCTGGATCTCAACATTTTGAACCGAGAGAGAGACTTAGCTGTCGTACAAAGCTAAGACTCTGTAACATCGTCTTTGTGTAGATACTCCCTCAGGCATTTGGGCTCATGAATTTTAAATGTCTGAGGGAGTGGCACTCGTCTGACAAGAGACGTTGCAATCATCATCATATCATATCATGTATGCATGCGTATGTGCTGCAGACTTTTAATGTAAAGCAGGAAACTGAAAGCACTGATTGTTAAAACGATTTAATTAAAATTTTCTAAGAAAATTCCATGCTATTTGAAGCATTATAGAATAAAAGATTAACTAAAAACAAATTATATACTTGTAAATGCTTCTAGAATTTTATTTTTTCAATTCTTACATAATTCATGTAATAATATTTCATGCGTCTCACAATAATGGCGAAACCATTTCCTTAATTATTTTCAGGTAGAGAGTGAAACACCTTTTTCGGCATCCAAATGCCTGCTTTCTTTTTATTCTTGCTTGCCCGGTAAAAATAGAATTAGTTCTGCTCTAGTTTAACTCATGCTATTTTAACTTAAATGTTTTCCACCCCATAATTTATAGCGTTTATAATCGTTAGGGCATGAAGTACACTTTTCTTACTCCCTTAACAAAAATACAAACGAACATTATAAAACAGACTTTCGTTTTTAATCGTCCCAAATGAATATGACCTTTTTATATAACCGGTAAGAATAAAGTCACTGGAACAAAAAGTCACCGAAAAAAGTTTAAGTTTTTTTTTTTTTTTTCTCTTTTAAGAAAACATTTACGTTTTTGGAAAGAAAAATATGTGATGAAAAAAGTCAGTTTAGAAAAAACACCGATAAGATATCTTATGAATGTTGAAATTAAAACACACAAACACTTTTGAATGTGTTTTCTTTCTTTGAGCGACGAAACAGATGTGGTATGTCTTAATAGAAGCCCTCAGAATCATATGTTACTATGATCCATTTTAAAAACGTCAGAAAACGGGTTCAAATTTGGCAACATCATAACCCGTGTATCTGAGGAACTAAAAGAGACATTCCGTTTATTTTGATGAGGCATGACATGTCATGTTCATTTTGACAATGGCAAAAAGTTATTTAAAAATAGCGAAACTGTGATGTTATGATGATTTTTGTGAGAACGGTGACAATGAAATATGTTATTATTGTCTGTCCACATAGTGATAAAGTTTTAAAAAGTTGAAGAAACAAGACAAAGTTTTACTGAACTTACATTGTTTCTTAATCATTCTGTGCTGATAATGAAGTCAACATAATTCATTAATGTGTTACGATCATGCAAATCAACAGTATCATCTTATTCTTCAAATAAAGCCATTGTTTCCTGTAAGATTAGTCTTTTTTTTTCATGTATTGACGAACAGCTTTTTGGTGATGATTGCGATGTAATGATGATTATTATATGTAATATGTAATGATGATTATTATATGTAATATGTAATGATGATTATTATATGTAATATGTAATGATGATTATTATATGTAATATGTAATGATGATTATTATATGTAATATGTAATGATGATTATTATATGTAATATGTAATGATGATTATTATATGTAATATGTAATGATGATTATTATATGTAATATGTAATGATGATTATTATATGTAATATGTAATGATGATTATTATATGTAATATGTAATGATGATTATTATATGTAATATGTAATGATGATTATTATATGTAATATGTAATGATGATTATTATATGTAATATGTAATGATGATTATTATATGTAATATGTAATGATGATTATTATATGTAATATGTAATGATGATTATTATATGTAATATGTAATGATGATTATTATATGTAATATGTAATGATGATTATTATATGTAATATGTAATGATGATTATTATATGTAATATGTAATGATGATTATTATATGTAATATGTAATGATGATTATTATATGTAATATGTAATGATGATTATTATATGTAATATGTAATGATGATTATTATATGTAATATGTAATGATGATTATTATATGTAATATGTAATGATGATTATTATATGTAATATGTAATGATGATTATTATATGTAATATGTAATGATGATTATTATATGTAATATGTAATGATGATTATTATATGTAATATGTAATGATGATTATTATATGTAATATGTAATGATGATTATTATATGTAATATGTAATGATGATTATTATATGTAATATGTAATGATGATTATTATATGTAATATGTAATGATGATTATTATATGTAATATGTAATGATGATTATTATATGTAATATGTAATGATGATTATTATGAGAACGATGACAATGAAATGGGTTATTATTGCCTGTAAACAGTAATACAGTTTAATAAAGCTAAATAAACAAGACAAACAAAGTTTTATTGCACTTACATTGCTTCTTAGTCTTTCTGCGCTGATGTTGGTGTCAACACAATCATTGGATGCGTTGTGATCATCCGGGTCAGCAGCGTCATCAGATTCTTCACTGACAGCCGCAGTTGACTATGAGGTCGAGTTTTCTTCCATGCCTTGAGGAAGAGATGTTTGTTTATCTAGAACATTACAAAGATAAGAGGCATGTCCGTCGTTTCGTCACACTTTAGCAAATCTTAATATTTGGAAAAGGACATGATCAAGCAATATGAACACTGATGTGTCAGTTTTCAAATGCGAATATGTGGTTACAATTTGGCTTGGATTGACTCAAGGGTTTGAAAATTATTTAAATGATGAAATTTTCTTAGGTTACTATGCTTATGTTTTTTTAGGTCTGCCACTGTTATGTTTAAAATAGAATTTTCCTTGTTCTGTCATTCTTTAAATAGCATTTTCGTTAGTCTGTCGTCCTTTAAATAGCATTTTCGTTTGTCTATCATGCCTAAGTTTGAAATATCATTTTCTTCAGTCTGTCAAACTTAAGGTTGAAACAGCATTTTCTCTGAACTGTAATAGTTAAATTTAAAATAGCATTTCCATTTAGTCTGTCAAGCTTAAGTTTGAAATAGTATTTTCGTTAGTTTGTCACACTTAAGTTTAAAATAAAGTTTTCTTTGGTTTGTCATGATTAAGTTTGAAATAGTTACAAAGGTAAGCAGAGCCTCCACATCAGCCAGTTTGTCTTGTTTCAGCAGAGGTCAACTTCATGAATATTCCATTTTAACCGCTTTTTCAGATGCATTCTATATCACCGACTCCCGCTTTGAGTTTGAGGAACATAACTCGTTTTCCCTATATATGGTGCTTGGTGCTGTATGCTTCTTGGAGCTTCATATCTATTTTTAAGGCAGCTGTTCCATGCTGGTCATTTTTTTCATTTTTTTTAAATCAGATCTTAATGAAGTTTAATTTTATTACGTTAATTAAATAAAATTGTTTAAAATAATAACATGCTTTCAAAGAATGGTTTTTCAAATTATTTTGAGTGTAAATTGCCACAAACGGACAATGTTTTCCTGGAAGTTTTAATCGATAGATTTGGCACTATTATAAAATAAATGGAAAAAAATGAAGACATTAATTCACCGAATAAAAAGTTGTACATTCCTTACAAAAAATAAAAATAAAAATATAATGATACTAAACCTTATCTCTAGAATCTTATTCCCCCTTTGATCATAGTATGATTTCGATTCTAGAAAGTGCCTAAAAGGCAATGCTTATGTGGTCAGACTTAATTGCTGTCTAATGATTATGGGTCAAATTTGAAATATTTTAATTTTCAAATTGGAGGTTATGCCCATATCATGTATTTTACGAATCCTTTTAAAATAGTGTAAAAATGCTGAGATTTGGGGAATATTTATTAATTCATGTCTAATTTAACAAAAGTCAAAGGTATCTGAATTTTCATAAAAAACTTCCACACGCTTTTTTACCAATTTCGCATAAAACAAAAATAAATAAATATAACCTACATTACGACCACATGCTTAACAGCTATGTCTTCAAATATATATTAATTCGTAAATTTGTTTAAGAATAAATGCTGTACAGACAAACCTAAAACCATTTTGCACAGCTATATAACTTTATATAACTTTATATAACTTTATATAAAGAGAAATAATTCTTAGATTATTTTTTATTTGATGTATTTTCTTTCGAACAATGTGTCATCAGCGTAAAGAAATTGCAATATTTTTTCTTTAAGTGTCTGTAATATGTTTTTAGCATGAAGTGCGAAACTTCAAAAGAATAGAAAGTCAGATATTTTTGGAGGAAAAGAAAACTTCAGATGACTGAATCCTTCAAATGAATCATAGTTAGAATTTAGAAGCTTTTCTCCAACCATTTCTTCCTACTAGTTTGGCTCATAAAAAAGACATTTTCAATGAAAAAATGAAATCTGGCAAAATTTTCCCTTTAAGTTGGCACTTAATCAAACAATATTTACAGTCAACATCCGTTGTACATGCAATGGTCAATTTTTAAACATTTACTTCCACACTAGTCTATCTCTGACCAGGTCTTTATTTATCCCTCGTTCTCTTAAGTCCATTCTTACAAATCTTTCCATGACTTTTCCTGTCCACTGTAACTAGAATATCAGCAGTTGTTCATCTCTTAACCACAAAACCCTTATCTATTCTTTCAATGTGACCATACCATCAAAGTCTTCTTTTCTGCATACATTTCTCGATAGTGTCCAGATTTACCCTTCCTCTGTGATCATCAGCTCTAAGCATGTCTTTAAGACACACATCACGCATTCATTCTATCATTTTTATATTATTTCTCTCCATGCAACGCATGCCCTCAACCCTCACTAGCCAGGTTTCACTTCCATATATCATTACACTGCGTGCACGTGCCTGATAGACTCTTCCCTTGGTCGACAGTTGTAAGATTCTGCTGGTTAGTAAATGCAGAAATTATGTGAACTCACTTCATTCTCTCATAACTCTTGCAAACATACTCGCACCTGCTCTGTCCTTGTGCATTAATTATATTACCAAAGTGACAAAACTTCTGAATAACCTAAATAGTTTCACCTTGTAGATATATGTTCACCACATCTGATTTCTCATCCGCCTCTTTTGTCTCACACTCCTTGCAAACAAACTAATTATAATCTCTCAACTAGCAACCACAAAACTCTTCTTGTGTATGCAATGCTAATAAGTACTGCAAAATTATTAAGTTTATCGTAAAAAAGCAACACATCCCAAAGTTACTTGCTACTAAAACTTTGGATATTGTTTGCTTGTCTCAGTTCACAATGGATGACGTCATCCAATAAAACATAGTTTGAAAGATATCAAGAAAGATTTTTATTGATGTCCTTAATTTATGACGTCATCGATATAAATGATTTTAATTTTATTTTATTTTCACAATGAAGTTCCCAAACCGTACCAAGTGTTGTTCTTTTAAAAATAAAAAAAAGTAGAAATAAGGACTCAAAAGCATTAAATTTGAACCAGTTTATTGTCGATTCGTTCGATTTTACCTGAGGAATATGGTTGGACAACTTGACAGGAATATCTTAGCCCTTAATTTTTA
Organism: Euprymna scolopes; assembly: GCF_053919585.1. Lineage (NCBI taxonomy): Eukaryota > Metazoa > Mollusca > Cephalopoda > Sepiida > Sepiolidae > Euprymna > Euprymna scolopes. The sequence continues at coordinate 146,825,923 of NC_136492.1, forward strand.
TTTAATCCTGTGTTTGTGTTCTTATTTTATATATATATGTATATATAGGCAGCATTTTTTCTCTTAAGCATATTTTATTAAATAATGAGAAAACTATACACATTATAAAAATATATATGTTATAAAAAATATACACATTATAAAAAATATATATGTTATAAAAATATACACATTATAAAAATATATATGTTATAAAAAATATAAACATTATAAAAAATATATATGTTATAAAAGATATACACGTTATAAATAATAATAATAATAATAATAATAATAATAATAATAATAATAATAAATTATATAAAATGTTCCAAATCAATTAGACTAATCTATCCCAAGTGACGAATATAGAAGGATTAGAAACTGCTTGGACTTACAGCAAATATGGCGATTACATCAGCCAGTTCCTGACAAAAGTAAAGATCATTGTTCGAAAGTTGGAAAGGCTCAGAAACAGAATTAATAGACAAAAAGTCTGATAATTATATACATATACATATATTTATATATATATATATGCATACATATGTATATATATATATATATATATATATATATATATGACTACTTCATTTAATTACATAAATTAATATACGAAAGTATTATTTTATGCGTAAACTTTAAGTATTTACTTCCACAGTGCTCAATACATAGGATTCATCAGGCTTATGCATAAGTCTGATGAATCCGAGCGTGGATGAAACGCGGAATATTCTGCATAGCTTAATTGCCATATATATTTTTATAACTTACTATCTCTCTCTCTTTCTCTCTCTCTCTCTCTTTATATATATATATATATATATATATATATATATATATATATATATATATATATATATATATATATATATATGATGGACTCTCCCGTCGATTTCGACGTATGAGGTTCATATATATATATAAGAATATGCAGCACTTTATTGTGTCTTTCGTGTGTTAGATTAAAAAAAAAACAGCACTCTAAAAATCAGGCAAATTCATCAGCTACACTTTTATAAATAAGACACATTTTAACAGTGAAATGCCTCGTCCACTATTTTCTATTTAAGGTCAACGCTCAGGGAACATAATTCAACACACTGTCACCATAGAAATTGCTTACCGACAAATTTGATTTTATTTCATAAAAACAAAATATACTTGATATGTTTGCATAAATTTTGATGCAATACTTTTTTTAACCTTAGATTATGTGCGTAATAATTTTTCTTTTTATATTGAGGTAAAACTGGACAATATTTCGAGTTTAATTAAAAATAACACACACACACACACACAAGTTATCTTATATGTGCGAAGCAGACACTTCTCCGTGTTGATAATCAGAAAATAAATCACTGATGGTAATTTTTACATTATAACAAGTTGTTTTAATAATAACAAAAATAAGTACAGTCAATATACTGGTTTTATTTAATTACGGTGTTTAGAAATAGTACCAAGCAACGTTTAGTAGGATTCCCCTAAAGTTAATGCTAACAGCTTTTTTCTTATCTTCATACAATGCATGCTATATATTTTGGTCTAAACACTTTTTGACAGTACGTTTCTTTTTGCGTGTGCACTCTCACGAGACCATTACACCATGATGACCTGATAAACAATTGGCTTTTTATTCTTTGAAACGTGTCTAGACATTTCCGCCTCAAGTAGGCCTTGAAATTTTTGCTTTTATGAAATATTGAAGCTTCTCACGATGTGTCCTCGTCGCATCTCTATGTTCGTTTGTCTGTCACACTTTAGCAAACTTTAATATTTTAAAAAGGACATTATCAAGCGATATGAACACAGGTGTGTCACTTGTCAAAATAAATGCAAATATGTGGCTACAATGCGGCCTGGATTAACGTTTGAAAAGTATTTAAATAACGAAATTCTCTTAGGTTTATCAGGCTTATATTTTCTTAGGTCTGTCATACTTGTGTTTAAAATAGCATTTTCCTTGGTTTGCCATACTTTAAATAGCATTTTTGTTGGTTTATCATGCTTAAGTTTGAAATAGCATTTTCTTCAGTCTGTCAAACTTAAGTTTAAAACAGCATTTTCTAAGAGCTGTAATAGTTAAGTTTGAAATAGCATTTTCTTTTAATCTATCAAGCTAAAGTTTGAAATTGTATTTTCTTCGATTTATTACGTTTAAGTTTGAAATAGTATTTTTGTTGGTTTGTCATGCTAAAGCTTAAAATAACGTTTTCTTGTGTCTGTTACGGTTAAGTTTGAAATAGCATTTTTATCGATTTGTAATGCTTATGTTTGACGCAGCACGACTGTATTTCTATATTTGGTTCTGTCAGTCCGTCAGTTTGTCTGTCTGTCCATCAGATGTTTGCGATAGGAAATTTTGATAGGCACATATTGCATCTTGAGTTGCACTAATTGCTCTTCTTGCAAATCTATTGAGTTCTTCTGAACTGACCTGAAAACTGATTCCGGGTCTCTGGTTTCTGTCTGGTTTTTGCTGTCAGAATGGAATTTGCCAGATACATGGGAGTAGAGGAGGTTGGTATTAAGTAGGCCTGCTTGAGAGATGAAAGATTAGGGTAAAAAGAGAGAGGCCACTACAGATTTTGGCCTTCAAATTGAATGACCCACTTCTTTAATCTGACAACAAAAATTCTTCACACTTAAAAAAATATTCAACTGATAAAACTTTATTTTTCTGTTTTTAGTTTTTCATGGCAGTGTGTTCTGGTTTTCAATTATCTGTTTTATTTAATTTCTATTTTTTTTAACTGAAATCTTGAATATCACAGCGACAGATTGATTTAATTCCATAGAGTTGCTGTTTGAGTATATCTCATTATTTAAAAAATATCTCATTATTTAAAAAATAACTTATTATTTAAAAAAAATATACATAAGGTCAGTGTCTTATTAACAAAACATTAAATTTCTATCCAGGATTTGAGATTAAAAAATTTGAAAGATTTTTCAAAACTTGTTGTAGATGCAAAAGTAAACTGAAACTATACGTAAAAAATCTGTTGCTCATATTTGAAAAATTCAATGTGACTTCCAAGAATATTTCAGGGTTGTTATTATTATTATTATTATTATTATTATTATTATTAACAACAACAACAACAACAACAACAACAACTTGCCATTATCAGAGATTACTTAATAACCACAACTAGTGATGTTCTCTGGAATCTGAGTGACAATAAGCCTCCCCAGATTTACAGTACCCACCACCTCCTTCAATAATATTTGCAAATGAATTTGTGTTATTGCAACAGCTTCATTGTGTTCTTGCTGGCAACATCCATTTGGAATTTGGATGGCAATGAGCCTCCCCAAGGTGCAAATCCTCTTTACACTCATCCAATGGAGGTGCAGGTTCTACTTTCCATCCTTCTTCACTCTTCATAACTATTTGGTGTGGTGCGAGTCGATGCCGACACCACCATTTTTATTATTTGATGTACTCACTTGGAGTTCTCACACAGGCCATCATCAGAGATTACTCACTAACCTCAAGCGGTGCTGTTCCCTGGAGTCTGGGTGACAATACTTCTCCCCAGCTATTCAGTACTCTCCACCTTTTTCCATAACCTTTGCAAATGAATTAGCATTATCGCAAAAACCACTTACTATTGACTTCTAGCTGGCAATGAGAAGTTAGTGCATTATTATTATTATTATTATTATTATTATTATTATTATTATTATTATTACTTACTTACTTACTTACTTACTAGTTTTCACACAGACTTACGTACAGACGATCATCAAATAATTTTCTTTGAGAACAATCTGTGGTGTTCCCTGGAGTCTCAATGACAACAAGTCTCTCCAGATTTCCACCTCTTTCAATAACCTTTGCAAATTAGTTTGAATTATCGCATTTCTATTGACTTCTTATTGGTAATGATCATTAGTCTTTACTGGGATTATTATTATTATTATTATTATTATTATTATTATTATTATTATTATTATTATTATTATTATTATTATTATTATTATTATTATTATTATTATTATTTACTCACTAGGAGTAGTCACACAAGCCATCACCAAAGATTTCTATTTGAGAACAACTTGTACTGTTCTCTGGAGTTTGAGTGACAACAAGTCTCCCCAGATTTCCAGTATTCTCCCCCTCTTTTGATAAGCTTTGCAAAAGAATTTGCGTTATCGTAACAGCCGCTTAACATTAATTTCTCGTTGGCAGTGACCATTAGTCTTCACTGTCGTTTTGGGTGGCAATAAGCCTTCTCAAGGACCCAATCCTCTTTGCACTTATCCAGCAGAGGTCTGGCTAGTGCATTCTCTCCTCAGTCTTTCCATCCTCCTTGCCCCACCTCACTTATTTGGTGTGGTGCCAGTTAATAGTGACATACACAGAGACAAAAGGGGGGGGGGAGGCGGAGGAAGAAGAGGATGGGGATGAGGAGGATGAGGAGGAAGAGGAGAATGGACCAAATGCAAAACGAATTTGCTCATCTTACTTTCCCCTCATTTAACCTGTCAACCGCCAATCCCTTGTTGATGATTTTCCTTCCGAAGGATCAAAAAAAGGAAGCAAAAAAAAAAATTGTTTAAGAAAAGAACTGGGCTTAATGTGTTTTTGGTGTAACATTATTAAGGCCTTCGCCCACACATTTTGGGTCTTGTGAATTGGATATCCATGACAGCTGACCCACTTAACGCACCGCCAAGATTCCATAAAAGATGTCACCAACGAAAATTCTGAATATCTTTTTCTATCTTTTTCTTTTTTTTTTAAATTTTATAACTACAAAATAATACCCAAACTCAGCAGTTTAGAAGTATCAAGAGGGGGGGGGGTAGATAAAACATACACCTGATCTCCGTTGGACATTGAATAATAAAACCCTTTCTTTTTTATTTGTTCATTCATCCCACCCCTTTACAGTTTTCACCGGCTAACTTACAAACTTGCAAGAATTCATAATGATTCCTTTAGCAGTAAATGAATTGTTATGTGCTGGTTGGGTTGTAGGGAGGAGAGGGAATTTTAAATGAGAATTATACAACATACCAAACTAGAAATTATGTAAATGAAAACTATGCTAACATTTATTTGTGTGGAAAAAAATAAAGGGAAAAAGTCAACAATAAAAGCTACTGGTGATGTTTTATTTCATTTTGCCATTTTTTTTATTTATTTTTTATTTTTTGCATGAATTGGACTTCTGCATAGAGTTCACAAACACCGTATGGTCAGGGTTGTCTAGTCTGTATGAAACCCTCCTCTTTGGCCGTATACATTTTAGACCTGAAAATTGTAGGTTCGTCTCAACATTAAGAGCAGAATTGCCTGACATCAAGGGCTTCTTTTCGATGTCTTCAACCTGTTTTAGTGGATGACATTTTCTTTTTATGAAGGACGTCATTCAGTGTGCACATATACAAACAAACAAGATAACAATCAATGTGATAGTTTACATACATATGTCTATATCTATATAAAAGTGACATTGTTTGTCTGTCTATTTGAGAAATGGTCTTTACCAAACCCCTCTGTCAATTTTTGGTCTACAGACTTGAAACTTGATGCATAGGAGATTTTGACCTATTGAATAAATTTGATTTACTCTTTAGCCATTAAAAATAGCTGCTAGGGGGTCAAAATTGAAAAAATTAAAACTTGGAAAGAGTCGACTTAAAGTTCTCTTATATAGAAATATCATCATAATGGTGTGCTAGTGATCAGCTGTAACTGAGCATACGTCATATTTTTTTTAATCTTTTAAAACCCTACTTGACTTTGTGTCCAACCGCCTGTAGAGGAGGTTAATAAACAGGCACAGATCAATCAGACATATATATATATGTACATTAAAACATTCTTGACAAAGGCTTCCTTTCTAGGGCAATTGCTCTTGACATATCAAAGGCCTTCGGCAAAGTATGGCATAAGGGTCTACTTCACAAGATTTCCAGCTACGGTACAACTGAAAATGTTTTCTCAATCATTAAATCATTTCTCTCCGATAGGCTCATAAGAGTAGTGGTAGATGGTCAAAAATCGGAGGCCTGCAATATAAATGCTGGAGTCCCTCAGGGGTCAATCCTGGGCCCAACTCTCTTCCTGATCTACATCAATGACCTCCCTAAACACATACTTAAATCATTCGTTGACATCTATGCTGATGACACGACCATCTATGGTAACACATCAAAGGCTGTAAATGACAAAGTTCTCTCTGATTCTCTCTCCTCTGATCTTGAGCACGTGGTTCAGTGGGGGAAGTTGTGGCTAGTTACCTTTAATGCATCCAAAACCAAACTCCTATCCTTACATCATCAACGCTCTGATCCCCAGCTGGCATCAATTGTGATGGATGGCTCTCGTCTGGGTGAGGCCCCGTGTTTTGACGAGCTTCTGGGTTTGACCTTTACTCCTGATCTGAAATGGAACACGTACATCAAGTCTGTTGCCAAGGTCGCTGGAAAGATGGTGGGATCCTTCTACCGCTCCAGAAGATATCTCACTACTGATGCAATTCTCTATCTATATAAAAGCCAAGTACGGCCAAGGATGGAATACTGTTGCCATATCTGGGCAGGAGCTGCCAAAAACAGCCTATCATGCCTTGACAGAGTACAAAATAGACTTCGTGGTTTAGTGGGAGATGCCCTTTTCTCTACCCTGCAACCCCTCTCCCACAGAAGAGACGTTGCAAGCCTATCCTTGTTTTATCGTTATTTTCATGGCAGGTGCTCGTCATAACTCCAATCCCTGGTCCCCCCTCGCCAATCTTTCACGAAAAACACCCGTCTAGCTGAATCCACTGTGAAAAATTTCCCCCACTCTATATCTGTGCCTAAATCAAAACGCGGATTTCATGAACAAAGCTTCTTTCTTAGAACTGCACGCCTGTGGAACTCTGTTCCGTCTGCCTGCTTCCCTCCGGACTACAACTTGGATGTCTTCAAGTCTAATGTTAACAAATTCCTAATGAACCGCCCCCTTAAGTAAACACTTCATCAAATCTCCTCACTAACGTAATGTACTTGCAATAACCCTTATCCCTGAGTGGCTTCCGGGCCTTGATAAGTGGTGATCTCTGTGTAAAAAAAAAAAAAAAAAAGAAGCCTCAAATAAATAATATTAATTATGAGTACATTTTGAAATGTTTGGGATAAATGTTTAATAATGTATATATGTGTTTGTATATATAAATCTGTTTAATATATGCAAAAAAAAAAAAAGAAAAAGAAAAAAAATTCGCCCACTTAAGTTGTAACAAATTACCACGTGACTAGGAAAAAAAAATATAAGTAAATTAAAAAAACAATCCCTACATTTCTTTCTACAATATGCCTGAGGATGACAGAAGTACTTCTGTCGAAAGCGCTCGCGATTATGGATCCAACATACAATTTCGAGAAAAACACAAAAAGGACTATTCGGAGATTGGAGAAGATAAAAAGGAAAATTGTAAAACAGAATAATTCCGTGCTGTTCAATCATATTTTTCTAACTATATATATATATATATATATATATATATATATATATATATATATATATATATATATATATATATATATATATATATATATATATATATATATATATTCTTGCTATTATTATTTTATGTATCTTTATAAATTTTTGTGTATCTATTTCCAATATTTACTTCAACAGTGCTCAATACGTAATTAGAGCTAGGTAGTAATTTTTTTTTTAAATATATATGCCAATTTAACTATATAGAATTTTCAGCATTTCATCTTCAAATCCGATTTGCTGACTACCAAATCCAGTCACACGGGAATCTTTAAAAACACGCTGCAATATCCTGACGAGTCCTTATGACGATTAAATACAAAAAATTATGTGTAGCTTAATTGCTATATATATTTTCCAAACTTAGTATATATATATATATATATATATATATATATATATATATATATATATATATATGAATGAATGAAAAATCAATACGAAAAATATATAAATGTTTATATCTTTTCTGTATTTATTTCCTATGTATTGAGGTGTAGGAATACAAAAAGTCTTTTGAAAAAAATCAAGAATGTTTCTTTTAAAAGCACATATTTTCGACCGATCATTCGGTCTTCCTCAGTGTGAATGATGGAAATGTGAGTGTAGGGCGGGCAGGGTTAGCAGCACGGGTATAGCCAATAAGATTAACACCTATATGAATATGACCCTTCCAACATTTTTGACTTGGAATGGTCAACAACTTGTGTGGCCTCTTTTAAAACCCCAGTCTTTCATAAAACTTTGAAGTGGACACTCATGCACCCCACGAACACACTTGCATGTGTGAACATGCATGCATATACACACGCACACTACCACATATGTTTCTACATGTACCCATGACACAGGATACGCACA
>NC_136492.1:146839272-146861772 GCF_053919585.1 Euprymna scolopes
ATGTCACACGTTGTCAACTAAGCTTCAACCCTTGTTTCATCGATGCAATGTTGCATCTCTGTATTTGTTTTAAAAATATTTTTATAGAATGTGTTCAGTCAAATCCGTAGGACTGGTGCTCCTTAGATGTAAATACCCCTGACTAAGCCAACAAAGCAGCAAAATCCCACACCTTTCCTGTAGGGGTCACACGATAGCAAAGAGCCTTCTAATTTTACAGTTACATCCCTAAAACTTTTTCTTTTACAAAAGAATTAGCACTTATCAAGGCCCGGAAGCCATCCGAGGATAAGGGTTAATAAGTGTACAGTATTCAATGGGACAATATTGTAGTAATCGTGATTAATGGAAATTTGGTAAATTGGATTACTTAGTGGGACAGCTCATCAAGAATTTATGTATGTTAGACTTGAAGACGGCCGTATTTTAGTCAGCTGGAAAGCAGGGAAACGGAAGAGTTCCACAGACGTGCAGTTCTAAGAAAGAAATTTTGTTCATAAAATCTATGTTTAGATTTTAGGCACCGATAAAGAGTGGGGGAAATTATTGCTAGTAGTCTCAGCTAGACGGGAGTTTTTCATGAAAGAGTGGCGAGGGGGGATCATAGATTAGAGCTCAGACGAGCACTTGCCATGAAAATAACGATAATACAGAAACAGGCTCGCAAATCTCTTCTGTGGGAAAGAGGTTGCAGGGAAGAGAAAAGAGGCATCCCCCATAAGGCTACTAAGTCTATTTTGAACTCTGTCAAGACAGGATCTGCTTGTAGCAACTCCTACCCAGATGTCGCAACAATACTCCATCCTTGGATGTACTTGGCTCTTGTACAGGTAGAGAATTGCATCAGCAGTGAGATATCTACTAGAGTGGTAGAATGATCCCATCATTTTTCCAGTGACATGAACCGCTAAACTTTGACATTTCTTCCCTGTATCCTACTTCTTTGACAGTTCTAACGTGCAGAAATTTAAGTATGCAGTGAAAAGATATCTTGCTACTCAACTCCCTACTTAGAGTGTACTTATAGATATGGTCTCCAATTCGCAGTTGTCCCTGGACTCTCACTAGGAATGTGTTTTGTTTGGTTTGAATATGAGTTTAAGAAAAAAGAATGGACAAAATCATATCTCAGTTTGATAGCAACGAAACCACTGGCAGGCTGATTGTCAACGACGTATCCTCAACTGGTATAAACAACACCAACTGGAGCTGTGCAAAGTAATAAAGCCAATAAAGCCACGAAATTGTTATGAATCGGAATAAAACCGGGACAACTTGACGAGGTCATAACGGAGGATATTTTTCAACTAAAGACATTTTTCGTTTCAAACCAAAAGATACATACAATATGAAACTGAATAAAGAGGCAAAACTTGAGGCGATTATTATTTTTTTTTTTTTTTGCACTTTTCATTAATGTGGGCTTTTGAAAAGTTAAGTGATATTGTTACACGCAATAAAACCGATTGCTTTATGTACCTGTGTGGTCTGGCTTACAACGAAAGCGGGCCAATCGTTATGCTTATAACTTCATCTACGTTGGTGCCATTCAGCCAAATCCAGCTAAGAACGGTTATCCCAATCAGAAAAGAAGACGTCAGTTTGAATATATGTAAAAAGACATTAAAACTTAAAAGTCAGGCTTTTTTTTTTCAATGATTCGAGAAAAATTTTATAAGATTTTATGATTTATCACTTAATTACTCCATTAGTATCAATGTAAAAAATACTTTGCGAAATAAATAAATAAATATGCAATCCAATTTGACATCTATATAATTATAACACTTTGTGGCCATCCTTGCTTGCTTAAATCCTGTCTTCGATGATTGGGCGATTCCATATTTCAAAAAGGGATGACAGGTAAATTTATATATATATACATATATATATATATATATATATATATATATATATATATATATATATATATATATATATAAGCGAAATAAGACACTGATAGAATTCAGATGAAAAATCCTGATAGATATTACTTAAAGTAATATTTTCAAGGTGATCCTAGCCAAAAAGGAAAAAGCTCAATATTTAAGAATAGAGCAATATATGTTTCGTGGTTAAATTTTAAATTCTGAGAAAAACAACATATGATATGAGCCATTGTTGAAAATCCATGGATTAAGGAAATGCCAATAACCCCTTCTATATATTCCTTTTGTCAAACAATAAATTCTTAAATCGAATATATGTGTCTAAATGTTGTTTTTCTCAGAATTTAAAATTTAACCACGAAACTTATGTATATATATATATATATATATATATATATATATATATATATATATATATATAGGCTAAGGAATGAGAGGGGAGAGTTATGTTTTGGTTTTGATTCTAGCTGATGGCACCTAACTCATATATATATATCTCTTAGTTTTGATCTCACTACCATGTATTAGGTTCAATATAATAATTGACAGAGAATTGTCTCTATAATAATAAATATGTAATCGACATGAAGTAAAATATCCTATTTAAGCGTATCTTACGACCGGGCAATGCCGGGTGGCCTGCTAGTTAACGAAGAAAAATATGTCGGAAACGTTATGAAAATGACAACCTAGATGAGAAAAGCAGATTTAAATCATTAATCTGTATTAAAAATGTATGGAAACGCTTGGCACCTTCCATTATTTAAACAATTAGGTGCTTTTTTTTTTTTCGTAAAAATTACATTCTTCTATAAATAGCTTTCTACTTGATGACTTTTCGTAATTATTGGATATATTACTATTTACGACATAGCAATCAAGTAAGTAATATTGGTTTTTCTTAAAAGGACATATTTCACAAAATCGATCTGTCAAAAGTACCAAAAAGTTAATACTTTTAAGATGCCTTTATTCAAATCTGAATGTTTTAAAACTCAATACAAACTTAATCATGGAAAACTAACAAGAAAAAAAAGGACCTCTAATATATATGAGAATGCATTTAATTTCATAAGCTCTTTGGACTGACTTTCATTCCGGACCTGAAATGTCAATGGAAAAATACATTCCTTCTATTACTCTAGAAAGTATTTGACTCCTGATGTGATCTTCTACCTATGAAAAAATCAGATTCAGACCAAGAAGGAGTACTGCAGCCACATCTTGTCTTTACACAGTGCAATATCGACTCTGCAATCTCAAAAGAGATGATTTCTTCTCTACATCCTTTTTCTCACAGAATAATCTTTGCTATCACACTACCGTTCTCATCTTGTGTGTCATTTTAACAACATTTCGGTCGATGTAACCCCTGACCTTCTTCAGGTATATCTTGTCAAACTCACAAATCTTTCTATCAAACCCCGGGAATTTAAATGGAATTTTGAAAGGAACGCTTCATTCACTTCACAGGGAGGTAGCATGATCTTGTGCCATCCATGACTTTATAGACATTCTAAGTAATTCGCAATTATATTTTTTGGTCACCTACATTGAGAATTGAACCTTCAACCTGCAGGCGAATATCACTTTTACTATTGATTTTTTCAAGTACTCTAACCACTGCACCACAGGTCCTTGCAGAATTTGACAGAAACATTCCGGAGTTCGACAAGATACACCTGAAGAAGGTCGGAGATTACATCGACCAAAATCTTGTGAAAATGACACACAAGCTGAGAAAAATAGTTCGATGAATCCAAATAATATTAATAACTAATCGTCATCTCAAAAATTCAGAAACGTCAAGACTTTACTAGTCTTTCTCTGCTCTTTTGCTCATTCGAGTTTCAATGTCTGGTTCCTCCCCAAAACTCTTTCCAGCAAGAAGTCTCATTACTAACATTTCAAAAATCTCTCTTTTCTGCCTCTCTCTATTATAAGCCAAACCTTATTTTCCTGGACAAATTTTTTTCCCCCAAGAATTTCCTACCTGTGGAACATGTTATCATGGGATTATTTTTCTGCCGACTACAACATAATAATTTTCAAGATAAATGGCAACGAATTTTTGTTATACCGTTCTGTGGATTCATCATAGATTTTGTTTTTTAATAATGACGCCACTGGAGGATAATTGTCAAGGTGATTGCCAATTGGATGATGCTTGCCTCCATAAGAGTGCCGAGCACAATCGGTGCGATGGGTAAGAATTATTTAAGAGGAACTGATCATTTAAAAAGATAACTCAACAAATATTTGTTTACATTATGCTTGAAGGTGGACATGGTGTATTTGCATAGTTGGGAAGCAGACCTGCGGTTTGCTCCAGCATCCAATTGAAAATTTCACTAACCCTTATCCTCGAGCGACTTTGCTAAACGGTGAAGCATTAGTATTAAAAAATAAAAGTTTGCACTTGTGAAAGATCAACGAAAAAAATGCTATTTCAAACTTAAACCTTACTGATCGACGGACAGAGCCTCTTATGGGGTTGGCTAGATGCACACAAACATGATATAAAAAAGTTTCTATTTTTCGTTTTTCTTTTCATGTTGCATATGGGTAACATTCTGCAAAATTTAGAGATTTTCTAGGGAGAATTTTAATTTAATATGAACAAAAAATACATGTTTTAAATTCATATCGAATACTCCCTCGACATAAATACCCTCGACAAACCCAACAAATAGCAAAATCCCATTCCTACATAATAGAAATCCCCAGATGCCAGAAGCCTTCTACTCTAATAGGTTCTTACCTGACTGTACTGACATGCAGATGTTCAAGAGTAATGTAAATAGACATCTTGCCGCTCAACTCCCTGCATAATATCCCTGCTATTTATGTCCCAAATAGTAGCTCTCTACATCAAAGTGGCACTGTGCCTTGTTTGGGGTGAAAAAGCAAAAAAAAAGATAGAAGTAAATAACTTATTTAAAAAAATATTTTGCTATTTTAAAGGAAGAATTTTAAATATAAAAATAAAAAATGATATTTTTTCAAATTCATATTCAAGTAAATAATTTTTTTTTCTTATAAAAGAGGCTGACTCAGAGTTTTTTTTTTTTTGCTGCTGCTGCTGGTTCTTTGTCAGGCAGTTTAGATTGGAATAAGAAAAAAGGTCTCACAGTGAATAGAAGTGAAAGAGAGGGGACGATAAAGAAGGTAAGAATGGAAGAAGTCATTGAGAAAGTGGATGAGAAAGAGAGAGAGAGAGAGAGAGAGAGAGAGAGAGAGAGATAGAAAGAAGATGAAAGGGAAGAGAAGAGAGAAAATGAAAGAGAATCCTTTATTTGACAGACACACTGGAGTTTATGAGTTTGGCCATATCCTGTATAAATAGTTTGTAGTGAAGATTTCCTCCTCTTAGCAATAAAAGGATGTTAGTAATGACCAAATGGCGTTCTTCTGGTTTCTCTGTTAATACCAACCAAATTCTTTAGTATCTTTGGAGGAGGATGGGTGAGTGTTCAAAACGTCAAGATGAAAATGTCGTTTGCAAAAGATGTTTAGACAAAAGTATTGTAATTACTTTTTATTTATACTTCTTATAAATTGAAGAAAAAAATAATCTCAACAAATCAATGCGCTTGCTAAATTAGGATGGGTTGCTCGTAAGAGAACGGATTTGTAGGTATTTATTACTATAGACAACAAACGAGCAAAAAAAATGGTAACAAATTCAAATATACAGCAAATAAATGTTACCAAAGGCAATATAAGTTATTCTTCTACCTTCATAGATAAGCTTTTTTGTGCTTTAACTTATTTTAAACCGTGTTTTAAAATTTGAAACATATGATGTCAAGTTGCTAAGTTAGAACAAGAGATCAATGACGTGAGACGGTAATCTGGGGAGCCTCGACAATCGCTCAAAACTCGAAAATGAAGCCAAATACTGATAGAAATCCACCCAATAAATGTCACAGTTTTTCTGTTATAGTAATAAATGGCCAGATATTTCACAGAAATAGAAAACATCTGATTAGGAATTTACTAGAAAATCCCTATCGAAATGGGAGATTTCATTCTGGTCAAAATGTTTTTGAAAACAAAATTTAATCATAACATGTTACTTAGTAAATGTTAATTTACGAGTGTAACCAATTTGTCCAAATATTACGAGCAAAAATATATGCTTAGCCAGTGTTCAATATTCAAATAAAATGATGTTTGAATCGGTGGATTTAATAAAAGAAAGAAAGCAGATGTCTCAAATTGAACATTTTAAAGAGCGAAAAAACAACAAACGTATATATCGGTATAGAAAGCAGAAAAGAATAAAAACACAGTAAAACGTCGCAGTATAGAAATAGATTGAAAGCAAGCAGAAGGTTGCCTACCTTGCTGTTTGCTTTCTTAACACCTTTACATACTTGGAATGGATTTGTTCGTGAGATTTTTACTTGCTAACTTTTATGTGATAAGACGCATATATATATATATATATATATATATATATATATATATATATATATATATATATATAGGTGAAATCGTCTGTGTGTCTATGTGTGAGCATATTCCTACCAAACTACTCTGCGTATTTTCAGTCTAACAGACCTCAATTTTGACCCCTTAACATTTATTGCTTTGGGCTCAAATGAAGTTCCATGATTCCATTGATCCATGTCCATGTAAACTACATTTTAAATTTCAAGTGTTTAGACCCAAAATTGGCGGAGGAGTTTGTTAGAGTTTTCAGAGTCAAGTCGTTGAATTTTGACCCCTTGACAGGCAAATTTCTGGCCGAAAACCGATTAAAAAGATTTTCCCAAATCTCCATACCTCTTTTATCAAATCTCGAGTCTGTAGACTGAAAATTGACAGACTAGTTTGTTAGGGAAATGTACACACAGAGACACACACACACGCGCACGGACAGATAATTTCACTTCTATAGATATAATAAATTTATAAATAGTTAATATTTATAGTCTAAGATTATTTCAACAATGGTTAAATTTAGAATCTGTGTAATAGGTTTTATATGATACTAATTTTCAATTTATAGAATTTATTTACATTTTTTCTATATTTCAACTTATTTCTTATAATCTAAACATATGTTCAGACTTAACCTAATTATTACATTGAGTAAATATTATTATTATGTATATTTCTATGTTTAACTAGACAGCTATTAACTGATACAATTTAGTTAGAATTAAGTAACCTTTTATTTTCATTAATATGAGAAATTTCTTAATTTTTGTTATGCTGGTTTGCGTTTCAACATAAGGGACGCAAGTCAACATTAAAAGTATACTGCATTATCCCCCTTACATATTATAATTCATTTTTTCATTAATTATACTTCATCAATTGTTCCTGTAGTAATTAATTAATTAACCAATTTATTAACCTGTATTTATTGCGAACATTTTACAGGGGAATGAATCATAGACTGGAGCTCAGTCGAGCACCTACCATAAACGTAACGATAGATTCGCAACGTTTCTTTGTGAGAAAGAAGAACATGCAATTTTTTTTTTACTTGAGAGTCATCACTTATCAAGGCCAGAAAGCCACTCGAGGATAAGGGTTAATGAACGCAAGATGTTAGTGCCGTAATTGTTAATGGTGTGGATTGGGTAGAATTTGATTATTTAAAGAGACGGTTCAACAAGAACTTGTTTACATTGGATTTAAATGTTGTATTCGACCGGAAAGAAGGCCAGCAGAACAGTGTTCCAAAGGCGGGCAGTTCTGGGAAAAAAAGTTTTTTTCATGGAATATGCATTTAGATTTAGACACAGTTAGAGAGTGGGGAAATCATATATAGTGGTTGTAGGTAGTCGAGTGATTTTTTTGTGTAAGTTTGGCAAGACGAGACCATATATTGTAGTCCAGTCGAGCACTTGCCATGAAAATAGCGATAGAGCAGAGACAAGCTCGCGAGGTTTCTTCTATAGGAAAGACGTTGCAAGAAAGAGAAAAGGGCATCACCTACTTGGTTTTGAAGCTGGTTTCAAACTCTATCAAGGCAGGATAGGGCACGCCGAGCAGCTCCTGCCCAGATTCGGCACCCGTAATCTATTTGAGGGTGAACCTGGCTCTTATACAGATAGAGGGTTATATACCGGGGCGGTAGGGTGATTGATAGAAAAAAAAAGCAACCAAGTGGAACATTTCAAAGAATTGTTTTGATGATCGTAAGGTTTAACAGCCATTGGACATTGATCATCAATAAGAAGTCTTTTTTTTTTTGTAGTACGCAATGATGAGTCAACCGCAAAATCCACAAAACATATGTTCTTATATCACGCATAAAAGTACAGTTATAAAGCTTTTCAAAGTGAATAACCATTATTCACAGCGACAAATGATTTGTTCGGCGACAGAAATACAAACAAAAATATTTCGAAAAAATAATTTTGATCTTATTTTATGAAAGAAATGAACACGAATAAAAATATTTATGTTTCTTTTTTCATCGTAAAGAGACGTGACGGTGGTTCAGTGGAGAATGATCTGGTAGAGTTTGAATGAATCCAGTGAAAACTATCCTATCTTTGGCCAGGTCTTTATTTATTCCTTTTTCCCTTAAATGCATCTTTATCATTTCCTCCCGTGATTTCTTTAAACTTCTTCTCCTAGCTGGCCCTGCTATCTCAACTGTTCTACATCTTCTAACCCAATAACTGTCACCATTCTTTCAACATGGAAATACTATACCAGTTTTACTTCGGGGTCAATTAGTTGACCTCTCTCTATCTTTTTTTTTCTCTCTCTTTTTCTCTTTATTTTTTTTTTTATTCACATTCACACCTAACAAGACATATTGCTACTCGAACGTAAGGGTCTACTATTTTGGGTCATGCTTATCAAAGATTAACAAAATGTTGGTTTACATTACATTTAAACTTCTGCATATCAGTACAGTCAGGGAAGCAGGTAGCAGGAAGGCAATTCCAAAGTCTAGCTGTTCAATGCAAGAAACTATTAAAGTAAAAAGCTTTCTCACATTTAGGGACCTCAACAGTGAAGGGGTGTGATTTTGTTGCTAAATGGGTTTGTCAGGGATATGTACATCAAGAGGGCACAGTGGCACAAGTGCAATGAGTTCAGCAGAGCACCTTCCATTAAAATGTTTGTAAAACAAGTACAATGATGCAACAATGTGGCGATGGGACAGGGGTTGGAGCTTAATCGACAAAGTGAATTAGAAAATTTGGAGGTTTTTCATATATCAAAATAAACATCTGAAAAATTTTAGCTTAATTTCCGATTCCAAAACCGATTCTTTTTTTTTTTTAACTTAATTTTTTTATTGTCGGTATTAATAAAATGATAAATATTTAGTAATTTTAAACTATCAGTAAATATAAAATCGATAGTCCCCTCCCCTTGTGTTTTATGTTTTTTATTTTACTTTGAAGTCACCACTTATCCAGGTCGAAGGCCACTCGAGGACAAGGGTTAATGATTGTAAAGTGGTAGTGTAGTAATCGCTCATGGTTTAAATTAGATAGAATTTGATTATTTATGGGGACGGTTCAACAAGAATTTGTTTACATTAGATTTGAAGGCTACCATGTTGTATTAAAATGGGAAGCAAGACATCAGAACAGCCTTCCACAGGCAGGCTGTTCATTTACAAAAATTATATGCACATATTACATGTGTTTTTTTAGCATACTTCGAACATCAGATAATAGAGACCAACTCTAAATATTTATAGATTTTAAAAGAATCAGAATCGATAATTGCATTGGTACTAGGAATTTACAACAAAATCGGTAATTGTATTGGAATCGGGATAAAAAATATTGCAATCGTCCCATCACTAACATACATAGTATTGTTTATATGTGATTAGAACTGTATGACATAATAGTCAAATCCAATACAAATATTTCTTTATAAGATGGATAAATAAAGTCCTGGCCAGAGATAGGTTACTCATAATTTACTTACTCATTTATCTATATAAAAATTTCATTTTGCAATAAAACAGTGTTTCTTTTATTTAACACCACTTTTCCCTTGTTAAGTGCTCAGACTTTTTTTGATGTTTCACAAGCTCACCCTCCAGTGTTTAAAGTCTTCAAAGTTCAGCAGGTCAACTTACCTCAAATTCCACTCTATGCATTGTTGTGTAATCACTTGTTTACATGTTTCCTTGGCCATCTTACCTTTCTGCATTTCAAGACATCCATGATTCTGCAACAGTTTACCCAGTAGGATGAACATCTTACCCGACCCTACCAGCATCCTTAGGATGAGCGTCATGCTTTCAACAAATCATCTGACCTGATGTGTTGTGGTTGGTCAGACATTTTTCCATTTTATCATGGATCTGTCATAGCGTTAGAGATAGGATAGAGAGCTCAGGATCCACTGCGATATATCATGACTCTCCTAACACAAATTTACTTGGGATATAAAGAGGGGCAGCTTTTGACGTCATAGAAGGAAGATTCCACATTTATTGAGATTGTCGGACTGACTTCCTCATCTTAGTTGTTATAGTCTATAGTTGACTATAACAACCAAGATGAGGAAGTCAGTCCGACAATCTCAATAAATGAAAACACATCGTCTCAAAAATACAGACAATTACTAAGATTCCACATGACCGTATGATAACTGATTTATCATTAAGATGCTGGGAAAATGTATTGCTTCCAGCAAATCTTCTGACCTAATGTGCTGTGGTTGGTTAGATTTTTCACATTGCAGATCGATCTAATCGTGGATCTGTCATTGTGCTACAATCCGGCAAACAAGAACTGAGTGAGGGTCTAATATTTGTTAATATCTAGCATGATACTACTGACATAGCTGCTATACAACTTATCCCGAATGTAGAGGAAAAGCCAGTCTGCTATGTTATTAGACGCAATAACTCATGAAATTAATGTTGTTAATCTTTTGATGTGCTTACACTGACACATGGGTTCCATCAGATCATCAAAGTTAAGCAATTTCAAGCCTGATTATTATAGAGTGGGTGACTATTTTGAAATATTAAGTGCTGTAATGAATAATGAAAACATTACCAAGGCTGCTGAGAAGGTGGGCTCTCTCTATCATGTAAGAATGCTAGTTACGCCTGAAAGTATGCTGTACCTCTACAAGGCCACCATTCGCCTACGTATGGAGTACTGTTGTCACATTTTGGACATGGTTCAAAAGAGAGTCGCCAACCTGATAGGTCCTGAACTGGCATCTAAGCTTCAACCTCTGTCCCATCGATGAAATGTTGCATCCCTCTGCTGTTCTACAAGTATTTTAATGAATGTTCTGACGAACTACAATCACTTGTACCCCCTCGACGTAAATAGCCTCGTCAAACATGACAAGCAGCTAAATCCCACCCCTTCACAGTAAAGATCCCTAGGTGTAAGAAAGCCTTCTACTCCAATAATTTCTTTCCCCTGAATTGCTAGACTTTGGGACTCCCTTCCGGGATTCTTCTTTCCCAACTGTACTGACATGCAGAAGTTCAATTTTAATGTGAGCAGACATCTTGCTACTCATCTCCCTTCATGATATCTCTGCAACTTATGTCATCGATAGTAGCCTCCTACTTCAAAGTGGCACTGTGCCTTGTTTGGGGTGAAAATTGAATTAAAAAAAAAGAAGAAATATAAGAACTCGTTTGTAAATAGATAGTAACTTTGTTAGAAGTATAATATGTGATCGACTGTCAAGAGGTGATTAAATCTGTTTCTACTGAGCACTATAAAACACTATAAAACACTATAAAGCACTATAAAACAAGGGTTAAATGCTGACCTTATAAGCATTTAGGTTCACACAGGCTATTTTTTTTTTAATCTTTAGAGGTCGATGTCTTCTTTCTTTAAAAACATGGTTTTGTTGTTTTTCTTTTCATGTGATTCAAAGATTTCTGTTTGAGAATTGAAACAAAAAGTTTATTGATGCAAACTACATGTTTGATCAGTCAAGCTAAACACCATTAAGAAATGACCTTTATATGAAAATTCATTCAGAGATTATTTCAATAGCTCTTTTTATTGTCTTATTAACATTTTTTTTATTGCGAAGAAAATTATTTACTTTCTTCAATGGTTGACTAAAAAAGTAGACAATGTATACGAGTTGTTTTAATTTATATCTTTTCGTTCAAAAGTCAAAGTTTTGTGATCCTCCCACCATTTTTCTTTCAGTTTTCGCTTGACATATTCATACGTACATGATGCTTCACAAGACATAATAATAACATATAATAATAATAATTCTGATTTCGTTTATCGACGTCTTGCTGAAAAGAGATGAGATTCATTTCTAGAGGACTTCCCTCAATTCTGGCTCCAAACCAGCAGCTTCAAATATCAAGGAGGCTTTTCCTAAGGATTTAGGTGGTATCTGCAATAACAGAGGTCTGAAGGCCGCCTAAAACATCAGGGATTCATAGTTTTTTTTTCAATTGTCCTTCCAGACAACTTGATACTACTCCTACTATTTGTGCATTTAACCCTGTGTATACACCTTATCTCCAAGGCCAATAGAGCATAATTGCTCTACTTCTCGTTCTTCTTCTCTCTCACGTTCCTGCCCAAGGGTACTGAGAAGTTTACAATTTGCCAATTTTTTGAGACTTTGTCAATGACGACTAAATAGAGATAATAATAACATTATTATTATTATTATTATTATTATTATTATTATTATTATTATTATTATTAAAAGGTCAAGGCTAATGAAAACATTGAGGAGACAAAGCACTAACCAGACCTCCACTAGATGAGGACTAAGAGAATCGGGACCATAGCCAGGTTTAGTGTGACCTAAATTTCAATGTAGACTAATGGCTTTCGCCAGCGTGACATCAATGGAAAATGGCTGTTGTGATAACGCAAATTCATTTGCAAAGGTTATCAAAAGAGGTGGAGAGTACTGGAAATCTGGGGAGAATTGTTATCTCCCGAACTCCAGGGAACACTATCGGTTGTTGTCATTGAACATTTCTGATGATGACGAGAATTTCTAATGAATTAATAAATGATTTTCATTTGAAAAATGACATCATTTTTTGTTTCAATTCCTATATATTTACTCATATGATCTATGAGATGTAAAAATTTCTTTATATATATATATATATATATATATATATATATATATATATATATATAAAAATATATATATATATATATATATATATATATATATATATATATATATATATATATATATATATTGACGATAAAGGATTGAAAGCGCTCAGGGAAAATGGCTGACAAAAATAACTCGACAATTTAATGCACAACTTACCAACTTCAACGAGCAAAAAAATACAGGAAAATAAAGAAAAAAACTTGCATTTAATCCAGTGTGCCTTGATAATGACTTGCTGCCAACATATATATATATATATATATATATATATATATATATATATATATATATATATATATAGGTATGTATCTATGTATGTGTATATATGTATGTCTATGTATGAATATATATATATATATATATATATATGCATGTATATGTTTATATATGTATGTATATATGCGTATATATAAATATATAGATAGATAGATATGTATATATAGACATATATATACATAGATATATACACATATATAGTAAGTTATAAAATATAAAAATACAGGAAAATAAAGAAAAAAACTTGCATTTAATCCAGTGTGCCTTGATAATGACTTGCTGCCAACATATATATATATATATATATATATATATATATATATATATATATATATATATATATATATATATGTATATATATATATATATATATATATATATATAGGTATGTATCTATGTATGTGTATATATGTATGTCTATGTATGAATATATATATATATGCATGTATATGTTTATATATGTATGTATATATGCGTGTATATAAATATATAGATAGATAGATATGTATATATAGACATATATATACATAGATATATACACATATATAGTAAGTTATAAAATATATATGGCGGTTAAGCTACACTGAATATTCCGCGTTTCATCCACTAGGACATTTCAGACATATATATACATAGATATATCGAGATATATTTATGCACATATATATATATATATATATATATATATATATATATATATATACACTGTTGTTTTTTGAATATATATATATACACACACTTCTGTATGTCACTATTCAGTAGTTGCTACATGTTTCACAGAACTCTAAAAGTTTGTCTCTTCAATCAAATTCGGAATTGCCTCAATCTCATTTCGAATTGAATGGCCATCTAAAATGACTAGAATTGTCTTTCATTTGCAACAAACTTTTTTGCTTGACAAATTCTTTTGCTTTGCATAACTTGATTGGATCAAAAAGTTTCATGGTTGTCTGATCTGCCTTGACTCTTCCTCTTGCAGAGGTGCATCTTGAAGTTCAGATGCTGAATTGCGTATTTTGTTGCCGGCAACGCAGCTACGGATGGTCGGCAAATCGTGGAGTTAGTTTGATGCCCTTTCATTTGTTTCTCATTTGTTATTCCGAGATTTCAGCTTGTTTATAAAACCTACTTTCAACAGCAGTACACATTGGAACACGCAATACTTCAAAGGTTGCAGCCTTTGTGCCAGTCTGTATGCGTGTCCCTTCATAAACTCATGTGCTGGATCTAAGAGTATCGGTTCGAGGCTCTCATCCTCAAAGGAGTTACACCTTACACCATTTTGCACGGCAGAAAGTCACTTCTTAGTAGACCTGCACCCATCCATGAGTTAAGCAGTATTATATTACATTCTTGGTTTTTCATTTTATTAATGATTAACGCATTTACCAAGGCCAAAATCTGCTCGAGGATTGACTAATATAAGTGACTACATTACGCACCCTTACGCAACCTAGCAGTTGTGTTCCAAAATTTATAATCATCAGTTAATTAGTTTAAGAGTGAATCCTCTACATAGAAATATATATATATATATATATATATATATATATATATATATATATAAATGAGAAAAGTCTATATTCCACATTTCAAGATGTTGACCATCTTATCTTTTATTTCCTTGGCATGCGCAATTCTTGACAGCACATCTTTCGTAGCGCAGAATGATTCATGTAATTATTATGTTAATTCTTGAATTTATTCCGCCCTTAAATAATCAGAAGAAAAAGGTCAATTGAAAAAAAATAAAAATAAAAGCACATGCGCATGATTACAAAATCCGAAAATTCAGAGAAAATATTATTTTCAACTTAAGCACGTTAAACTGACGATAATTCTTGTGATGAAACTGCTCTTTCTTTATAACAGATAGAATGAATAACCAATTAACAAAACCTCTAATAGAGATACGTAAATGCAACTAAAAGACGTCAGCTCCTATAGGAATAGGGGTGTTTTAGACGTGCAGCATTTGGTGTAATCAATTCTGCAGTTCTTTATTAACACCTGGAAACAGAAACGCTAAACTCTGGCCAGCTTTCTTAATCCTAATCTGTGAGTACGTGCGTGCAGGTGCTGGATTTGCCTGACTTTTATTAACGTTTTAGATTTGATAGCATCATTAAATCTATACACCCACAAGTATTTTATGATACACATGTACATGTTTTTTGTTGTTGTTTTCCTTGGTTATATTGATATAGGTAATGGCGTATTTGCTTACAAGTTTATGTTAGAGGCGTTGTTTTTAATGGGGTGAGGGATTTTATTTACGTTTGTATTTTTATCTACGTTTCTCTCTTATTGCTTACTGGAGAGAATTTCAATACTGTAAATGGAGAGTCCAGCTTCCGCTGGTCCCATCTTTATTTTGTTGTTGTTATTTCCCTGCAGCTGAAGTTAAAAAAAGAAGATAATAAGAAACAGAAAAAAAGAAAAAAACAACTATTAAATGTTTCAGTGGTCTCAGAAAAGCTGCCATGGAAACTTATGTATCGCTTATCTCTGGTTCTGGATAAGTGGTGAAGTTTATATTAGGTTCTGTTGTCTTTATAAACTTATATCGGAGCGGAGATATTTCAGGTGAGTAGGTAAGATAAGCACTGCCTTCCAGAACTTAAATTGTGAACGCTAATTATTGAATATAAAAATAGACGATGTTTAATTCATTGTAGCCTAATAACTTAATGCATTACATTCAATGTATAAAATAAATAATAATCATTTTTAATCAAAAGCAGAGAAAGTTCTCGCATTAAACTAGTCAAAACATGGTTGAAATAAATTTATTATTGAACTCAATGATATATAGCTCTAAGGAGGGTGCACATAGGAAAGCTTGACTTATAGATATAATATAAACGTACTCTTATAAATTTATGTTTTTTTGTGCATTGATATTCACATTAAAACCCTTATTTCTATTTATTTTAAAAGAAAACACAACTTTGTTATATATGGGTAATGGAATTGCATTCATCTGCAAAAGATCTAGCTAATTGCATATTCTTTTAAACATTCATTTTAATTAATTCCTTATTAGTTTTCTCATTTTTTTAGTTAACTATTACGTGTAATTATATTCATGCATATATTCTACACACACACACACACACACACACACACACACACACACACACACACACACATATACGTGTGTGTGTGTGTATATATTCGTTTAAAAAAAATTACCTATCAACTCCTCTGTCAGTTTTGGGACTACATACATGGAACCTAATATATAGGGTATTCGAATCCATCTGAAACTTTATATTTGGGTTTTAGCAGGGAAAATCGGTGCAAAAGTGTGAACTTTAAACGAATAGAATTTGCCAGTCGAAGGTCGAATGACGGCATTACAAATATGCATGCGTAACGTAATAACTATTGGTTCATGTTTTAATTTTTAGACTTGCAGTAAACATGTTCCATAGTTCATGCATTAACGCCAAAGGAAAATGTAAATCGTAAGCTAAAAGTTTTGGTTTCGATTCTCGGTGGTGGCGCACGAGTCATTCTTTTTTTTTTTACTTTTTAAATCGTTACTATTTATTTGGCCCAATATAATATGATATAATAATAGACATGAAATCTGCATTAATCAAAATACCACACACACACGCACATCTATATATACATACATACATACATACATACATATATATATATATATATATATATATATATATATATATATATATATATATATATATATTCAGAATGTAAGATGATATAATTGTTTCCAGCCAAACAACGTCGCAGCTCACACGAGCATTAAAAGCCAACTAATGGAAGTCAAAGATTCGAGTTTCGACCTTAATTGGGCCATTAGTTGAACACATTTGAACTTGGGATTCGAAACCTGAATTTCTTGAATTCGAGGCGAGTACCCTGCCACCTGAGTTACCACACGTAAGAAAGTCTATTAGCGAACACAGATCAAACAAACCGCGGCAATATATATATATATATATATATATATATATATATATATATATATATATATATATATATATATATATATATAAAGATGATTGATAATTTATAATTAAAATCAAAAATTGGTTTCATAAGAAGGAACACAACAAAGTTAATAAATTGTACGATCGTTTCGGAAACGATGTTTTTTTTTATTGCGATAGACATTAAGTTATCGACAATAATTTTAACATATAGTTTTTTGAAACAAAGTCTCCTCATAAGCAAAAATATTGCGTGTTTTTTTTTTTAAAGACGCCAAAAATAAACCTAGCATTATTTAAGTAAGGCAGAAGTATCTTTTAATGGTTCGCTTTTTAAAAATCGTAAGTATCATCGTCAGAGCATTCATTTTGATGTTAAATGTCGCTTATGAATTCATAATTATCGATCATCTTACTAAATATTAAAATAGCTCTAGGATATGTATGCCTATTGAGCTTATTATATATCTGTAATACAACGAGTACTGTTTTTCTTGTATTTTAATTACATTAGTGATTTTACTATCACATTAAAATACACTCTGCTCTTTAGACTTCTGTTCTTATCCCCTTTATATATATATATATATATATATATATATATATATATATATATAGTGAATAAATGACAAAACCTATATTTCAAAATTCATGATGTTGACCATCTTATTATTTATTCCTTTAATTCAGTTGACATTTACAATTCTTGACAGTATCTGTTTCCATTTGGAAATTCAAAATGGTGTAATGGAAACATATTAAAGGTGTTTGCAGCTTCTCTTCCAATTTTAAGATTTTAATCCTGTCAAACCACACTTTATTTCCTTTTGACGGATTGATTGTTGCTATTTCCTCTGATCAGTTAAGGGCATAATAGATTCACTGATTGATATAATAATTAAGTGATTGATTTTGCGTTATGAAACATATACTATCAAGAATTGTAAATGTCAACTAAATTAAAGGAATAAATTGTAAGATGGTCAATATCATGAACTTTGGAATATAGACTTTTGTCATTCATTCACTATATTGCTCTGTAATTATATTAAGCTTCTTAAATAAGGATTGGTATATATTATAAGAAAATATATTTCTACAGACACACATATATATATATATATATATATATATATATATATATATATATATATATATATATATATATACGCAACAAATCGTTCTCAATACAGAATTTCCTCTTTCACATTTCTTAATTGTTTTCTTGACTGTTCGACGATTGAAAAACATCTCTCGGATATATACTGCATGATTTTACAACAGAAAGCCGAAAACTAGCTTATTAACCCAAGCAAGACTCGCTTTTGACTTTAACATTCAAACCATGTTTGCTTGTATATTATCTAAAGACGAGAGAGACGTTGCAATAAAGTTTTGCTAGGCACGATAGTTTTGAATCAATATATATACATACATATATATATATATATATATATGTATATATATGTATATATGATCTATATATGTATATGTATATCTATATATAAATGTATATATGTATCTATATATGTATATATATATATGTATATATATATGTATAAATATATGTATAAATATATATATATGTATATATATATATATATATGTATAAATATATATATGTATAAATATATATATGTATAAATATATATATATATATATATATATATATATGTATAAATATATATGTATATATATGTATATATATATATATATATATATATATATATATATATGTATAAAATAAAAATTACTATTACATTTACCAAAATAATCCAAGATGGTAAAACTAAAGTATATTATAAATATTAATGACTTAATATTTATAAAGTAATGTCAACCAGATGTAAAAGCTCGATAAAATCAAATAGGAGATAGAGCTTATAATATTACAATTACGCAATTTCCTTGGATTTTACTTGTGCGAATGGAAATTTAACTAACTTTCTTGGATTTACTTTTTGGATTTTACCGTCATTGGATACTTTACCTTTCACCAGACTCGTGAAATCACCTTTTTCTTTACCATATTCCCCCTGCTTCACTTTTTGTTATCAAGTAAGGTCTTTGACTTACTTGCAGTGTCATCAAATAATTTTGTATGCAAAATCCGATCCCGCATTTTGCTAATTCACACCCTCTGATGAGAAGGAAAGTATTTCTTTGAAACTCCGCGGATTAAGGTCTATCCACTTATTAAGTGTTTCCTTTTCAGATTTAATATGTTTTTAACTCTTTTTCAAAGTGTTTTTTAACGTGTTTTTTAACTATTTGCTCTTATATATATATATATATATATATATATATATATATATACTAGCAGGATAATCCGACGTTATCTTAATGTTCTGTCCTCCTATACATTTATTGACATCTAAATCGGTGAAATCGTCCATATTTTAATCAAATCGGTTAATTGCCTGCTATAGTTCTGGGCCTACCCCCGCAGTGTACCTGTTGAATAATACATATTCCTCCCCGCGGTAACTTAGTCTAAAATACTTCGTAATCTACACTGCACTGTAGAGAACCTACTGTTGATTTTACAAAATTATCTGTAAATAATGGCTTCACTTAAAGTTTAAAATGCAAAATTGTGATCTACAAAGAAACACTCATTTCGAACGCGCCCCTGTAATTTAAAAGAATCTGCAGTTAATTTTATAGCCCGTGTCTGTCTGCTTGTACGGCGATAACACTCATCAAATGCACAAATGGACTTGTGATGTTAGGTTGTATATAAGTGTTAACTTGGTTAAAATCAGATTTTTTTTTTCGATTTTCCATACTTTTCATACGCAGTTCGATACAAATCTACATAAGAACACCATCAGAGGCATCAAGTACATTCATGTGAAATTTTTTAAAAAAATCAGCCCAGCCATTTCCGTGTCTATAGGGAACGAACTCTTTTTTAATAGTTTTATATATGTCGGATATCAGGACAGCTTGGTGGTCGAGATAGTTGCGAATTCACACAGACGTTGATGTTTAATGCTAGATATTAAGATTGGATTGAAATTCCGGATGTTTGAAGGCCGGAAATTGCTTCCTGCATTGAGCGCTACGTTGTATCCAGTGGGGGGCATTGGCCGTACATTTAACACCCAGAAAATATCTGTGTGGCTTCTCAGATGAGATTTATTCCGCCGTTTATGAATAGGATCGATGTGAACAAAGAAACGCTGGTGAACAGATGGGAAAGGCATGGAAAGTTTCCTTTCGTGAGATTGAAGGCAAAATATGTGTGAATTTAAATCTTTTCTTTTTCGTTTTTTTTTTTAACAATATTGAAGGAGGAGGAGGATGAGGAGGAGGAGGAAGAGGGGAAGGAGAAGGAGGAAGGGGGAATAAACTCGAAATTTTCGCTATGAAATTTATCTTCCGGGCAAAATCAAATTGACTTCCGCTTTTCAGATGTGTCCACGTATATCTATGAGACGCTTAGTCCGTCCGAACGGCCAATGTTTAAAATAGTATTTTCACCACTAAATGCCCAGATGGACTTATCTTTAGTTAGGTTTCTCTGTTCAGGTTGTCATATTTCAGTATGAAATAGAATTTTAATTGGTCTGTAACATTTAATTTTAAAATAGAATTTTCTTTGTTACGCACGAGTTTGAAATAATATTTTTGTTGGGCTGCCAGACTCCAGTTTAAAAAGTATTTCGTTTGTCTTAAGTTTAAAAAGGCATTTTTGTTTGTCTGCCAGGCTTAAGTTTGAAATAGCATTTTTTGGTTGGTTAAGCATAAAACTAAAATAGCATTTTCGTTTGTCTATCAAATTTCAATTTAATATGACATGTATATATATATATGTGTGTGTGTGTATGTATATATACATGTATATATATGTATATATACATGTATATATGTATGTACATGTATATATATATATATATGTATATATATTTAAATGAAATAATACATTTATATAAAATATATTTATTAGCAGACACGTGTTTCATTGACATCACAACCCCCACATATAGATGTATATGTATGTAAATGTATTTCTTTTCATGAAAAGTTTAAATAAGATTAAGTAAAAGTTATTTACCTCCTTGCAAGACAGTCAGATACAAGGTCAAGTGCAGTTTTGTGAAGCCAAAACTATAGTATGTTTGCAAAAAATGTGTGAGCATAAATAATATGCTCATTTAATAATTAAAAAACAAGTTCATTTTTAAAAACCAAAAGGATAATTGAATGAAATTTGGAAAGTAACCCTTTTTTTTTTTGCATTTTGTGGATTTCTTTATATATATATTGAAAAGATGAAGTATAAAATTTACATATAACTTTATCAAATCAATATATAAAATCAGTATATAAATCAATATATAAAATTTACATATAACTTTATCAAATCAATATATAAAATCAGTATATAAAATTTACATAGAACTTTATCAAATCAATATATAAAATCAGTATATAAAATTTACATAGAACTTTATCAAATCAATATATAAAATCAGTATATAAAATTTACATAGAACTTTATCAAATCAATATATAAAATCAGTATATAAAATTTACATAGAACTTTATCAAATCAATATATAAAATCAGTATATAAAATTTACATAGAACTTTATCAAATCAATATATAAAATCAGTATATAAAATTTACATAGAACTTTATCAAATCAATATATAAAATCAGTATATAAAATCAATATATAAAATTTACATAGAACTTTATCAAATCAATATATAAAATCAGTATATAAAATCAATATATAAAATTTACATAGAACTTTATCAAATCAATATATAAAATCAGTATATAAAATCAATATATAAAATTTACATAGAACTTTATCAAATCAATAATGATGCAAAATTGGAAGAAAATGGAAGAAGAACGCCTTCCCATTTTTGTCCTTTATTTTCTGATGATTTAATAAAGTTCTGTGTAATTTTTATTCCTTATTTTTTTAAAATTAAGTTTATGAATGGCACCTCTAAAACGGGTAGAGCTTTTAACCCTCTTCATAGTCTTGCAATATTAAAGATAATAAATATCATTAGCTTCATTTATTGCATATACCTAAAGTCATGTATATATTTATGTATTTTTATCACAGGATCCACTCTTACACCTAATCTATCATTATGAATTTGTAGGCGCAAGGAGTCGTAATGTTGGCTACATTTAGTTTTAGACAAAGAAGTAAAAGGGGACTGGTAGTCCTTTATGAAAATTAGATACCTCCAATTTTTGCGAAATGTTAGTAATAGATATTAAACATAAATCAATAAATATTCCT
>NC_136492.1:146866772-146874272 GCF_053919585.1 Euprymna scolopes
TCTGGGTCAACGGCCAACTAGCACCGTGTAAATTTGTGTGTGTGTGTGTGTGTATGTATGTGTGTGTGTGTGTGTGTGTGTGTGTGTGTGTGTGTGTGTGTGTATGTATGTATTGGGGTAGAGAGGGCTCCCGTAAGCCGTGGTGAAGGCAACCTTTCTAGGAGAAACAAATCTCTGATTTATAAAAACCATAAAGCGGAAGACCAGTACCCGCATTAAGCTGGTTTGCAGTTTAATTTGTTGCTGGCTATCTTACTCTTGCTTGTTGCTGGATCTCAACATTTTGAACCGAGAGAGAGAGACTTAGCTGTCGTACAAAGCTAAGACTCTGTAACATCATATTTGTATAGATACTCCCTCAGACATTTGGGCTCTTGGAGTTTAAATGTCTGAGGGAGTGGCACTCGTCTGACAAGACGTTGCAATCATCATCATGTGTATGTATGTATGTATGTACGTATGCATGTATGTATGTAATTATGTATGTATGTACGTACGTATGCATGTATGTATGTATGTATGTGTATGTGCATGTATGTATGTATGTAAGTATGCATGTACTTATGTATGTACGTACGTATGTATGTATGTATATGTATGTATGTATGTATGTACGTATGTACGTATGTATGTATGTGTTTATGTATGTACGTATGTACGTATGTATGTATGTACGTATGTATGTATGTACGGCATAATCATGTTGATACACCGGTTCTCCTTAGATCTCCAAAGTTAAGCAACATTGAGCCTGGCTAGTACTAGATGGATGACCATTTGGAAATTCTAGGTGCTGTATGTGCTCTCCGCTTATCTCGGCACTGTTTCCAGTCAGCATGAACCTTTACTTGCCACTGCAGTGTAACAATGTTGACTCAGGAGAGGCGTGGTTGGAACCTGCGCAAATTTTGCCACAAAAATTCCACGTGCAGGCACCATTACAGTGGGTATCCATGGTCTGTTAAGACTGGAGAATGGCTACCATGTATGTATGTATGTATGTATGTATATATGTATATATTTCTGTATGTATGTGTCAACCCGAGATAGTTACAAAATGTCATTTATAAGTATTTTTATGTTTTAAAAGCAGTTTTTGTTAAATTTATTATTTAAAGTAAAAAAGCAAATCAGAAACGTCAGCTCTTATTAAAAGAAGAGTTATTCCTCTTAGTTTTCTTCTTTGATGTTGATTTAAGAATCTCTTTATATTAGAGAACTGTCGAACCTGATTAAATATTTTTAATAAGTGGCAGGAAAGTATGCGCGTTTATTGTCAACAAGGTTCAACAATAATAAATGAATAGTTGCTCGTCAGAATCAAAGCAACTTTAATGTAGTTTAGGTCTAACTTTTATAACCCGACTAACATAATTATATATATATATATATATATATATATATATATACATATATACATATATATATATATACATATATATATATATATATATACATATATATATATATACATATATATATATATACATATATATATATATATACATATATATATATATACATATATATATATATATACATATATATATGTATATATATACATATATATATATATATATATACATATATATATATATGTATATATATACATATATATATGTATATATATATATATATATATATATATATATATATATATATATATATATATATATATATACAAACAACATCAAAACCAACTTTGCAAAAACAGTTGTTTAGGCATCAATTCCAACAGCTCCACATTTACTTTAGAAACTTTAGAAAGAGCTTTAAAATAATAAATGATTGATTTATTGTTATAAAATATATTGGGCTAAATTATATCAATTATATATATATATATATATATATATATATATATATATATATATATATATATACGAGGGAGAGTTCCGAAAGTAATTTTTATTCCGCCTGAATGAATCAAAGGAGATTACAAATTGCATTGTTATGATGACTGAACTTATCCATATATGACCTGAAAGTTTCATCCTTCTCTTGTAGATATTGACAGTGAGAGATTCTAAGAAAGCAACACCTGTCATGAACGTGCATCAAAAGCAGAGATGCATTCTTGAATTCCTTGCGAAAGTGCATTGAGAATGGTGGTGACTATGTAGAAAAATAATTTCTGGAACACATAAGGTCGCTTGTTTAACAGTATCGTTCGCGTCTTTGTAGCTTTTTCTAAGTTTTTGAGTAAAATAAATTGGAAGCTTTACTTTTGAAACTAAACTGGTATATGGAGATTATTCATATTAACTACTTTATTATTCCGTATTGTTGGACAGACGAATACTTTAAGCTGAGATTGAATCAGATTTTCGAGAATCTAACATAAAAGTCATCTTCTTAATATTGTAACCGAGCCAAATACACTGGTTCAACCTAAACTCAAAATGGTGCGCATCATCAGTTTGGCCCCAAGATCAAAGTGTAGTATCTGATCACTCTACATTGACGCTTTGCATAGGATTCGCACTGGTATCAAAGAGAATCGCATCTTGACCATATTTTTGTTTTTTGGTTAAACAGAACAAAACATAAGCAAAAAAGAAGAACCCACATTTGAGGCTCAATTTTTTTCTAACTCAAGAAGAGCTCCCCCTCCACTGCACTATTAGGGTGAGAAAATGAGGTTATTCTAACACTTCTTTAGTGTTAGGTGCATAGATTAGTAAATGTTCTTTCACACATGCATATGTGTGAACCCTGATTGTGTTAAATTGGCCATCTGTCATCTACTCATGTGGCAGGCGTGGTATAAGACCCCCTTCCCCCCTCCCGCGCTCAAATGTCATTATATTTTCTAATTAGCTTTCAGTGTGAAGGAACTTGCCTTTTTCCTTTGCTATTTTTGACATTTTATTTGAAAACTCATTTTATAACTGAACAACTTCAAGTACCGTCGCGTTTCTCAAATTATGACTTAAATGTTTTTTTATTTTTTAACTTATAATCAAAACAACATCTGCAATATATGTATGAGCCTCCTTGCTACTTTGGCTGACTTTTACAGACTTGGAAGTACCAGTCAAGAATCAGTTCTTGACAATCAGCCCGACAAGTGCACAACTAGGAACTGGCTCAGTACCTGTGGCAAGGTGGATCTTCTAGGTAATACCCAGGCGGTATTACCTAGGAGATCCACCTTCTCAGGCCTTGCCACTCAACTTTCAGGTGGGGCAAGTTTATTGCTTGTTGCTTAAGGCGCCCCTACCGGAGAACACCAATCGGGATGCCCAGACAATTTTGGCTAAATCGGGGTGGCTTTCTTTTAGTGGTGCTGGCTGACATTCCCACTTTCTGACTTTGTGTCACATCATGATGGTGTGGGCAACATATGAATATCAACCCTTTAATTGTTTACCTTTCAGGGTCAAAGTTGACGATGGGATTCTTATT
Source organism: Euprymna scolopes (assembly GCF_053919585.1). Lineage (NCBI taxonomy): Eukaryota > Metazoa > Mollusca > Cephalopoda > Sepiida > Sepiolidae > Euprymna > Euprymna scolopes. The sequence goes on from NC_136492.1 coordinate 146,870,181, forward strand.
TTTCCTTTTCAATGTAAATGTAGATGGATACTCACGATGAATGATAAAAAAAGAACATAATCTCATCTGAAACAATAAACGTAACCTTAAACGCCCAGAAAACAAAACACAAACATATAAATACATAAAGTCAATTGGATAATTTTCTAAGAACATTATCTCACCAAACACAACAGTACTTCCCTCTTGTCCTTGGGCCAACAACTAAACATTCTGTTGGCAATCATACAGACATGCATCGATTTAATTTATCTGTTGACAAATTATCTTAACTATGAGTTGCTACTGACTATTGTCAAAGAAGACATGAGTTAACTAAACGCTCTCGTCTATCATGACTTGAGATTACATGTTTTTCGTCATAAAGTTCTTATTCACAACTGTCTTAACTTCAAATCTATCACATGATCGGATTCATCCAATGAGAAATCTCGATTTACACATCGGAACTGGTAAAGGTAAGTTCAAAACCTGTGTTAGTGATACCATACATATTTGACAAGAAGCAAACTCTTAACCTGCTGCTGCTAGGTAGTATGCAACATTTTCTCTTCTTTATGGTGAGTTCAAAGCAAAGAGATTTTGTTTTTACAAGTGTTGAGCTTAAAACTGACCATTTAAATGCATGAAAAGAACTAAAATAGATATGACATTATTTGTCGTATACTCATCGACATACGATACTGTTTCGCTGTATCACAACTCATCAGTGTGGCTAAATATTCTTCTCAAGCGCTTTCAATCGGTACATCCGATCGCCGTAAGGAGCGATTATTATGGTTGTCATTTTCTTTTTTGTCTTGAACTAACAATAAATAAATAAATACATAAAATATAAAATAAGAAAATAAAAATAAAAAATAAATAATTAACCCATACCCATCCTGCACTCACGTTTATAACCAATATAATTTTTCAAAAAGAAATAGAACTAACTATAAAAGCATCAAGTCTCAATAAATGACAACAACAACAATCGCTCCTGTCGACGATCGAATGCACCGATTGAAAGCGCTTGAGAAGAATATGGCTGAACAACAACAGATATTGGGCGCCATAATATATAACATGCCAGCCGAAATAACAAAAACTGCTAAGCGAATCGAAAAGTTATCCAACAAAATCGGAAAAAAGAAGGACTCCGTCGTTTTCAGTCAGACGTGCTCGAATAATGACTTTCTGCCAAAATATACAAATATATATGTGTGTGTGTGTGTGTGAGTGTGTGTGTGTATGTGTATGTGTGTGTGTGTGTGTGTGTATGAAGGAGAGAGAGATGTAGATGTATCATCATACTAAGTTTTGAAAATATATATGGCAATTAAGCTACACAGAATTTTCCGGGATGCATCCTCATGAAGATTAGGAATTTTCTAAATTTCCTACCTAGCTCTACTTACGTATTGAGCACTGTTTAAAAAACTGCTGAAAATAGATACATAAAAATTGTATGTCGGTACATTAAATAGTAATAAATAAATATATATAATTGTCAAGAATTTCTCCAGTAAACCCTGCTTAAGAAAGCCAAAGATTTATGAGAAAATGTTTGCCAAGATGTTGTGTGTGAAAGTCTACAAGATTGTAAGAATTTTATGCTATTATTTTGTTGTCTTTAGTACCTTATTCCTGTCAAAAAAAAAAAAAAATCCAAGAAAAAATTAGCAAAATGAAAACCGATTTTTGCTTACACAAGCAAAATGATCTTGTGAATTTCTACATTGTTGTATCAGGTCTTGTAGTGCTTCTTCATTTTATTTTCCCTTTTTTCACGTAAAATGTTGTTAGAAAAATGCGCTCAATGATAAACAAAATATTTCTTCTGCCTATTCGACACAAAAACGATTAACTGGTTCCTTGATAGGTTCCACACTCTCTACCAAACTTGTTTCGACACAAAGTTGCATCCTTACGCCTCTTTTACACTAATGTGTTTCGATGAACTCGCCGCACTTGTACACTCCTAGCTAAATACTCCCGACCCACCCAAGTAGTAGCAAAATCTCACCCCTTCACTATCGAAATCCTCATATGTTGAAAGATTATATACTTTGTTAGCTTCTTTCTTTGCACTGCTTCACTGTGGAATTCCTTCCCTGCTCCTGTTTCACCGACCGTGTAAAAATGTAAATTTACTGTGAAAAAACATCTTGCTGCTCAGCTCCTCAGTAAGTATGCTTCCAAAAATATGTGGCCCCTATCACAGTAGCATTTTACACTTATGTGGCAATGTCTTATTTGCAGGGAGGGTGAATAAAAGTATTTTAAAAAAACAAACATTTTTTATTACTAAAGAATAAAAAAAATCATTATAATTCATGTGCATTTGAATATTTCAGCCGATGTACTCTCCAGCCTTTTTCCAAACATATTGTTCTATTAAACTTTAAAAAAGAAATTGAAAAAGTTAATTTCATAACATTTAAAAAAATCTTTTCGCATTGAAAAGAAGCAATAAGACGTAAATACACTTCATACGAAATCTAAACCAGTTTTGACATTCAAAGGGAACTTTTGACTTTTCTCCTTTCACCTTTCTCGTCTCAATAAAGAAACAATCTATCTTTCATCAGATTTGAGCTTATGAGATCAAGCATTTAACTTTTAAGGGAAGACTTGTACTAAGTGACCCACTTAATTGTTTAAGGATACTAAAATTAATTTAGCGTACAAAAATTGCATCAAAGGACTTGATTTCATGGCGGAGTCTAATTCAAGTTTGATATATATATATATATATATATATATATATATACATACATGCATATATATATATATATATATATGTTATGTTATGAGTATAATATTATCTGTAAAGTAAGGATGTGTATGCATCACATGTTGGTTATGTGTACAAGTATAGGATGCTGACTTGAATTCCTTCGAGATGGTGCGTTTGTTGCTGGAGATAAATGACATTTGTAAAGGCCCACTAATTTCAAAATGGGTGGCTTCTCTTGAAGGTTAACAAACCCCTCAATGAGAACTGAGACATTAATGAGAAACTAATGGTTTCTCTTCTTTGCTTGCATAACTCGCTTCAAATCGACTGTACAATGGAAGCGATAGAAACAATACGAAACACACGCCATGCGTTACGTGTTAGTGGTTGGTTAAGCACCTGTTGATTGTTCCAAATCCCATTTTTAGCAGAGTTTTGTTTTTTGCTATTCATAATTTTATTTGTAAATTACTGGCAGTGATTTTTAATTCACTTCTGCAAGATTATTTCACACATAGTTGAGGTAGAGTTGTCTATTTTTCAAATGGAAAGTTATTACTTATCAAGGCCTGAAAGGCATTCAAGGAAAAAAGCTTATGAGTATCAGGTGGCCGATGAGATAACATCATGAAGAACATTAATGATGGAAATTATTAGGATTTGATTATTTAAGAGGATGCCAAGATTACAGTCACACTGCTGTTTCCTCATTTTAATTACTTACTCACTAGGGGTTCTAACACAAATTATTACTAGGGATCACTCATTGGTAGCAACAGGTTTTGTTCTCTGGAGTCTGAGAAACAGCAAGTTTCCCCAGATTTCCAGTATTTTCTGCTTTTCTTGATAATCATTGCAATTCGCTTTGTGTTCCTGCAACAGCCTTTTATTATTAATTTCTATCAATTGACAATGGTCATCGGCTTTCTAACCTACAAAGGATTTCAAGTCACTCCATACCTTTTTAGGAGAATGAAACATGTAAATACAAATTTTAGAGCAGAATCCATTTCAGACGTTGATTTACATTTACCAAAAGTCAAAAAACAAATTAACTAGTGAGATGGATATTAATGGAGGTGGAGAGTGGAATTACCCCCCCCCCATCAACCTCACTAGAGAAACAAATCAACTGGGTAATATGATCAAAATCAACTAGTTGAGATGACCCAAACGGCACAAGACGAACGAATTATCACATTTTAAATTTAGACTTCGAAACTCGACACTTATTCTACCCTGCAATTTAATTTACTTTTTACATCTAAAAGTTAAACATTTCTTCAGCTGAGAATCAGAATGAGAGATGAAGAAGGGGTGGGAGTCGGAAGAGTATGGGTCTTTCTAAAAGTTGGCTGCGAATTTGTTTA
>NC_136492.1:146876772-146981772 GCF_053919585.1 Euprymna scolopes
TTAACAAGTTTTTATATTTTATACAGAGTGAGGCAGAAATATCTTTCACATTTTGACATGCGATCTTCCCAGTCGCACTTGTGCAGTTTCTGGACAATCATTAATTTATATGGATGGATCTGCATAACAGTGTGTAGAATTGTTCTGACATTTTGATCAGATAGTCCCAATACCAAAGCATGTTTGCGAGCTGAACGTATAGGAGACTGAGTAAAAGAAAGTCTCACAACTTGAATTCTGTTTGGCGTTCAAGCATTTCGAGACCTTCCAGATGGCTTTCTTTTAAGTGTCGAACCTGTAGCTCTGAAATTTGCAATCCATAGCTGGATTGATTTTCTGTGTGTAACCGCATTATGCCGTCCTAACTTGTAATGAACTCGGAAAGCTTTTTGTATTGCAGTTACAGATTCACCATTCTTCTAAAACATTTCTACAGTAAAAGCACGATGTGCATCAGTCTAAACCATATTGCTTAATGAAGGCACCTGTTAAAAAATGGCAAGTTATTGGCTAAATTAAAATATTATTGACACTCGCATAACTACATTAGCAACATATAGTTGAAAATTTAAAATGTAGGAGATCTGCCGCACCCGATATATACTTTAAATATGTATGATTTAAAAAAGGCTGTTAGTTTTGACTAATGAGTGCTTCACCTATTTAATGGCGGCATAAACTTTATTGTTAGTCATTTCCTTTCATGCACTGAATGTTATTGAAATAACCTTTTGATATTTTCATTTCGAGGGAAGCCATTTTTGTTTCTGTTTGTATGAAGATCTCTAAATGCAACGGAATAATGGCAAAGCAGGTTTTAAATTATTTTATAAGCGCTCATTATGTTTATCTTGCTATCATGATGAATTCTTCAAATGAGTTTTCATGACAAGAGAAAACAGCAAAAAGGTTAAACTGTATTAAAAAAAATTTAAATTGCTTTACTTTAGTTGGATCATTCGGACTACTATTCTCATCCTGTATTCTCTCATCGTTTTAGTCGATGTGACTTACGACCTTCTTCAGTGCATCATGTCGAACCAAGGAATCTGTACAGAAATTCGTTACTTTTATCCACGGGGGTAGTTTGCTTTTGTTCTGTCAGCCATAACGAAAGAAAAGTCTTAAGAAATTCGTAATAAAATTATTTGTATCGCTTGCACTGTGGATTGAACCTTCAACGTCTGGAAGACTGTTACTTAGAACTAATTAAAATCGGCACTTATATCCGTTGTGCCACGGGCCCTTATGTATTATATCGTTGTGTGAATAACATCCAAGGCGAGAACAGTCGTCAGTATAATCGAAATGATCCTAAATTATCAGTTGTAATTTCCGAAATTTAAATGGCGTTTTCTTTTTGTTGGGTTAATTCATTTGTGTTTGGTTGTCGATGAATTTCTGTGTGGTTCCTTAGCATCATCTGTTAGTTCACTCAGTGATTAATGCTGTTGTTAACGTTGGCTCTCATTGCTATTTCTCTTGATTCTAAGTATATTTCGAATCCAATAGCAGGTTAGTACTTTATTGCATGACTATTTGAAATATTTCCCGGATTCAATTGTATTGTTAAAGTTTGGGTGAAAATATCTTTCTAGTTTTATCAATCGGTAGTAAATAACTATGCACTCTTTTATAGTGTTTTCATTATCAAGATTTATGTTGGAACAAGTCCGTTTTTTTATTATCAAATTTCATGTTTATTTAAATAGGCCAGTAAGGTTTTTTTTATCGAAGTTATCGTATTCGTCTATTTGTTGGGGATAAAAGTGACTTGGGTGTAAATCCAAAGTTTTCTTTGTTCTACTTTTTGTGCCATTATTATTATTTCGAACATAAAAATAAGCTTTCATTTGCTATTTTCTTTTTCTCGTCAAAAACAAGGCCTATTGCTCTTGAAGTGTAAGAGGCTACTGTGATACGGACTGCATTTATAAAGACCTGAGTGTTTAGTTTGGCAACAAGATAATTGTTTACGTTTCATTTAAATTAGCATTTGTAATGAGATTCTCTTTTTTTAAATTTCCATTTTCACCCCAAACAAGGCAGAGTGCCAATTTGATGTAGGAGGCTACTATCGAGGACATAAGTTGCAGGAATATTATGTAGGGAGTTGAGCAGCAAGATGTCTGTTCACATTACACTTGAACTTCTGCTTGTCAGTACATTTGGAAAAACAGGAACCCGGAAGAAAATTTCAGAGTCTAGCATTTCTGGGGGGAAAAAAAAACTATTAAAGTAGAAGGCCTTCTTACACCTAGGGATCTCTACAGTGTAGGGGTGGAATTTTGTTGATTGTCGGGTTTGTCGGGGGTATTTACATCGAGAGGGTACAAGGGCTTGTAGTTCGTCAGAGGATTCACCATTAAAGTACTTGTAGAACAGGCAGAGGGATGCAGCATTTCCTCGATGGAACGGAGGCTGAAGCTTGGATAACAGTTCAGGACCAATCAGGTTGGCGACTCTCTTTTGAACCCTGTCCATGAGGAAGAGACTAGTAGCATGTGTACCAGCCCAATTGTGACCACAATACTCCATACATGGGTGAATGATGGCCTTGTGGAGGTACAAGATACTTTCAGGCGTAAGTAACTTTCTAGCACGGTAGAGAGAGCCCAGCTTCCTCCCAACAGCCCTGGCAATGCTCTCAATGTATCTGTTCAAACTCATGTTCCCTGTGAATGTTAGGAGTTTGAAAGAAGTATTTTCAGGTAATGTATCTTTAGCCATAGCATTGTTGGTTGAGAAGGTTTCTTGTAATTAGTGAATGAAACAAATTTAGTCTTGGAAGCATTGAATGCAACTATCCATTTTTGTCCCATTCCACTACAGATTTGAGGTCTTCCTCTAGTGTTTCTGCTATTTCCTTAGATATGTGTTCATTTTTCCCCCTCGTGTCTGTTATAGAGTGTGGTGTCATCAGCATATATACCCATCTCAGAGACCATTTTATCCAGGAGGTCATTTATGAATATTAAAAATAATAAAGGTCCAAGGATCGACCCCTGAGGTACACACGCATTAATATCATATTGTTTAGATGTACGACCCTCGAGGACAACCTGGATTCTTCTCTTGTTTAAGAGAGATTTAATTATGTTTCGTTCGGTGGTATCGTATGATCTGATTTTCTTGAGAAGACCATCGTACGATACCCTGTCAAAAACCTTAGCTCTATCTAGAGCTACTGCCCTACCTTCTCCCGCTTTATCCAGTGTATGTTATATACGTTCAGAGTTTACAGTTAGGATATCTGCTGTAGTACCGACTTGCCTAAATCCATATTGTTGGTCGGTCAGATGTTTAGCAGTTATAAGGTGATGGGCTAGAGCTTGGTTAATTATGGACTCAAATATTTTGGCAAAAAGTGGGAGGAGGCTAATGGGGCGATAATTTAATGGGTCAGTTATCTATTGAATTCAACTGGTATTATGGTGTATAAGGAGTATGGGTGTTTATAGAGAGTAACCGAAATTGATTTTCTCCAAATAAACATTTGGTTTTAAATAAAGCATCGACTTTACCTATACATTTCTGCATTACTATAAACGTTCATGCGAATATGACTTCTTTTATAATTTGTAATTTTCAATTTATGTACTAACTAACAAAATTTATAACCTGTATATAAATGTCATTTTGCTGATTACTTTCCTCGGAGGATATGAGCCATTTTTTTTTCATGATATAGGGAAAAATTTTAAATTTAAACTTGTATTCCTTGTCGAATAACACATTTGTTGTAAATTCTAATTTACAGAGTTTAAATTCAATTTCATATATCAATGCTCTATCGCGAATATTGAGCTTTTTCATCTGGTTAGGATTGCCTTATGAATATTAGTTTTAATACTTATATGACTTGCTTTAAGTTTACCGAATTATTCAATTTGTAAACTTTGTAGAAGTTTTTTGAATTCATATATATATATATATATATATATATATATATATATATATATATATATATATATATGAAGAATGTTTTGACATCGTCCGAATACATAAGATCGATTTGTTTACATAAAGAGCATCGCTTAATACGCTAATAGTATATCGTGTATCACTTCTCAATATTATCAACTCAAGATAAGGAGTACACACACACGCACGCACACACACACACACACACACACACACACACACACACATATATATATATATGTATGAAATATGATTGTACGTACGTTAAAAATATCAGCGTACATGCCTGGTGATTCTGGGTGCAATTTAAGTAATCTTATGAAAACTACATAAGATTTATGTATTTCTTTTGAATAAAAGAGGCAACCAATCAAGGGAAGAATACGAGAATGAAATATAAAGCCTTGACCGTTGTGTTAAAGTAGGAGTTGACCTGAGCTTGAAACAATAGCTCAAGTGAGACCTTCCTCTTTCTTACAAAGAAAAGTTAATTTACTCGGAGCCAGTGTATTAGTCTTAAAACGTCCACACCCAAACGCACAAAGAAAGGCATCTTAATTATATTGTTAGATTATAATTGAAGGATTTCTTCTTTTCTCTTCAGAAAACAGCAATAAGCCAACAGGCGACTGAGAGTTAATTAAATAATAATCTATTTATAAAAGAGAAAGTTTGTTCATATGTCTGTTTGTTTGTCATAAAAGAAGTGGCAGACATACAACTATCAAAATTATTGATGTGGATCCATGGTTAGGACCACAGAAGGAAAAAATGAAACACGGATTATATGTAAGAAAAATATATATTAACCAAAAGATTACGATAAAGGGTAAGTGGAGCTTACTATTCAATGGTATTCATTTCAGGTAGTCGTATGTGTTGCATACTACTAGTACTCCCGCTTATTCTACGGTATCATGATACTGCCCCTTGAGAGTGTTATCTCAGTTATCTCACACCATAATATAGTACCGAAAGAGTCCATGATGCATATAAATTCTGGTCTCACAACAATTATATATGGTGTGTAAGGAGTACGGATACGGAGCTCCACTGGATAGCATGGGATACCCACTGATTCTTTTAAATAAGTAAAGGGATAACTCATTTGAAACTGAATAATATGATAAGAGTTGTCTACTTAAGTTATCTGGTGCTATCAAATCAGGTTGCTTGAAAATACTGGCTTCCTGGCCTAATTTGCACCAAACATTGTTTTTTTTTCCTTTCCCTTTTCAAAACACTTATGTTCTTCAAAGCCACGAATAACAATTTACCTCAACAAAACAATCAAACCAAACTTCATGAATAAACATTTAAAGATATGAAAGAACTTGAAGCATAAAAACTTTTTCCAAAATTATTGGATTCGACATTAAATAACACAAAAAGTGTTGATATGCTGTAAAACAAAACGACCAAACCAAACTACCTTAAATTAATAATATGAAAACGGATAAACATTAAAGACTAAAATGATTTCACTGTATCCCGAACAACCTCGGGTAGATACAGTTATTGAAAAATTGACAATAATGGAAAAATCCACTGATTGATTGTTGATCTTATAAACCATGGTTTAAATCAGGTTCCATTAGCAACTCCCAAAGAAACACCCGCATCAGGTGGGAGAGATGTTGACGTGGGGTTAGGGTTAGGTTGGGAGTTAAGGGCAGAACGTGTGCATTGCTTACATTACAAATACGTTATTGTGCCTCTCGTTTCTTTTCTCAGACTCTCTCAATCACTGCCTGTTATTTTTCCAGTTTCTTAAATTGTTTTGCCAAGTTCCCACAGATGTTGTCTTGATTCTCTTCTCAAGTCTTCGTTTGGTGAAAAAAAAGCAGGAAAAGCATAACAACATCAACAACTAGAAAAAGAAACAAAAAAATGTTAGACAAACACAAACAATCCGTTTCAATGGCTTACATCATTATCCCACTCAATTTGCATAAGTCGTACATGGTTTTCGGTGGACAAAGTTGTCACTATGTTGTCATCGGAAAGTTATTCAGCTCGTTTTTCGACTTGCATGACAAATAAGAGATTTGGTTTTTAGCTTTGCTATAAGACTTTATCATTAGCCGAGAACATATTCACCGCAAAAGACAAATTTCATTGATTTCCAAGAAAAGTTAACACAATTATTCATAAACTGTTATGTACGCCATTAGATTCCTTGTAAAAAAGTCACACCTTCTATATATTGGGTACAATATAATAATTAATAGAACATTGATGTTAAATCTTCAGAAATTAAAATATATTTAAACGTATTTTACGACCTGGCTACACTGATCGACCACTCATATATATTAAATACAATATAATACTCAATTGGTTCAAAAATAATAAATACAATTTACAACCGGGCAACGCCGAGCGTCTAGTAAGTATATATATATATATATATATATATATATATATATATATATATATATATATATATATATATATGTGTGTGTGCGTGTGTGTGTGTGTGTGTGTAATCTCATCCTTTAGCATGTGAGGTGTGGCGTGTGTGTTCGTCCCCATAGGATTTTAGAGACAATGCTGGGTTAAGGAATTGGGTTATTATATCAGTCATCATGTCCACAATGGCCAACCACACCTTGCATTCGTTTCCATTCGTTTCAATCTTGTAATGGCTGCTTGGGGTTCCGCATTTACCTATACTTTATAAGGAAACTGAATCTTGGAGCCAAAAAAAAGAAAACAGGGTAGGACACGTATTTTATCAGCTAGGTTACCCTTGTCAAAGAAAGCGGTCATAACTCTTTTTGTTGAAAACTGTGTACACACAGCAAATAGCCTCCCTAGAATTCTTCTCAACCACTCCCCCATTCCACCCAAAACTTACGATCAGACTTTCTTTTGTTTTCTTGTTCTTCTGTCCATGCTTTTATTAGAGTTTTTCATAAACGTCACTATACCTTGTTGTCTCGGAATTTTGATAACATCTTTTTTATTTAAAGAAGATTTTGTCAATGTTTTCGATTCACCTTTGATACCCTTCTCTTTTCTTCTTTCAAACTTCATAAATCTTTTATTGTTCTGCTAAAACAGTCCCTATACGTTTCTCCCGAGACTTACCTGTGTTTTTCTGTATGCAATATTTTGATCAACACATCGAATTACCGAGGGCAATACACCTGTTTGCAGACAAAGGAAAAATCAATTCCAAATCCTCTATTTGATAGAATGCTTTAAATTAACTAAAAAATCGTATCATTATTTCTTCGGGTTTTATTGTATACTGGACTTTTAAGACCGTTAAAAACAGGCAAAAGTTACAGCCTGTTGACTTAGAATGAATGCTCTATGCGAAATTGATGGTTGAATATAGTTACATTTGTGTTCATTTTTGCATTAAATACTAATCATAGTAAGCTCTATTAATTCGTCACTGTACATCGTATTGATACCATAATACTTTGTCCGCTGCACTTGATCATAAAAGCGTTACATACAAAATTTTAGCTAGATCAGACTAGTAGTTTCCGAGAAAAGTGGAACTTGAATACTAACTCCTATTAATTCCTAACTATACATTGTACGGGGGCCATATTACTTAGTTCCCTGCACCTTATCATAACGAAAGTTTATACAAATTTTCAGCTAGACCGGCCGAGTATATTTCGAGAAAAGTGGAACTTAAATTTTAATCCTTATTTATCCCTAACTGTGCATCGTTTGGTCGTCTGGATACCATAATACTTAGGTCGCTGCACTTTAGCAGAATGAATGTTCATATAAACTTTCAGCTAGATCGGCCCAGTAGTTTTTGAGAAAAGGTAGAACGGACAGAAAGAGATATATAGACAGACAGACAGATAGATAGATAGATAGAGAGAGAGAGAGAGAGAGAGAGAGAGAGAGAGAGAGAGAGAGAGAGAGAGAGAGAGAGAGCGACACCGACAGATAGACAGACAGACAGAAATATAATATCGATAACGCGATACTCTCTTTCATGTGTCGGCGTTTCCCTCTTCATCGTCAACTTAAAATATTTGTCTGACATGGACGTAGAGTTTACGGAAGAGAGATCAAACGTTTTATTTTTTTTATAAATTTTATTTATAAAAATTTTGGTGCAATATAACAATTATAAATTTATTTTTAAAACATTAACAAATCATAACTCTCTTAAATATTAGGTTTGCAAATACAAATTTAGTAAAATCAGAAATAAATGTCAAACTATCAAACATTAGACAAACATTACTTGTTTCTTTACATCAGGACGGATCCATAATTTAAAAAAAGAGAGAGAGAGAGACAGGCGATAATAGTCATACTAACGAAGCTTATTTATCTCCCTCTCACGGTGGGAAAATATGACACATGGCTCGGAAAGTGGGATTGAAGAGCCAATGCCATAGAGAAAGTGCACAAGCCTGCAAAAAATGCCTAGGATGATTAACAATAAAGTAAACTTTTATCAAAAGGAGAAGGTAAAGATTGGGAGAATGGACTTCCTAGAATTGCACAGAACAAGCAACATACTACAGTCACCAGAGAAAAAAAGGAAGTTTAAAACTGGTCTAGATCTTTTACCTTTGGTGTTGAACGAAAAAAATAAGATGTAGAGAAATTATTTGGTTATCTCCCTTTCTAATAATATTAATTTGTACTAGGACTTATACTTGAGTCTTTGGAGCATTAAATCAAGAGTTTCCGGGCATCACCGGGCATCACCGGGCATCACCTAACTTCTGCACATTAGTGGTCTAACATGTTTTAAGTTCTTTAATATTTACACAAATTATCTCTTGTAAATAATTCACTATATACGGATGGGAATAAGAAGTACTATACTTCCATATAATAGGAACCAATATATTCCAGCCTTTCATTTTCTTACATCGTCCCCCGCCTTAGACCGTATATTTCCTTGTTTGTGGTAAAGGGATTTTATCTTTGTACTATTGAAATGCAAGCAATTTTAACAGAGATGTTCTTTTCTGTTAGCGAAATATATTCCCATTGCAGGCCTGCCATATGCAACAAGCATCTATGCACCTCGATAAACCTGCAATGTTGTGCATGTTTACAATCCATGCAATAAATATGCTATTATGTTAATTCGGTAATGTGTACGTGATTGTCGAATGGTGATTGTTGCTTATGAGAATGAGTCGTGACTCTGCTCTCAATTCAACGACAGGGATCCACACGTAATAATATTTTTGAATTAATATCCCTATCCATTTCCTAGTCAATCTATTTCAACAAAAACTAATCGATGCAACATGATTTTAATTCAACTGCAAGCTCCATAATCTGTGGCACTACCTATTAAGGCAACCACACTTATGAACAATCCAAGCTGTGTTTTTATTTGGTTTTGTTTTTATAGGCGATAAAAAAACGTCAATCTGATATTTGTACGTCAGCTGTAGATATAATCTTCCTCATCTTAACAATTCAAAAATTGGTTGGCGTTGTTCTTCACAAATGTATTTCTGATGTTATAAATCATTTCCCAGCATTTCTAGACACTTTTATGCCAAATGCTTTCCCAAAGTGGATACATTTTATACCATATGTTTTTCTTATTTCCTCTTTTATACCAAAAAGAAAACGAGAAACAAAACAAACTGTTCAAACTCCCTAAATATTCTCAACAAATGACAACTTGACACATTGACATGATTAATGTAGGTCGATCAGTTGGGCACAGTTTTCGTTTAACATTATAGGCAGTTTCATTTCTAGCTTCATTTTTAATGCCTCCTCCTCCTCAACATCAATATTTCGATTTACATAAAATTAGGCATGTTTTTATCTTTATATATTTTGTATATATACAAAATCTACTGTTAAACAAATTAATCGATTATTACAAATTTTAGAACAGTAATACGTGAAAATTGTGAAATTGTAAGAATACATACTAGACATATATCTTCACTATATATAAAATGTACATTGTCTCTGTGTGCGTGTGAGTTCGGTATTTATGGATTTCAAAACGACTGAGCTGACTTTTTCGAAATTTCACACAAACGTACGTCATGTCGGTGAGTAGGTACGTTTGTATTGGAATACCTTCGATAAGTATCAAAAATAGCTAATCAATATTCCCCAAATTTTAGTTTCTTTGGGGTATTTACAATTTTTAGGGATATATGGAGAAAAAAACTCTCATCTATGAATTTGAACATTTCAAATTGCATTAAATTTAACCCATAATTCATTAGATAACAATTCAGCAAGGTTCCTCGAATTTTAATTTATTCTTAAGGACCCTTCAGCTTAAGCCTTATAGTTTAGAAATTTTCAAGAATCAAAATAGGATAATGGATTTTGATCCAAATCGGAATAAGCAATCTATTTTCATTTCAGTCTCCGTAAAAAAGTGCTTCAAATCTGTTTGCCAAATTCATTTTACCTGCGAAGTATATTCTTCATGGTAAAATTATGTTCACATAATGGTAAATAAATATGAATTGTTCGAGTGATCTTTTTGTGCATGCATGCTCAAGGGTTTTTAGATTATAGTAGTAAGTGTTCCGTTGTTTTGAGGGAGGGGCGCAAGAAAGAGATAATAATTACGTTGTACAAAGCAGCATACGTGCCTTCAGATCTGATCCTATATGTTTATTGTAGCAACGGATTCTTTGAGAGAAGGTTGCAATAGTTTGGGCCAAATTTATGCTGTCGAAGAGTTGATTACTAACTGCTGACTGGCTTTCATGTCCTCATTACTCTGTTTAAATTAGGAGTGAACGGCTCTCAGATATGTCTTCTTGTAATAGTCAGGAACGATATTGATTGCTTCATTAGCATGAACATTGTTAACCTCATACTATTTCAAGTAAAAATTGTGTGAGATTCTGTGAGAGCTAGTAAAACATAGTTATTTTTTTTTTAGATTTTCGTTTTCTTTTTTTTTCACAACAAGATAATTGTATTTATCAACAAATATTTTGGAAGAAAGGCGTGTCTTAATTGCTTTTGTGTCTCATATTGTTTCTAAAATACAAGATTTAAATACTCTGTTTAGCACATATCATTTTATAGTTTCCATGCGTTGCTAATAATAATAATAATAATAATAATAATAATAATGATGATAATAATAATAATAATAATAATAATAATAATAATAATAATAATAATAATAATAATAACAGCACAAATAGTGGAAGCGCGAGGAACAATACCGTACTTTGAGGTAATTGTGCCAACTAAAAAAAAAAAATGCTTTTTATATGCGTGGTTGGCAAAAGAGCACTTTTAGCTAGTTGGCGCAATCACCCCAAAGTACGGCACTGAAAAACTTTGAAAAAAGAATGGGAGAAATTGGAATCAAAGAGATTGCTGAGAAGATACAACGGATAACAATGATGAAAACTGAAGAAATATTAAGAAAAACCCTTGAATGGGGAGATTAACACACATGAACTACAAACACAAACTGGACACACAGAAACTGCTACAGATGTAAAACATAACGAGACATCGTAAGGAATCATGAAAACTGAAACGATCTAATTGGAAGATACCTCCCCTTTTGTGTGTGCGTGTGTGTTTGTGTGCGCGCGCGTGTGTGTTTGTGTGTGTGACCATAAACTGGCACAACACCAAATAAGTGAGAAGGGTCAAGGAAGATGGAAAGACTGATAAGAGAAAGCACTAACCAGACCTCCGCTGGTTGAGTGCAAAGAGGACTGGGACCTTGAGGAGGCTTATTGCCACCCAAATTTCAGTGAAGACCAATGGTCGCCGTCAACGAGAAATCCATGGTAAGCGACTGCTGTGATAACGCAAATTCTTTTGCAAAGGTTATCGAAAAAGGTGGAAAGTACTGGAAATCTGGGGAGATTTGTTGTCACGCAGTCTTCAGAGAACACCACAAATTGTTCGCAAAGAGCAATTTTTTATGATGGTTTATGTGAATACTCCTAGTGAGTAAATAATAATAATAATAATAATAATAATAATAATAATAATAATAATAATAATAATACATAAATAAATAAGGGATAGTTAGGAGCGATAACATAAAATTAGTGTGGGAATATGAATATTTAATGTGATTGAAGCAAGGAGGCCAGATTTAGTTTTGCTAGAAAAAATACTCACTAGGAGTATTCACATAAACCATCATAAAAAATTGCTCTTTGCGAACAATTTGTGGTGTTGTGTTTGTGTGCGCGCGCGTGTGCGTTCAAAATTTGTACATATTTATTTTTTATCGAAATTGCTCGCGACAAGGCATGAAGCCAGATGATGTGAGGAACTAACAAAAATAAAAGATAATCGCAAAGACAGGAGATGATTATTGATTTTAGTCTTGAAAAGATGATGATTGAAAAAAATATAGCAGGAAGAAAGTTCTACAAGGAAGCTGTATTACAATGAGGTATCCAAAACGGTGATACCACTAGACCTACGAGTCTAAGAAGTCAGAATAAAGGCAGAATGGAATAGTAGAGAATAGATCAGACAAATCTGAAGAACAAATTCTAAAGACCTCTCAAGTAGGACAGATTCACTAATCCAAACACACCAATAATACCCTATGCGTGATCTGATAGTAGATTTATAGAGAATGCCCCAGAGAAATTGTATAGAGTGATAGAAAGAATTAACTTCACGACAAACAGAAAAAGCAACGAATCGAATATCGAACACCAACAATGATTTGATGAAAAAGAAAGACCAAAACGTTTTTTGAGTCAATTTTTCCTTGAGCTCAGATGAGAATCTCAGAAAGAAAAGGGGCACGCCTACGATTGAAAGACTCGAGCTGAATCTTAACAGGATGAAAATTTGCTGAAAGGTATGCCTGTTATTAGAGCGCTAATCAGTTAAATGCTCATTTGTGATTTCGACAAGTTTCACTTCCTGCTTCAAAGAAAGGTTCTATTAAACCTGAACAATCCAAGAATTTCTCTTTTGTAAAAACGGAAGACATTCTCTCAGATTTCGTTTCAACAAAATACTTATCTCTTCAAAATGTCTAAATGACTCAGAAGTAAAAAAGGCAAAAGAGTTTGAGTTCTCTAGAATAATTTCTTTTCTTTGTGTTTCTAGCGCCGTGAGACCGTGGCAAATTGGTTCCAAATTTGCTGAGAGTGACAAAAATATCTCCTCCCACCGAACATGTTCATTTCACAAGAATTTTGACCGATTTCTCTTTGCCAAAATATTCCTCCCTTATTTCTAAGATCTTATCTAAAAAATAAAAAACAAACTGATTCCAAAGACAGTTAACTATTTTAGCGTAGTTTTTTCTTCTCGTTGTTTAAAAGAAACAAAAGTGTTTGTTTTTTTTTATTCAGAAATGCTGTTTAGAGTTTTTAAGAGACTTTTTTATACTTATAGGTTATTTAATAACGCTAGAGTTATTTTCTGGATTAACGGTTCCTTTGAGAGATACTGTTTATCTAGCAGGAATGTAAGTTTTCCGCTTTTTAGCAGAATTCCGCATTTTTAACTCACAAAAAGCAGATTTCCACTAAAATCGCTAGAGGCTTCCATGGATGCAAGTTCTTCGTCTTTAAATCAAAATCCGCAATTTTTAATAAAAACAAAAAACTGATTACGTTTATCGCTAGAGCCTTACCTTCTTATGTTTCGTCGATATTTAGCTGGGTTTTATTTTTCTTTCTTCCCCTCTTTTTCACTTTATATTTCTTTCTGTTTTCGTGTTATTTCTCTCTATCTCTCTCTCTCTCTCTCTCTTTTTCATCCTCTCTCCGTCTTGCCTCATGATGAATCCTGATAAATGAGAGTTCAAGGAATCTGAGGACCAAACTAAAAGAACGTGTTGCGATGACTGCTTCCAACAGTATTGTTCATATTTTGGGGAAGCATAGAAAAATAACAATGGTTGGTAAGAATCATACGACTCGAAGAGAGAGAGAGAGAGAGAGAGAGAGAGAGAGAGAGAGAGAGAGAGAGACACACACACAATCATGTTCACCACAACTGGATAAGATTCCATGTAGTTTTTTTAATATGAAAACCTTTTAGCTCCATAATCTGCCGTACTCGGTAGAATCCACCACACGTAATGAGTAAAAAAAACTGTGTTCATTTGACATTTATTTTACTTCAGTACGTTCTCGGAAATCAAAAGGTCCCTTTCTGGGGATAGCACTTTAATTCTATATATTATAATAGATATCAGAATGTTCAATCATAATTTTCCTCTGCTACTTAAATGTTGAATTAGTACATTATTGTAGGCAATTATCAGTTATTTTTATTTACCTCTTTTTCGGAATGTTAGGCACAAGGTCATATGAGAGTTTGATGAACGTGTTTCTGTAGAACAAACTGAATTCGAACTTGGCACATCCAGGTTGAGAGTCTGTGTCATTTACCACTTAGTCACCGTAGTTTATCTTTATTGTGGTTGTTTTTGAATTCTTCTGGTTGAGTATCCAACTGTGCTGTTACTTGAGCAAACATCACCAGTAGAATCCAGTGTATAGACGTGTCGATGGATCTTATTAGGGTCTGGAGTTCTATATTATTATGTGCTCAGGGTTTAATTGTAGAGTGAAGTATTCTCATGTTAAATTCATCTGACAAATCTTTGTATATATAAACCGAAGACAATCGAGGATGTTGTCTTGTAATTAATCAATATTTGAACAAACGTGTATATTGCATTTGGTCATAGGTTTTCATTATTCCATGTCCCAAATAGCACTATTTTCCTTACAAATTGCTAAATTTAACGTAAATAGATACTTTTTTTTTCAGTTTTTTATTCATTATTTTAAAATTTTTCTTAATTTTTTTCACCCATTCATGCCTGACAGCAGAATGGAAGAACCACAAAAACCTATACTAATACCGGTTTTCCTACTGAGCCAAGGACCCTACCCTCATATTGTCCATGTGAATTACTAGTGCTACTTGAAACTCTTCGACAAAGCGGATCAACATTTTAGCATATGGTCTTAATACCTTAGTTGGGTAACTAATGATCTTGACTTATGACA
This sequence comes from Euprymna scolopes, assembly GCF_053919585.1. Taxonomy (NCBI): domain Eukaryota; kingdom Metazoa; phylum Mollusca; class Cephalopoda; order Sepiida; family Sepiolidae; genus Euprymna; species Euprymna scolopes. Next base: position 146,891,664 of record NC_136492.1, read on the forward strand.
ATCATTTTTTTCTAAATTCTTTCATTCTGGCTTTCTTTCTTTTTTCATTCATGTTTTCATTCATTTTTCTTCATTTATTTTCTTTCACTTGTGTTCATTCATTTTAATGTTATTACCTACTAGTCTGCAAAAGATGCTTGGGCAGCTCGATCGGCATTCCCCGGTAGTGGTGCCTCAAGCGATAAGCAATCAATTAACGCTTTCTCAAAGGAAGAAGGCGAATCTTGAAAAGTGGGAACAAGTCACCTCAACAATAACTGTTGACGTTAGTATCGAGGGAACTGTTGAAGTCATGCAGCATCCATTATGACTATGCAATTCTACAGCTATGTACTTAGAAGACAGATCTGTTAAACCTGACATAGTAATATGGAACAAGGGCGAAAGAGCGGCGACCCTAGTTGAAATCAATGTAGAGATGAAAGCTTTATTTCAAATGGAACATAATGACAAAAAGTCTATTTCACACTTAAACGTGACAAACATCGATAAGCGTTCCTGATATTATTATCTGCGAGTTTGGAAAAAAAGATGGTTCACTCATTCTTCAAAATTGTGAATGAGTCAGAATTTTTTCAAATTTATATTTTAGTAGACGCTAACTCTGACTTTTATTCATAAGCATTGCTTAATGTCTGTATTGAAGCAAGGGTTTCTTAATCACTAACCGCACCTCTTTTTGTTCTATAGATGAAAAGAAATCTTGTAGCAATGATATGTGACAGTTTCTAAGAAACAACAGATTCTAATTGTTGTTTTTTAACGGTCAATTTGCACCCAATGAGCAAATGTGAAATTCTAGCTTTAGTTGTTTTCTTTAGGTCAGCTATTTTGATCTGCAGTTATTGTTATCTGAATCCTCTTGCTTATTTAAGTATTTTAAATGAACAAAATAAATGGTCTCAGATGTTAATTAGCTGTCTTATTAGTATTGACGTTCTTTAAGGTGTCTTATTAGTATTGACGTTCTTTAAGGTGTCTTATTAGTATTGACGTTCTTTAAGGTGTCTTATTAGTATTGACGTTCTTTAAGGTGTCTTATTAGTATTGACGTTCTTTAAGGTGTCTTATTAGTATTGACGTTCTTTAAGGTGTCTTATTAGTATTGACGTTGTTTAAGGTGTCTTATTAGTATTGACGTTCTTTAAGGTGTCTTATTAGTATTGACGTTCTTTAAGGTGTCTTATTAGTATTGACGTTGTTTAAGGTGTCTTATTAGTATTGACGTTCTTTAAGGTGTCTTATTAGTATTGACGTTCTTTAAGGTGTTTTATTAGTATTGACGTTATTTAAGGTGTCTTATTAGTATTGACGTTCTTTAAGGTGTCTTATTAGTATTGACGTTATTTAAGGTGTCTTATTAGTATTGACGTTCTTTAAGGTGTCTTATTAGTATTGACGTTCTTTAAGGTGTTTTATTAGTATTGACGTTGTTTAAGGTGTCTTATTAGTATTGACGTTCTTTAAGGTGTCTTATTAGTATTGACGTTCTTTAAGGTGTCTTATTAGTATTGACGTTCTTTAAGGTGTCTTATTAGTATTGACGTTCTTTAAGGTGTCTTATTAGTATTGACGTTCTTTAAGGTGTTTTATTAGTATTGACGTTCTTTAAGGTGTCTTATTAGTATTGACGTTCTTTAAGGTGTCTTATTAGTATTGACGTTCTTTAAGGTGTCTTATTAGTATTGACGTTCTTTAAGGTGTCTTATTAGTATTGACGTTCTTTAAGGTGTTTTATTAGTATTGACGTTCTTTAAGGTGTCTTATTAGTATTGACGTTCTTTAAGGTGTCTTATAAGTATTGACGTTCTTTAAGGTGTCTTATTAGTATTGACGTTCTTTAAGGTGTTTTATTAGTATTGACGTTGTTTAAGGTGTCTTATTAGTATTGACGTTCTTTAAGGTGTCTTATTAGTATTGACGTTCTTTAAGGTGTCTTATTAGTATTGACGTTCTTTAAGGTGTCTTATTAGTATTGACGTTCTTTAAGGTGTCTTATTAGTATTGACGTTCTTTAAGGTGTCTTATTAGTATTGACGTTCTTTAAGGTGTTTTATTAGTATTGACGTTATTTAAGGTGTCTTATTAGTATTGACGTTCTTTAAGGTATTTTATTAGTATTGACGTTATTTAAGGTGTCTTATTAGTATTGACGTTGTTTAAGTCTGCACGTGAGCAATGAGAAAAGGTGACAAAAATAAATAGGTAGACCGTTCTTTCATCAAATAATATTAAAAGCAATGAATTATAGCGAATTGTTCACGCATACTCCTAAAAAGGTCCGCATTTTTTTTAAAACCAAGCTCCTATCTTTACATCATCAACGCTCTGATCCCCATCTGGCATCAATTGAAATGGATGGCTCTCATCTAGGAGAAGCCCCATGTTTTCACAAGCTTCTGGGCTTGACCTTTACTCCTGATCTGAAATGGAACACGTACATCGTCTGTTGCCAAGGTCGCTGGAAAGATGGTGGGATCCTTCTACTGCTCCAAAAGATATCTCACTACTGACGCAATTCTCTATCTGTATAAAAGCCAAGTACGCCCAAGGATGGAATACTGCTGCAATATCATCATATCTAAAAAAAAATAGCCTATCCTGCCTTGACAGAGTACAAAATAGACTTTGTAGCTTAGTGGGGATGCCCTTTTCTCTTACCCGCAACCTCTCTCCCACAGAAGAGACGTTGTGAGCCTATCTTTGTTTTATCGTTATTTCCATGGCAGGTGCTCGACTGAGCTCCAATCTCCAGTCCGCCCTCGCAAATCTTTTACGAAAAACACCCGTCTAGCTGAAACCACTGTCAAAAATTTTCCCCATTCTTTATCTGTGCCTAAATCAAAACGTAGATTCCATGAACAAAGCTTCTTTCTTAGAACTGCACGTCTGTGGAACTCTGTTCCGTCTGCCTGCTTCCCACCTGACTACAACCTGAATGTCTTCAAGTCCAACGTAAACAAATTCCTGATGAACCGCCCCCTTAAATAGACATTTTTATTAAATCCCCACACTAACGTACTGTACATGCAATAACCCTTAACCATGAGTGGCTTCCGGGCCTTGATAAGTGGTGATCAACTTGTAAAAAATAAATAAATAAATATAGACCGATATAAATAAACCGCGAAGGGAGATAACTCTGTTAATTATTTCTAGAAAGGAGATAACGAACGTCGCCTTAAAAATTCAACAAATGGAAAAAAATATTGAATGCTTTGCCTTTGCATTTGATTACCTTAACTTTGGATTTATCACTTATCAAGGCCTGAAGACCACTCGAGTATAAGGGATGTAATGAATGTAAGGTGACAGTGTAGTAATCGTTAATAGTGTAAATTGAGTAGACTGTGATTATTTATGGGAACGGCTCAGCCAGAACTTGTTTACATTGGACATGAAGGCTACCTTGTTGTATTCAACCGGGAAGCAAGCTAGAGGAACAGTATTGTAGAAGCGGGCATTTCTGGGAAAGAATCTTTGTTTATAGAATCTGCGTTCAGATTTAGTCAGAGATAGAGAATTATATTTGATGTGCTATATTATAACCAGAGTTGTCTTTGTTTTGCGCCTTCTTTGGATTTGTTCCTATTATATAAATGTTCAAACTTGTGTTTCGTATGTACACTTCAACTTGCAATAACTTGGTACTTTTTTTTCTATTCAGACACGTTTTTAAGTAAAAGTAAATTGTTTGGGAATAATGCCGAAATCCATTTCACTGTAAATAATTTGAGCCATTACATTGAGATTCTATCCAGCTGGTCTCTATTAAGGCAAAGGGATGGAAAAAGCGAGGAAGGTGGGGGAGGAAGACAAGGAAGGAGAAACAATTTGAGATGATGTTTGTCACAACTATTCAAGTTATAATATTATTAAAGAGAAAAGCATCCCCCCCCTAAAACAATTGTGTTTTCTTTTCTTTTATCATGACTCAAGGAACATCTACGTGTGTGTGGTGGTGAGTGGGGGTGCGTGTATATATATATATATATATATATATATATATATATATATATATATATATAAGTGTTGGGACGATTAATCGGAATTAGAATAATCAAAATGAGAAACGTAGATAATTTAGGAAATTTGATCTTATTTTAAAATAGCTGAAGTGCATTCTTCCATGTGTACTGCTTAATTCTTTAATAACATGCACACGTGAAAAGCAAAAAGTTCTCTAGGCTAATCTCTTTTTATTTGCGTACAAGTGCAAAGTGACGTTTGGATCAATCCAGAGTAGCAGCAAATCCTGGGAAACACCCCATCTTTTCTCAAAAAACTGTTGGAGTGTTTATCTATCTTCTAAAGCATAAAAATGTGACACAATGTTTCGAAAAGTGAAATTGAAGAGCCAGCGTTTTAAAGAAAGAGCACTCTGGCCTGCAAAAAATGCCTGAACAGTCCCTTTGCCATTTATTGGTAATACGTCACAGTCAATTAACAATAAACTACTATTTCTCAAAAGGAGATAAAATCTGGAATGGTGGATCTAAAACTGCGCAGTATTAGATATGTAGCTCAGTCATCAGGGAACGAACCAACAATGGGCAACACTCTGCTGACTTTAGTGATGAGGGAACCGTTAGAATTAACTCAGCTCGCTTACGAATTTTTATCCTGAGCCTCCAAAACCAACAGATATTAGACCATTCCTGTAATTATACGGTCTCTATTGGTTTTGCGGTGAGAGTTTAGTTCTGTGCAGTTCTAGGAGGTCCACCCTCCAGCCTTTACCTTCTATTTTTGAAAATTGATTAGTTTATTGCTAATCGCCTGGGGCGCCCTTACCGGGGAATGCCGACGGAGATTCCCAGGCACTTTCTGCAGGTCAGAGTACACTTCCTCAGAGGTGCTGACTTTGTAATCCCATTTTCCGACCCTGGTGTCTAATTTCTTGCAGTGGAAGAGAACTAAATACCCTCCACCATGACTCTGCAATTCATACAGGTATATACGGAGCTGTTTAACCTGGCATGGTGGGAGAACAGCAACGTTCGTTTAAATCAGTGTAGATATGAAAACGTTATTGCAAGCGGAACACAATGACAGAAGTCTATCACACATTTAAACGTGACAGACGTATCGATCAATGAGCATAGTCTTTAATGTTGTTTTCTAGTTTGGAAAGAAATGGACTAATTCTTCAAAACAGTAAATAAGGCAGCATTTTTTTCAGATTTAAATTTTCGTTAACTACTGTAATGAAACAAGGTTGCTTAATCTCTAACCGCATCTATTTTTGTTCTACAAATGCAGAGAAATTCCGTAGCAATGATCTGTGATAGATATAAAAAATCAACAGATTCTAAATTCTATCTGACGAGCAATTTCTATCCAATAAGAAATTGTGAAATGCGTTTTTTTTTGCTCTCGATAGGGTTAACTATTTTTATTAGCAATTTTTGTTAGCTATTTTTATTAGCAATTTTTGTTAGCTATTTTTATTAGCAATTTTTGTTAGCTATTTTTATTAGCAATTTTTGTTAGCTATTTTTATTAACAATTTTTGTTAGCTATTTTTATTAGCAATTTTTATTAGCTATTTTTATTAGCAATTTTTGTTAGCTAGTTTTATTAACAATTTTTGTTAGCTATTTTTATTAGCAATTTTTGTTAGCTATTTTTATTAGCAATTTTTGTTAGCTATTTTTATTAGCAATTTTTGTTAGCTATTTTTATTAGTAATTTTGTTAGCGATTTTTGCCATCTGATCATTTTTGTTTTTAGTAAATTATCTCTGTCTCTATTATTATATAAAAGTCATTTTGTGTGTGTGAGTTCCTTTCTCCAAGGTTCCGAAACGGCTGAGCCTATCTTTTGCGAATTTCACACAAAGCTACTTTATATGCCTGGCAGAGTTCCTAGATATGTTGTGTACGGAAATCCATCCGATAAGTATCAACAATCGAAAAAATCCAACCTTAAAAAATGTTATTTTTTCTCTTATAGATAAAAAAAAAGAATTTTTACAGGGGAATATTTTATGTTCCACCAGCAAGGGAGATAATAAAATTTCAGCAAATTATTTCTTCTTAAAATAAAATAGATTTATTATAATCTGGAGATATAGCTTAGTAGTAGAACATTTGACTACAGATCGAATAATCCCCTATTTAAGCCTGGGTGTACCTCACCATTTTATTTTAATTTTTTCTCATTAATGAGTTCAATTTACGATAAATGACGAGGTGCCATTTAAAATCGCCGCAATTCATTTCCTCGTTTGCATATTTTAAAACTAAACATTAATCAGAAGTGACTTTTCCAGGGCATCCATCGTCAAGCCCAAATATCAACTGACATGATATTGTAAACAGACAAAGGCGGAATTTGATGAACAATATCATCATTATTATTATATATTTTTTTTCAATATTAGCCCACCGGACAAATTATTCCTCGTAATATATAATAATCAATAAAGGATTGATTCTATCATAACACATACGCAATTTGCATAAATTAAAATATCATGTTTAAGCGTATTGTACGACTTGACAACGCCGGCCTGATTGCTAGTCTTTAGTAAACACAAAATGGTCGATTTATTTATTAGCTAATTGATGTTGGCGTTGTTTAAGTAACCAAATAGAAAAGATCTATTATTCTTGGATACATCAAAAGTAAAAAAAAAAAAATTAATAGTAAAAAAAACTAATAAAAACTTGACGCCGATTTTAATTCTGATGTTAACTATTGCCGTATCCAATGCGAAACTGAATTGAATGATTTAAAAAGTGATTTAATATTTGTTTGCTCATATAACATCTTGTTCAATAGCTTCTTTCGCTGGGTCATTAATATATAAGCCCTACCCCCCCCCCTTTCTCTCTCTCTCTCTAAATCGGACGCTGTCTGACAATTATTTTCCTTTCTCTCCTTCTCTGTCTGCTGGAAAAAAATATGACCAGGTTCAGCTTGATTTTCTAGGCAGGCTCTAAAACTGGTTGGGCGGCTTTTTTTTTTCACCCCAAAATCAACTTTGACTAGTGACATACCAACTTCCACACACACACACACACACACACACACACACACACACACACACGTTACCTTTATCTACGTGGATACGCGTATCTGTATTTACATCACGGCCTCCTTCACACCTACACCAAGACAAGTGTACCTGCATAGAGCAACTTGCTTTCTATATCCTTCACTCGAGCGCACCGCCCCCCCCCCCGAAGAACCGGGTGGCGTCTAGCTGTTCTCATATTTGGGGTGGGTAGGTAGTTCATTATGCAGTAGTAGTGTACACTGTATCTTTTACACAAACAAAATTCCGTCTTTACGCACACGCGCACTTATGTCGAAGTTGTATGAATGCTCGGATGCAGTTGTCTTTTCCCCCCTTCTAGTGGGTTTCCCTCCACAATTTAAGCAAACACACACGCATAAAGTGACAGGTGATCCACCATCGACAATGACCGACCTCTTTTTTTTTTTTTAAGTTCATGGTGGGATATATTTTTTGCACAATAATCTCACCTCAGCGTCGCAGCGACGGTAGTGAATATGCGTTCTTGTCTCCTTTACACATTCTTTTTATTTTGTCGCCCGCTTTTGTCACATATTTTTGTTGTCAGGCCAGGATCAGAGTTTAGTATCTGTTCTGATGCTACACTTAAGTTGATTCGTCCTTAGTTAATGGAGGGGGGAAACTTTCTATACTAAGGCAATTTTATTGTTGCCTACATCTAAAGTGCCCTTGTGTCATACTTTGCTCGTGGTGACGCAAATAAATACCTATTTTTATTGTTGTTCTTCTTCTTCTTTTTTATAATACTATTCTTTTCTCTTTTTCTTCGTCTTCTCGTTTTCCTTCCTTTTCCTCTCCCCCTTATTCTTTGTACTATCTGTTCTCCCCCTTCTCTTTCCTTCTCTCTTCTTCGTGTTTTTCTTTTTCTTCTTCCTCCTACTCCCTTTCTTGTTCTTTATTATATGTACTCAACTCAATATTAGACTCCGTCCGCCGGTTAATTAGTCATATTCAAGTTTCAAATAGCATTTTCATTGAAAAACGCACATGTTGAATGGACGCATCTTCAGATTGTATAATCCCTATTTCTCTGTTCCGTCCTTCTATTTTCGTTCAAATCTTTCTTCTGTGGCACGCTTGTGATAACTTTACTAAAATTAACTTTACTAAGCATCTCTATAGCGGTCGGTTGATATTTCAAACTTGTGTTTGAAATATCATTAAACGCGCTGATTGAATATTATTTTTATTGGGATCCTTTGAGATGAGTAATTCATTTATTTATTTACGGACTGTTATCTTCATCTTTATAGCTGTTGTTGTTGTCTCACCATGTTTTGACCAACTAATCCTCTGATCTGCTTTAAGTAGGATTGAAACCACTGTCGTCAGACAATACTCACCTGGAACTGTAGAGATTCCACGCCTCTATCCCCTGCACCACGTGGTTAACTTCCTGAAGAAGTATAGAGTATTAGTTGGCCGAAACGCAGTGAAACAATAATAACTATGAAATAAATAAATAAATGCGTTGATTGAAGTGCCACATATTGTTTCCCCCTCTTCCTCACACTTCTCCTTCATTTTATTCAACTATTTCTTTTTCTCTCCCCCTCTTATTCATTGTCATCTACAACCACCGCTTTGTCGTCTTCTTCTTCTTCTTCTTCTTTTTCTTCTTCTTCTTCTTCTTCTTCTTCTTCTTCTTCTTCTTCTTATTATTATTATTTTCTCTCAGTTCTTTTTCTTTCTCTTTATTCGACTCCTTATATTCTCTTTCTCCTTATTCTTTCTCTTTTCTTCTTTTAATCCCTTCTCATCTTCTTCTTTTCTGCTTCTTACTTTTTATTCTGATCGCTTTTCTTCTTCTTCTTCTTCTTCTTCTTCTTCTTCTTTTTCTTCTTCTTCTTCTTCTTTTTTCTCCCCCTCCTCCTCCTCCTCCTCCTCCTCCTCCTCCTCCTCGTCTTCTTCTTCTTCTTCATCATCTTCGTCGTCTTCTGTTTTTACTTGGGAGTCACGACTTATGAAGGCCCGAAGGCCACTGGAGGATAATAATGAATGTAATGTGGTAGTGTAATAATCATTAATGGTGTAAATTGAGCAGAATCTTCTTCTTCCTCTTCCTTTCATCCAGCATCCATGTGAAACAAAACAACAAAAACACATACGCGATCTTCCTTTTCTGTTTCTGCACAGTTTATTATTTGATATTTAGATTATCTCGGTTTACGTATTTTAGTTTTGGTGTATATTTGCCCACCTACCGTTTGCCTTGATGGGGGCACTCCTTTTCCCGCTCTATTGTTATAAAATCACCCCCCTCCAAAAAAAAACAACATATTTCCTCTTTCCTCTCGACCTTACTTCCTCCCTGTCCCGCTTCTCTCAGATCTTTTTTGCTGTAAAGACAAAACTTGCTTTGTATTCTATTTGATAAGTGATATCCTTTTTTCGCGACAAGATATTCAATGTATTTCCTCTTCTTTCTCGCAATCTGTGACAAGTCAACATGACCACAAAATTACTTCTTTTTTTTCTTTGTGTAACAAATTCAATTGTTGACTTACCTATTCAAAAAATATAATAAAGTCTGATAGCTTCTTTTTTTTCGTTTTTTTTTTAGAAATTATAATACTTTCAATAACGGAATTCGGCTCAAAATATTTGCGTTTCTCGTTCAGTAACAACCACAAACCACTTGGCGCCAGTTGCATTAAATTATGCTCATCAGATCAAGATAGGGAGTTTTACTATTACAGCACATCAACTCTATCTTGTATTTCTGTTATGTTTAAAAGAATGACAACACACTGATAAAAAGATAACACTATCTCTTTATTGTCGACGACGATTATGGGTGGTTGGTTGAAAGGAGGGAGATGTCTTGTTGAGCCGTCCATATAAATAATCAAATTTACCCAATTTACACCATTAACTACAAACTTACATTCATTAACCTTTATACTCGAGTGGCTTTCGGACCTGGGTGAGTGGTGACTCCCAAGTAAAAAAAAAAAAAAAAAAAAAAAAGATGCACGCACGGAAATTTGATGGGTTGATATTCTTGGGCCCAAATCGTCAACCAACAATGACATCCTTTTTGGTTGTTATTATATAACCATTTGCGACCACCTGAAACACCTCTTTGCATTTTCATAGTAGCCAAACCTCAATAGCATTTTATTCGGCGATTGCCATTTCTCTGGATAGACTTGACTTTAATTACACCTGAGCAACCTTTTGCAGAAAATGACCTTCAAATGTTATAAATTTTAGTTCACGTTTATTTTTACACTTGATCAATTTTGTTGCTTCTTTACAGCAGGTGCTTTTGTCAGGTTCCTAATTTTTATTCGAATGATCCTTTGGTACATTTGATTATTTTATTACATTAGACCAGGTGTACTCCGAAACGACACTCGCCTGAGGCGGGTCGAACCGGCTTCCAAATTCACCAGCGGTTGTTCACAGTCGAACTGTAATATTGTTATTACTTAAACGTCTCATCATGATTCGTGTATAAGATTTTTTCTTTCAGATTATTAAAGCATATTTCGCATTTTTCTGCAAAACTACGTTGTTTTGTTATCAGAAAGAGAGTAATGGTTCATTACCATAATACACTCAGTAGTACAAACCAAATATCGTCTAAGAGAAGTTGCTTGGAAATCTTGATCCATCCTGCATATTCTCCTGATCTAGATCCCTCAGATTATCACTTATTTGGAGGATTACGAAACCACTGAGATGTAATAATAAGTGGCAAGAAAAGGGTTGTAGAAATAATAACTAGAATGGTATTCTTTTAAAGCAAACAAAAAAGTGTATTTTACGTGAAATTTCTAAAGTGGGGGCATATTTAAACTTGGATATGATTCCCTATACATACACTTAAATAAAAATAATAAAAAACGTCAAGTAACAAAATAAAATAAAAAAAGCTATATATAGGTTGTCTTGTAAGAACAAATAAACTGCTTTTAATAACAATTACCAGTAAAACTATATTCTTTGACAAATAAATATATTATATAAAAAGTAAATATTTGCATATCCAGCTAACATTTTAAAATACACAACAGATACCCACAAAGTTGGTATTTTTCTCAGAATAAAACTATATGTACAATATCTAAAATTAAATTTTTAAAAGTTTGATGATTTAAGGTTCAAATTAATATCAGTTAACATTATATTTTCATGTTATCATATAAAAGAAAGTAATTCTTATTTTTCTCACAAAATTATTTCTCTTTGAGTTCTGTGTGTGTGTTTATGGAGAAGAATGGGCGAAGAAGATGGGAGAGGGAACGGGGGAGGGGAACAGAGGAAGGAAAAGAGAGAAAAATTATATTACACTTTTATTCTGGGCAATGCCGGGTAGCCTTGCTTGTAAGATATAAGATGAGAAAATTAATCACTTCCAGATGGTCCACCAAACCATTAATAAAATCGAAACAAGCAGTACTATAAAATTTTCTTAATATGCACAGAATTAATTAATAGATGAAACTTAAAAACATTTGTTGGAAGTAAAGTTCGTTTTCTTGAAACGCCGATGTTTCTTTGAAAAAAACATAACTCGTTGAACGAAATAAACACTACTTTAATAGTTTAAATTGATTCATTCGAAGTTGTTGGAATTGCTATAACCATTCTGTAAAATCATAAAAAGAACAACTTTGACGATTCAACGTCAAATTATTTCAAATCTGTGTAAGAAATTCGTTTTGAAATCTTTCTCATGCTGATAACAAGAAAAGTTCCTACGCCGATAACAAGAAAACTCACAAGAAAGGAATCACGATATCTGCGTTCAGTCTCAAGAGACAATGGATACTTCTTGTAAAGTTAGCTTCGTATGTAATTGTGAGGTAAGGATTACGCAATCCTCAGCCACACCTCTACTGAATCTGTACTGCTTGAGTTAAGTGACAAAGAGAAGTGTTAGACGTGTCACGCAGAGAGCAAATACACCACCTGGAATTCCCAAATAGTCGCCCATTTTAGTATTGACCAGGCTTAACGTTGCTTAACTTCGGTGATCTAACGGGAACCGATATGTCAACGTGATTATACCATATACATATAAAAAAGAAATCACAATACTTAGAGAATTCCACACGCCGATCTCTCGTACTACGAACTGAAAGTAAAGACGTCGATTCTCGCCGCTTGCTGGATTCAATAAGAGTGTGGCGTTAAAATCTTTGACGTTAACCGAAGCTGGCTTGGAGACTGATTTGTCTTACACACAGTTTCGTACAAAAGCAAAAATACGGAGCAACACGCTTTTAACCAAAAATATCAATAATATAAAAGAGCACAAAATGTATAAATTACGGAGTTAAAAACTGTCAGAAATAATGCCACAAAAACAAATTATTTATAAAATTATCGTTTGAAAAGTTCTAGAAAGTTAATTGCATTTTTTGTTTCATACTCGTATATGGGAGTACTGGAAATGCATTTTCTCAAATGATATATTAATTATGATGTAGGGTTGGTACCTGATAGTATTTTTCACAATCGATGTTGACTGTGAGCTTGTAGCAGCAGTTTCGCAGCTTAAAATTTTGAAACTCTTTTGTTTCGAAATTCAGTGTTGATTGGTGATAGCAGTGAACATCTCTTCTTACTTGCATAATCAGATGTTATGTCTCTGGCGATATGGACACGTGATGAAGTGCATGTAGGTTAAATCACGGCAACTTTCTTCCTTTCTTTCTTTCTGATTATCGGACTGGTAACATCCGACGTGACACAACACCAATTCCCAACTATTCTCTTTGGACACAACACGACTTACATGGGCCTTTTAATCCGGGGGTCGACTAAAACAAGGAGATAATGAATCAGCCATAGCTACCGTTAGACCCGGACTTAGATCCGGTACAAATATGAACTATTTTCTCATTTTACGGGACACTCTCTAATCTTTTGTCTCTAATCTTTTGTCTCTAATCTTTTGTCTAATCTTTTGTCTCTAAAATGTAATTTGCTTGACTAGCCAGTTTGGCGGTATATCGGCATTTCTGGGGGCATTTACTGCCAATATATAATGTCTATTGGAAACGGTTCACTGTATGTGATTAGTGTAATACAAGTTGCTAATTTACGTATAGCTGGAGATGAATTGCTGATCAATTCTCAACAGTATTAGTTTCATGCTTCCCAATAGATACTTTTTAAGGACTTGAACTCGATATACCCGAGTTCAAATTCCGTGCCGGGCTCAATTAAGCTAATCATACCCCCCCCACACACACACACACTCCGAAGTTATTTTTTATATGAAGGAAATCGGTCATCTATAAATGTTAAGACGAAATTCTATATTCGTCGAAACTTTTATAAATATCGTTGTTCTTGCTCTATTCGCTTCTAAATGGAGACAGAAATTCTAAATTTAGCATTTGCACCAATCTTTTCATCACGAACCAAATGTATGCCTTTTCAAGTCACTGATAAATATTTACACAGTTTTCAGCTGACTACGTCCTTTTATGAAATCGTGTTATGAGTTCAGAAGTCAATCCGGTTGATTCTTTTTTAATATTTTGATAGCGACCTTCATTTCGCTCAACAAAACGTTTAGTCACAAAGAAATTTGACTCAATTTACTTTCCTGTACATTTTATGTCCGAGTTTATACGGTATAATGCGGTTGACACACCTGTTCCCATTAGATCACCAAAGTTAAGTATCGTTTAGCCTGGTCAGTATTAAAATAAGTGACGATTTGGGCATACCAGGTGTTGGATGTGCTCTCCACGTATCTTGGCAGTGTTTACAGTTGGATTGGATTTTTTCATGCCACTGGAATCGAGCTGTGCTGTCTCAGATAGAGGTCGTTTGGGATTGCGCAATCCTTGCATCACAATTCAGCACATGTTATCTATCATCTCTTCAAGATGATTAGGTGGTCCCCGTCCTACCGGTGGATAAGAATTCGTATCCTGTTTTTAAAAAAAAAAAATTTATTACATTTTTACGCCAAACAAGGCACATTGCCACTTTTATGTAGGGGGCTACTACCAGGGACATAAGATACAGGGGTACTATGTAGGGAGTTGGGCAGCAAGATGTTGATTTACGTTACACTTGAACTTCTGCATGTAAGTACAGTTGGAGAAGTAGGAACCCGGAAGGGAATTCCAAAGTCTAGCAGTTCTGGGAAAGAAACTACTGAAGTAGAAAGTTCTTTTACATCTAGGGATCTCTACTGTGTAGGGGTGGGATTTAGCTGATTGTCGGGTTTGTCGGGGTTATTTACGTCGAGGGGGCATAAGTGCTTGCAGTTCGTCAGAGCATTCACCATTGAAATATTTGTAGAACAGGCAGAGGGATGCAACATTTCGTCGGGTGGGACAGAGGCTGAAGCTTGGATGACAGTTCAGGACCTATCAGGTTGGCGACTCTCTTTTGAACCTTGTCTAGGAGCGAGACACTAGTAGCAGATGCATCAGCCGAAATATGACAACAATACTTCGGCGAATGGTGGCCTTTTAGAGATACAGGATACTTCCGAGCGCTAGTAGCTTTCTAGCGCGATAGAGAGAATGCTCTCACTGTAATTGTTCCAACTCATGCTTCCTGTTTATTCGGTTCACACTGCTATCGTATGTAGATCCGTCTTTAATCGGCAATAGTTACCAGTTTAGTATCGATTGGTATCTTTCATATTGGCTGGCATTCGTACTCTACCAACACAGTCAGACGCAAAAGAAATGACCATTTTTTTTTGTTTTATTATGGTGTGGTTTTTGAATTCCTATGAGATTCAAACGTTCAGAACTTGACTTTCCAAAAAGATGAATACAAGACCGATCATTATTCTATTAAAAGAAGAGACTAATAATATTGACCTCTTTTTTAAGCTGACTTCAATTGAATACCTGCTTATTTTTAGGGAGGTGGCCCGTCTCTTAATTCAGCTCTTTAGGGTTAGCCATTTTTATTGTAAGGGTGTGTTCATTGGGGGGGGGGGAAGAAATCGCGGGGAACACAGACAAAATATCGTCTAACGCGTGCAGCATTAATATCAGGAGATTTTGTTGGGTTGTATAAATATTCTTTCATAGTATTCACCGCAGACGAAATCAAAAAAATGAAGTCAATTCGTCGTCAGAATATAAATCTCTCGTTACTCTAAATATACAACATAATCGCATTGATACACTAATCCTTATTAGATAATTGAAGTTAAGTTATATTGAAACTGATCATTTGGGAATTCCAGGGGCTATATGTGGAAGGAAGTCGACACCTCCTACAAGGCGAGTAGAAAGTGGCTATTGGGTTTACTTTCGGCCGCCGCATAACTATCGCTTCCCTTATTTTGTCTTTTAGTCCTCACATTCCAGGAACGATGAAGAAGAATTACTGTTTTCTGAGTAAGAACGTATTCCCTTTAAAATTTATCGTTGGCAAGTGTTTAACCTTGCCATAGCATTTTTTGCTTCTTGCATCAAGTGGCTTCATGCTTTGGTTGGAGCGATTTCTATGTAAAAATAAAAAAGAATTCTATATTTTACTGAAAAAAAATTAAATATGAAAACCCCCAAGTTTTACTTTGCTATATCTATTTCATTTGACTGGGATTGTCTTAGATAAAAATATTTTCGCCCAACAATATTTTCTAAGATTGTAAACCACACGATTAATTAACTTGTAATTTAATAAATTTTATTCATCTCATTGTTCGGGGATATATATATATATATATATATATATATATATATATATATATATATATATATGTGTGTGTGTGTGTGTGTGTGTGTGTGTGTGTGTGTGTGTGTGTGCGGCATAATCACCTTGACACACCGGTTCTCGTCAGATTACCGAAGTTAAGCAACGCTAAGGTTGGCTAGTACTAAATTGGTGACCATTTAGGAATTCTAGGCGCTGTATGTGTTCTCCTCCTATCTCGGCATTCTTTCCAATCGTCTGGAACCTTCACTTCCCACTGATATTAAACAACATCAACTCAAGAGAGGTGTGGTTTGAAATTGAGAAACTCTTGCCCCCCCCACATATATATATATATATATATATATATATATATATATATATATATATATATATATATATCAGTTAAGGTAGCAGCTTCTGCTCTCCGAGAAGAAGACTAAAACAAAAGTTGGAAGGAAATGATAAAAATAGACCTGGAGGAAAGAAAGATACATAAAAACCTAGCAGAGATACGTTATTTTGGAAGACAATTTATTTAAGTCGTCCAACACATGCCACCATTTAAAACGGACGTTAAATCTATGATGATGATGATTGCTCTCTGTTGGTGAACTCTCATCTTGCATTAAGGAGAATTTTCTTACTAAGAAAAATGCGATACACTGTTTTACTTTCTTTTTTTAAATTTTACTATGAGAATACCACATATCAAGGACAGGAGCCACTCGAGGATAAAGTTTAATGATATAGCAATGATTGCCAGCCGAAAGATAAGGAACACTATCGGAGTACTCACAATGATCCATGGCATGAACTACGTTTGATTACATGAAAATAATTTACTGACATTGGATTTGAAGGCGATCAAGTTGTAAACATAATAGAAACAGTCATGAGATAACGCGTTCCTTGGGTGGGAAAACCTTGCAATAAAGATCTGTCCATTGAAATTCCAGCTGACGATTGATACATTGAGGAATAAAGGAATGTTATTTTCTCGTTGTGGTAGAAGACAAGTTCTCACTTGTAATATCATATGAATATCATGAATATCATATGAATATCATATGAATACGACACAAAAACTGGAGTCCAGTCGTACACCTTCCATGGAACTAATGATCTTAAAAAAGGATTTTATTGCAAAATCATTTAAATATAAAACTTATAATTTCACACACACACACACACACACACACACACACACACACACACACACACACACACACACATATATATATATATGTATATATATATATATATCAGTAGGTAAATAATTAAATCAGTGATGAATATCATTTACTTTTTGGAAAACAAGCGGTTATCCAAAGTTTCTAAGAATATTCATCCCCTTCCTCCCTCTCCCTCTCTCTTGAATCTAAGGACGATGAGTTTCTCAGAATCTGAAATGAGAAATTGGAATGAAAGCTCCGGTACTTATGCAGAATACGGATTTTACTGAAATAATAACGTTATTCTTTAGAAATCCATTCATAACGTGTGGAGGGTGGCGTTTTATAACTCTTCTGTACTTTCACCTAACAATTTAATATATAAAGGAGTTCGTAAAAAACTGAATTTAAATTGAAAAAGAACACAATCCGTATTTTGCATTAATACCACAAGTCATGCCATAGATATGAGCCTCCTTCGAGCTGAAGATCCTTCATTCGGTGTGTCATAAAAATCGCTGGAATAAAGAACAAAAATCAACTGGTCAAAATCTGAATGGAGATATTCATGTAATCTATCCACAAGTCAATATGCAAAATATTGTCCAAACAATGGACTATGTCCGTGTCAATTCTTGTCTACCAAACATACGTAATGCCACAGAATTGACATATAACAGCACAAGTATTGCTTGAATAAACCCGTGAAAAAAAAAATAACAATTTGAAAACATTATTTTCTAAATACACAAAAATAAAAATCAGTTAGATGATAACGAATATAATAAGAGGATTGAAAATGCGGAATGGACATCATTTGAATTCTTATGAGGACAGTTTATGGCAAGTGTTGATTGCTATTCGATTTGAAAATGACCATGTCGTAATCGTCTGGGAAGCAGTAACGCTGTAATATATTCCACAGAAGAAATTCTGCCTGATGCAAAGGCAAACTGAGGAGTATAGGGAATTTTTCTTTTCGATGTGGTAGAAAACAAGTTCTCGCTATGAATGTCTTATTATGAGAAAACTAGAGATTCTGTAGCTCGACCAATCACTTTCATAGAAATAATTCTTGAGTGCGTTTAAGAATGTTTTTTCTTATATTTGTATGACAAAATGAACGCAAAAATACTTAAACCGGAATTTGATCTAAGTAATTCTATTTTCTGCGCCAGTGACCCTTTACACTAACCCTAACCCTAACCCTAACCCTCCCCAGGCTGATAAAAACTTGAGTCATCTAAAATCTTTGCTTTTTCAGTACAAAACCCAACTCATCGTTTATTCTAATTTTGAAAATTTATTATGTCTAATGGATACTTCCTGTCAGCGACTTCCGTAGTAAACCCGGTTTTTTTTGTTTGTTTTTATTATTATTTTTTTTTTTGAAGGGATGGTGGTCCAAAAAAGTCTGGCTTTTCAATGTTTTTTCTTTAGTGCGGTTTTATCAAAAGAACAAAAAACCGTCATAAAACGCCATGTTTATTTAAACGGTCCGGTTCTAGGGGCAGTTCGGAGCAGTCAACAAAGCAAGGATAAATGCGTTAACAGTTTTTTTTTCCTTTCTGCAATTTTCGTTTTTCCTTCAACACCATTTTGTTTTTGTTCGTTTTTTTTTTTAGTTTTTATGTGATAGAAGTTGTCTGCGATTGCATGGAACTTCCAATGTTTATTTGGAGACAAATGAGTAACGAGATGAATGATGGAAGAAGAAGAAGAAAAAGAAAAAGTTCGCCATTTTGTTTAAGACATTCGCCGCCCTATACTATTTTTTTAAAGATTGTATAAATTGCCTCGCAAGTTTCATATCTTATTTTCTTAAATATACTACCAAATATTTGGTCGCTTCGGTTGCATATTTTTACTAACCTGGAAGGATGGTATTATGATGGTATCATATACTGCACTGGCCTCCACAAAAGAGGAGGTAATGCCTAGAATGATGGTATCATAACATTAGAACAGATGCTACTCAACCAAAGCGAGGGAGGGGTGGCACTTAGCATGATGGTATCATGATGAACGGACATATTCCTTCGCTTGAATGAAGAAGTGCAAAATTGCAATAGTATAGTTTCAAATACAGGCTTACTTATACGACATCTTCATTTGTAATTGATGATGCACAATAAAAGACGTCGTTTATGAGTCCGTTGTACATCGGGTTTTTTTTACATAGGTATTAGCAATTATCAATGCTCAGAGACCACTCGAGGATAAGGATTAAGAGTGTACAGTAGTTAATTGGGCAATATAGTAATCTTTAGTAATGGAAATTCGATAAATTTGTTAACTTAAGTGAAACGGCTCATCAAGAACTTGTTTACATTGGACTTGAAGACAATCAAATTGTAGTCAGCTGGAAAGCATGAAAAGGGAAGACAGTTCCACAGGTGTGCAGTTCTAAGAAAGAGGCTTTGTTCATGGAATCTACGTTTAGGTTTAGGCACAGATAAAGAGTGGGGGAATTATTGGTAGTGTTTTCAGGTAGACGAGTGTTTCTTGTGAAAGTTTGGCGAGGGGGGACCATAGATTTAAGCTCAGTCGAGCACTTGCCATTAAAATCTTGCAGGGCAGAGAAAAGGGCATCCCCTACGAGACTACGAAGTTTATTTTGAGCATTATCAAGGCAGGAAAGTCCTTTCTAGCAGTTTCTGCCAAGATGTGGCAACAGTACTCCATCCTTGAACGTACCTGGCTCTTATATAGATAGAGAATTGCATCAGCAGTGAGATCGCTAAATACGTAGATTTAATGGGTGATTTGATTTTGTTTTACAACGGATAACAAGATTAATACGAGTGTCGTTCAAAAAGTAAAGCCTCTTATTTTTTTTAACTAAAAAATTTGGAGAACTGCGAAGACGAGCGCGGTACCATTAAAACGAGCGACGTTTTGTGCTCAACAGTGTACTTTTCTACGTAGTTACCATCATTCTCAATGCAATTTTGCCAGTGATAAACAATGGCTGTGCATGGGGGTCCGGAGCACACTTTATTATACGACAATCGTTTCAAAAGTAAAAGCTCCTATTTTTTAACTAAAAATGGTAAGTAACTACGATCACTATTGTCAATTAACTTTTGTTAAGAATGAACGATTGCTATGCATGGGCGTCCGGGGCTCGCTTTGTCGTACAAGGGTCGTTCCAAAAGTAGAGTCTCCTGTTTTTTTAATGAAAAAGTTAAGGAGCTACGAATATGGAAGTGGTACCATTAAAACGAGTGACCAGAATTTATCTTTTCTACATAGTCATCCCCATTCTCTGTGGACTTTTGCCACGAATGCAATAGTGCAAATCTATTTCTGACGCATGTCAAAAGGTTTTTTCTTAGAGTCTGACACCGTCAATATCTGCAACAAATGGATAGAACTTTCAGGTCATGAATGCATAAGTTTAATTATCATAACAATACAATTTGCAATCCCCTCTGATCCATTAGGGCGGAATAAAAATAGAAGGCATTATTGATATTCCTTTTCTTCGTTTTAATTTAAATTTTGACTCGGCAAAAATTTTAATTATTTAAATTTTTTTTTTTAATGAATACGATTGTATCATTGTTATCGTTCAAGGTAAAACACCTTTTTATACACAAGAGATAATTTCTAAAGATCCGCCTTGTTTGTACCTGCAGACATGTCAAACTTAAGATCTCCCGAAAGTCATGTAGTCAATTGTGTTATCATGAGAAGGGCTTATACGACTAATTGAAATTGTTTAATAACATTTTTGCAGAATATTTTTGTTGATTAGAAACATACAAGATCGATACGATCATTACTTTTCATATTTCATAAAAAATACACCACTACAACAATTCGATATTTTACAACTGATGATGGAGCAGCCGCTCTAACGCTCTAAGACCTACCGAAGAGTTAGGACTTATGTACTGTCAGTCGGAATACAGTAGTCAGACAAAATCAACCCAGTTAAATTGCAATTGCATTGCACCCGCAAGATGCCCTTCAAAAAATATTTAGAGCTTTTGAAAGGGCATCGGCTCTATAGATCTCAATTTTCGACCTTTGTGTCACATCATCTCGCCGTAGAGGGGGGTAAATATAGGGAATTAATTCTACCCTGCTATTTGATACACAGCATGATGGAGGGTAGAAGAACAGATGGATTCATAAAATTTTCGTGTATATCAGAGCAAGTGCAAGTGCAATACGCTCGTCTGCGCTGCTTACAACTGCAACACTTCCAAACGTCATGAAACTTTACCAAACTCTCAGTAGACAATCTGACGCAACGTAATTGATTGTCATTTTCACTGTGTTTGAAATGTAAGCACATACTTTCTGCGGTATTGCTGCTGCTGCTCTTCATGCTGATGATGACGATAAAAACGGTTAATGATCGTGTCTTTTAAAATACTATTATTATTATTAGCCAAACCGACTTTTACTTATTCATTAGTTTTTTGACGTTATTTATCGAAAAGGAATGCTTAATCCCCAACCCAACCTTCCCAAATGTATATTTAGAAATGATTCTGTTTTGGTTTGTTCTTCACCCCACCCCTGCAGCTGCTTACCTGTGCTTTACAACAACAATCATCTCGACACGGCAGGTGCACCTTCTTCATCTACCTGTCTTCTTTTCGGTTC
Source organism: Euprymna scolopes (assembly GCF_053919585.1). Lineage (NCBI taxonomy): Eukaryota > Metazoa > Mollusca > Cephalopoda > Sepiida > Sepiolidae > Euprymna > Euprymna scolopes. The sequence continues at coordinate 146,913,138 of NC_136492.1, forward strand.
AAAAGGAGCGAGGACAAAATGGCAAAGAGATTTTCGTAGTGTTGCAAGCTCGCGTCTTATTAGAACACCAATGTCCATCGGGCGTTTTTGACACAGTAAACAACACTCTAATCCATGGAAATGGGTTGTAACTTCAAATTAGTTCATTTTTTTTTTTTTTTTTTTTTTTTTTTTTTTGCAAAAATAGAAATTTTGCATTTTGCATTAAAATCAATGTCAGAAAAATTATAGAATAAAACCTGAGTGTGCCGAATTCGAACCCAATTCGTTCCACAGAAATACTATTGTTAAGTCGTTTCTTTATATCACGGGTAACAAGTTAATAAAATAAATAGCAAATAATATGACACAAATCCAGATAGTGGAAATTCAAAATGCAGCACACAAAAGGAAGTGAACTCTGACCCACAAAAAAGAATGCCTGAGCAGCCACGTTGATAATCCTTAATAGAGGGTCATCACCCGATTGAATTAACTAATTCTCTAAGCACGAGAGGGAAAACTCTGGGAAAGTAAACCTCTTAGAACTGCACAGAACTGTACTTCAACCCGACAAAAGTAAGGCCACGTAGCTTCAAAATTGCTCAGACTCTGATGAGCTGATTGTCGAGGACGTATCATCGACTTGTATAAACAGACTCTTTTCATCGTGATATTTTGCATTACAGTTTAAACATTTAATATGCACTTGCGTTCTTAAATAAAAAGAAAAACATTAACTTTCTCACGCGCCTCTGTCGTAAAAGAACACAATTTTTAAGTGACCTCTCTCTCTCTCTCTCTCTCTCTCTCTCTCTCTCTCTCTCTCTCTCTCTCTCTCTCTCTCTCTCTCTCTCTAAGATTTTTTAGCTTCCACTCTTGGTCAGCATCCTCCAAGGATTATTTTTCTGGTTGAAAAATATTTAAAAAAAAAAAAAAAGAAAGAAACTTGCTTTCTTTACTTATTTTTTTTTTCTTGACACTAAACCAAATGAAATCGAGGTTTTGAAACGCGCAAAAAATAAGTAACAACAACAAAAACAAAAGCGGATAAAAGTAGTTTGTGATTGCGGCATCTGTTGTGCTGAAGAAAGATGGTATTAGTCAGTTGCTGCGAGTGGGGTAACACTGAGGACCTCCTGCAAAGTTGTGTCATTTCTATCTTGATGTAATGGCAAAACTCTCTAAATGGAAAACACATTCTCTTAACAAGCAGGCGTTTATATTTGTATTTTATTTTAAACTTTGCTATGTTGGTAGAGTTCGCATAGATCTCTCTCTCCCACTTCTCTTTCTCCCCCCCCCTCTCTCTCTCTCTCTCTCTCTCTCTCTCTGTTTGTGTATGTGTGTATATATATATATATATATATATATATATATCTGCTAACTCTATCAACATTACAAAGTGTAATGTGTGTATATGGTACATATATAAATATGTATATATACACACACACACATATATATATGTATAATACATATTTATATACTTATATATATGATACATATATACATTTTTATATATATTTATATATATGTACATATGTATGCACATATGTATATATTCATGTTACATATTTATACACATATAGATGTGTATATATACATATAATACAAAGATAAACATATATGCATATATAAACATATGTATATATGCATAAACATATACACACATATATATATGCAGATATATTCATACACACATACGTATATGTGTGTGTATGTGTGTGCATAAAAAGAAAAGACAGAATATGGAGGAGGAAGAAAAACATCTCTAAAAAAGAAACAAAAACCAATCGAAGACAAGACCTCGTTTCTTATTTTCTCACACACGCAAACAGACGCCTACTCTTTTCTGAAGGTTAGAATGTATGGCTGCCAGCTTAAACCCACACGTCTTCGTAGATACAACGTTTTGGTAAATCACATGTCTACCCTGCATTAGACCTGTTTTCTTGGAAGAGAAGACGTCTTCGTCGTCAACGCCATAAGTTTTTTTCTTCTGTCAGGTTTTTGTTGCGTTTCTTTTTCTTTTCTTTTCCTTTCTTTTCTTTTTGTAATCTTGGGACTATATTGGGGGAGGCAGTCGCGTTTTTCTAGGAGAGGTACATGCAGGAAGTGAGGCTTCAGAGTCAATGGTGTACCAACCAGCCAAAATATGATATCTTTGTGGGTGGAAGCTGGCGTTTCTAAATTTTCGAGCTGCTATTCAAGTAGGTGGAAAGAGGGGGCTGATGAGGATGAAGAAGGAAAAGGAGCAGAAAAAGAAGAAATATGTCGTGGTGTCGGGGGCCACAAAACTTTTCCTTTTTTCTTGCAGGTCCCACGTCACATATACAATAACACAAGAGAACTTTTTTTCTCTCTTTTTTCTTGTGTGCGTGTATCCCTTTTTTGTTTTTTGAATCCTGGGATGGGTCGTAAATGTTTGGGCAAATTTCTTCCTCTTTTGCAGACATATACACCCACACATTAAAGTTTTAGGCCACTTTTAGAGTCAAGTGTCGCCCCCAGATTTCTCAAGCGATTTTTTTGTTGTTGTTGTTTTTTTGTTTTTTATCTTTTTGTTTTGTTGAAGGACGTATAGTAATTATCTTTCCAAATTATCAACAAACAGAGAGAGAGAGAGAGAGAGAGAGAGAGAGAGAGAGAGAAGAAATACTCAATTAAAAAAACGCCGACATCACCCCCTCCTTGCAACTTACAAATAAATAATCAAAGATAGATTTACTTCTTATTCTTATATAATGCCAACATTTTCATTTTCATTTTCATTTTAGGATTTAATTTTGAGAAAATTCATTTTTGAATCTTTTTAATCTTGGCTTACAAATAATAAGTCATAAAAGACGTAGCAGAAAAATAAAACTTTAAGACATTTTTTTTTTTACATTTTGTAACATTGGCAGATATCTCCTTACACGTTCAGTTTGAATTAATGCTTTCGCTTCCAATCAATTTTATTTTAGATGGAATACTGTTGCCACATCTGGGCAGGAGCTGCCAAAAAACAGCCTATCATGCCTTGACAGAGTACAAAATAGACTTCGTGGTTTAGTGGGGGATGCCCTTTTCTCTACCCTGCAACCCCTCTCCCACAGAAGAGACGTTGCGAGCCTATCCATGTTTTATCGTTATTTTCATGGCAGGTGCTCGTCTGAACTCCAATCCCTGGTCCCCCCTCGCCAATCTTTCACGAAAAACACCCGTCTAGCTGAATCCACTGTGAAAAATTTCCCCCACTCTATATCTGTGCCTAAATCAAAACGCGGATTCAAAGCTTCTTTCTTAGAACTGCACGCCTGTGGAACTCTGTTCCGTCTGTCTGCTTCCCTCCGGACTACAACTTGGATGTCTTCAAGTCCAATGTTAACAAATTCCTAATGAACCGCCCCCTTAAGTAAACACTTCATCAAATCTCCACGTAATCTACTTACTTACTAACGTAATGTACTTGCAATAACCCTTATCCCTGAGTGGCTTCTGGGCCTTGATAAGTGGTGATCACTGTGTAAAAAAAAAAATGTAAATTAAGAGGCTTTGTCAGTCAGTTTGTGGCGCTTCCGTTTAAAGTTTCCGTTCAATTTAAGGAGAATAGAAAGTGAATGTTGGTCTTACTTTCGGCAGCCGCATAAGTTTTACTTTCCTTATTTTGTCATTTAGTCCTCCCATTTCATGATCAATGTTTCTGACAAAGAGAGGAGAATTGCTGTTTTCTGGGTCAAAATTTATTCCATCTAACACTTATCGTTGGCAAATCTTTGATCTCGAAGAGTATTATTAGCTCCTTATAGCAAGTGGCTTCAGCGATTTCCATAAAAATAGAATTTAATTTGGTTTGAAATAACAAAAAAAAAAACCCCAAAAAAAACAAAACAAAAAAAACGAAAGAATCTGAGACATGTGCGTGCGGGTATTATGCCTTTTCTAAACAGTTCATTTCTTGTAATAGAATCATACTTGAGCTCAAATCAGAACCAAAACAGAAACACAGTGAGTCAAGTACGATAACCATATGGCCAGCTTGCTACGCCTTAAAAAGTACTTTCAAACATATTTTTCTTAACATAAGGAAGCTGTTATGTGAACGATTCGCACCTACGCAGTCGTGAAACAGTTTACAAACCAAAATAAATAAAATCCGATAATCTCCCCCCCCCAAGTATTAATTCTTCAAATATGACCCCTTGGTAGCCCCTTTTTTTCGAAGGAAAACCGATTACAAAGTTTCCATATGACTGAATACCCTATATACCAAATTTCAAGTCTGTAGATTAAAAATCCGTTGAGTATATAGGTTAAGAATTGTCTTCACATACATTTTCACTTTTATAGATATATAGATATGTGTGTATGTGTGTGTGTAAATTATGGGTGTTCACACCAATAATATCTGTTCTCCATAGATTCGTTGGAGCAAAACATTATATATGGAATGGCTAAATGCTTCATCTTTCCACCCATTGAATCTATCATCAAATTAAGAAAGACTGTAATCCCTGACATACGACAATCTCGAATAGGATGTTGAGCAATCCATAGGAAATAATCAATCGTATCGGAGCATGTGCTAGACGTTCGAGGAAATCGTGCTTCAATTTTTAGCGGAAGATTCACACAAACTTTTTTCAACATTGAGACAGACTTAGAGATGGCTCAAGTGTAAAGAAACCGTGAGAAACCCAAACTGGTAAAAGAAAATAGAGAGAAAGAAATAGAAAAGGTTAAGATAGAATTCCAAAGAAAAAAATTGCAAAGTAAAAAGAGAATGGTTAATGCAAGAAATTCGATTCTACTTGGCCTTCGGGACAAGATCAAAGTGTAGTATCTGTTCCGGCAGATGCTGCAAGCTATGACTAGCTATGACTAGCTATGACTAGCAAAGACCAGATGTGGGGGCAACCCCACATGCCTGAACTTTAACCAGCTCCCATTTCCCACCTCTCGGGAGCTGGTACCCTTTTTCCCTTCCCCCTCCCTTCACTCCTCACATTAAAAATCGGCCTTGTGCCTAATTTGCTCGGTGGGGGAGCAAATAAATACCATCTGTTCCGATAGATACTGCAAGCAAAGACCATATGTGGGGGCGACCCCACATATAAGACCTTGGTCAATGTAGGGGCAACCCTTCATACCAATTGTCACTAACCAGCTCCCCTACTCCCCAGGGAGTTGGTCCCCATTTCCCCTTCACTCCTCACATTAAAAATCGGCCTTGTGTCTAATTTGCTCGGTGGGGGAGCAAATAAATACCATCTGTTCTTCAGATGCTGCACTTCAATTTCTTGTTCTCTGTCAGTGGAGGAGAAATCCTTCACGACTGAGACAATTTTTACTTTTTGTTCCTTTTCTCCACATTAAAAAACGACCCTGGTGTCTAACTCTGTCTCGTGGGGAGGCATTGTAAATAGGAACTCGATTTCAGAAATTTGCCAACAAAAACCTAGTAAGAACGATTTGGACCTGGCCAAACAAGTGTGCCCTTTCTTATAAGGAGAGGGTTGATAGGTATTTCTAACATTTTGAAAAAAAAAACATCTTCCACACTGTCCTTAAACTGTGCACTTATTGTTTATATAGCACACGATGATCCTTATCCATGAAATTCTGTATTTGTCGAATCAACAGTATTCTGACTTCCTTACTCCTTCCACACCTCATCATTCCTCGAAGATTCCCTATCTTTTTTTCAATTTTTTATACGACACAAAAGCTGATGCTCGGTTCATGTAAGATGGTCCAAAAGCAGTTTGAAGCATTCCATACATGATTTTGGCACTATTTCCAAGTTTAAAATAGAATTTCATGGCATATCATTCTTCTAAAGTATCGTTACGCCCAGATTACATTTTTGAAATTCACCAGCTGTGACAATCAGGCCTTAGTAGGGTGTATTCCAATTCTTGCTGTAGCTGTTCATTGGAACCCGAAATCATAAGCATTGGTCAGTCATCTCATTGTGTATAAAAATACACTGACTTTTCAAGAGTCTATGACAATTTTAAATGCTTGTACTAAAAAGTCTGGAAACTTATTTAAGGCACCTCATATAAGCCAGGCAATAGTCGACAATCATTTGGAGAACAGAAACATCTCAGTCTTCCAAATGGTACCTAGCGCTGGCCCAAACTCTGACAGGACCAGTCCAACTCATATCTCAGAAAAGGACTAATATTCAAATAAATTTTCCACGTGTTGTATATCAACAGACAGAACAAAAACGAAGCATCATTGCAGCAGCAAAGCAGAAAAGCTCGCATCAAATTGTAAGATAAGGTAGAGTTGAGTAGAAAACCTCAGTCTTTGAGAAGCATCACAATCCGCAATGTCATTCATAAAAGTGAAACCTATTTTTGTTCGTTAGATCTTTTCTCTTGCGATGTATACGATACTTTTACCCTCACTGATTATGAGAAACCTAAGTGCATGCCGGTCAACCAGTTGACTCAAAACGGTCACCGGCAAGGTTTTTAAATTTTAGTGACCAACATGGTAAAACCTGTGGTGCTTTTAATTGATGTATCAGTACTAATCAGAAACGATCTTGCGGCCCCAGGGCCTGCCTCATCCTAAAATTCCGATTAAATCAAATATCTCGGACTGCATCAAGAATGTGAGGTTGGAGAATAAGATGCTTTCTTCAGACGCATTACTTCTGTAACAGGCTGAGAAAATGGCCAATAAAAAGCATGCGAAAGCGAATATAAATATTGAAAAAGATAGTTAACTCATTGCGTATAGTTTTCAATTCTGAAATTTAATACGAAGAAGACGAGGTGTTTAAACCATTTCAAACATCTTTAAATCCCGAAGATGCACAGAACTAGATATCGTTTAAGAATAAACTAAAAATTATACACGAGGATCTGGAGTTACTGCCCTTGCACAAGTAAAAAATCGAGAGATGAAATGATGTTATTTCCTCTGGGCTATGAATATGATAACTATCAGCAAAGAACAATCTGAACAATATTGATTGATAATTTTAAGTGCAAAATCACCGTGCAAGAATTGTGAACTGTTTAAAACCTTTTGTGGAGATTATAGATATTAATATTAAACGACGAATCAATGATTCCATAAATGTATGCGAATATTACAAGCGTTACAAAATATTCTAAACAATAGAGAGGAAGCGCATTTGGAGCCAATAAAATCGAACTCGATTTCGGAAAACGTCGATTGGCTATTTTCGTATGGCTGGGTGATTTGTCGACATTCGTCGTAGGAGTTTCTATATCTGAAATTTAATCACTGTTGTAGGGTCATTCGAGCCGTGATTGACCAGCATAAAGTCTTGGTTTATTTCTCCAGAATTTCAAAGAGAAGCCGTGTGCAAATTAATTTCACGGTCTCCTGGATACAAAAGTGGTTCTATCAACACAATGGGCCAACTTAATTTAAAACATTGTCAGCAAGTCAAAGATTTTCCGGACAGCCATTGGAAAATTCACATGGATAAAAACTGCGAATATTATTACGCAAATTGCCTCTGATTATCCCGATATGTTCGCCCTGGGAAAATTACTCCTATTAGCAATTTTCTGTTTGAAGATGGCGTGCTCACGTGTGTTTAGTTTAATATGTAAAGTTTTGGGTCAGTTTTAATTAATTGATTAATCTATTTTCTTTAATTTTAATAAAAACTAAAAAAAATTCTTGCTTTGATAAAATATCAAAGTTTTATTTATTTTCCTTCTGGATAAAAAAGGCAAATAATTGATTCGTTTTATTGAAAACCAAAATCTGTTTTCTACGTTCTTATGTTTTATCGTCGACATGCGAAAACCTAAATTCTTTTCACACCTTTATGCGAAGCTACATACTTCGAGACAATTCGACCTAGTTTTAAACCTTCTTTGCTTTTTCACCGATCATATGCGTTATTGTCTCTTCAGCGTGTTCGGTTTAGTGATATTTTCTCTGGAACACAAAACAGAGTTTAGGAAGATAAACATTACTGTTATGCACTCACTAGGAGTTTGCACAGAGGTCATCATCAGAGATTACTCACTGATAGTAACCGGTGGTGTTCTCTGGGGTCCTAGTAACAGCAATTCTCCCAAAATTTCCAGTATACCCTCCACCTATTCTGATAATCTTTTGCGTTATTGCAACAGCAGACCATTGATTTCTCGCTGGTAGCAATCATTTGGTCTTGACTGGGGTTTGGATAGCAATAAGCCTTTCCAAGTTCTCAGTCCTTTGTTAACTCTTTTAGTTCGTGCTCTTTCCTCTCGGCTTTCCACCTTACTTGACCCTTTACAGCTATTATTATTTGTACTCACTAAGAGTTCTCACTCAGGTCATCATCAGATCGCTCATTGACAATAATCGGTAATCTGGAGTCTGGATGACAAAAAGTCTCCCTAAATTTCAAGTACTCTCCACCTGTTTCGATAACCTTTGAAATTAATTTGCATTATCGCAACAACCGGTTGCCATTTACTTCTTGCTGGTATTGACCATTTGTTATCATTGAAATTTGGGTGAAAAAAAAGTCTTCTCAAGATCCCAGTCCTCTTTGCATTCATCAAGTGGAGGTCTGATTAGTGCTTTCTCTCTTTAGTTATTATTGTTATTGTTAAAATCTGGTGATAATACACCCCTTTATGTGGCACATCATCATCCGATTAGAACAATACTGACTTTAAAATGGCATTTTTATCACTAAACACACTAATCGAATGGACACAACTTACAAATATCCGTTCTTGTTTTAATCCGTCTGACATTTTTTTAATTTACAAAAACAAAAAATCGCATGGATATTTATTTTCATTATTTTGTGTGTTTTAGTTGTTTTTTTTTTTGTTTGTTTTTTTTTCTCAACATTTTTTCAATCGCTTTTAATTCATTCTTAAAATAATTTTTCAAAGTCTGCAAAAAAATATATACGGATATAAAGTCTGCAAAAATATATATATACATATATAAAGTCTCAAAAAAAAAAAAAAAAAATATATATATATATATATATATATATATATATATATATATATATAAACGCGAAGAAAATACTTCCTTCTTCTTCGACTGGGAAAAAACAACTTAATTTACAATTTCCGCTTAAATGTAGAACTTTAATTAATTGTCATTTAAGATGATACATTTTTTATGCTCTCAGAATGTCTCGTTTTTTGTGTGAGAGGGCGCGGGACGCAATTCGTCATTAGTTTAAAGTTATTTTTGCGTCCAATTTTTTTCATTCGGTAACTCATACTTGTATAGACTTTATTCAGTTTGTTATAATGGAAATTTGATGTGTGTACTTACGTTATTACGATGCACCTCTTTTTTAAAAAAATAAATCCTCATTAAAATTGATATAAGCTAAACTGGTACTTTTTCTTTCATGATTTGTTGCTATTATGCTCCACCTACATCCACACATGCACACACTCACGTAGAGCGAAACTACACCTCGTTTTCACCCCCATAGATTGGGTGACGCCTGAAGCGCCGGGACAAGACATGGCTACATCTGTCTTATTACTGTCTGTGATCCACATACTGACATACTAAACTATTCTTGGCATTTTTTTTTTTCGTTTTTTCGGCAATAATTTCATGATTTTAGTCAGAATGTTATACCAGTTTGATTCAATTAGTAATTAATAATTTTAATAAGTAATATTTTAATAATTAATAATTTAATGATTAATAATTCAATGATGCAACGATATCGTGATTTAACCTTTAAAATCGTAATTAACTGTGAAAATTTAATGAAAGCATGGTAAAATATGTAATAAAATCAATATGGTAAAAATATTGGTAAGAAAACCACATAGTAAAAAAATAAGATATTGAAAACATGAGATTTAAATTTAAATCCAATTGATTTTATTGCAAACTTTTTTCTTACTTACATTGTCTTTCTTAATTGAATTACGTTTTCAAACGCGTAAATATTCTCTCATATGAAATTAATTATTAAGAAAAAGCCAAACAAAATTTTAAGTAAAATGAAACACGAGCAATGCTATTGTGAAAAATATTCCTGTAAAATGTTTTACTGTAAAATGTTTTACGGTAAAATGTTTTACGGTAAAATGTTTTACGGTAAAATGTTTTACGGTAAATGACTACGGATCTTTGGTTAATTTAACTTTGTATTTAGTATTTGTGAAATCACGTTTACTCCAAGTTGAAAAATTGTTTAACGCGTTTCCCAATTTATTGAATATTTCTTAAATATATTTTAAACAAGTATTTTGTAATGATAAAATAAAATAATTTTAATGCATTCTCTATGTAGTAACTAGCTAAATGCTTCAAATAGTTCTGAAATAAAAGAATATAAAAATATCATATTTGTCAAGAACACTCTATGTTTGTCTGTCTGTCTGTCTGTCTGTCTGTCTCTCTCTCTCTCTCTCTCTCTCTCTCTATATATATATATATATATATATATATATATATATATATATATATATATATATGTATATATATATATGTATATACTAGCATTTCAGCCCGGCGTTGCCCGGGTGTTTGGATGTGTATGCTGAGCAAAAAAAAAAAGAGTAATTTTTTTTTAATTTGACCCCTATTATGACCCCTTAAAATTTATAGTTTCGGGCTCAAATCACTTTATTAAATTAGATCCAGGTTCAAGGAACCTATATCTAAAATTTCAAGTGTCTAGACCCAAAATTGTCGGAGGAGTTTGGTAGAGTTCTTAAAGGTCAAATCGTTGAAATTTGACCCCTTAACAGCCAAATTTCTGGCTGACACCCGTCACATCGATTTTCCCAAATCTCAGTACCCGGTATTTCAAATTTCGAGTCTATAGACTAAAAATTGACAGAGTTATTGCGTAGGGAAATGTACACAGACAGACAGACAGACAGACACGTTCACTTTTATAGATATATAGATAGATAGACAGATAGATGAAACAAAAATATATACGTATACATAAATATATATGGAAACGATTTTGTGTTCATTGTAAGCTTTTTACGCAAATATTTCGCAAGTATAAATCATGTAGAATATCTGCATGAATATAATTACCCGTAATAGTTAACTAAAGGTGATCACCCTAGAAGAAAACTGAAAAAACTAATAGGGAATTAATTAAAAATGAATGTTTAAAAGAATATGCAAATTAGTTAGATCTTTTGCTAATGAATGCAATTCGATAACTCATATATAAGAAAATTGTATTTTCTTTTTAAATAAATAGAAAAATAGGGTTTTTAATATGAATATCACTACACACCAAAGGAATACGGAATTATAGAGATAAAGATAGATATATATACATATATATATATATATATATATATATATTCCCAGCTTTTCGCTTTCAGGCCTTTAATTTCCTTAACCATTTTTAATGACTTAATTTTTTTCATTACATGTAGTAATATTTTCATTTTTTATTTCAATCACTATATAAAAATCAAATTCATTAAATTGCATGTTTTAAATTTTTCAGCAAAATCCCGATTGCGGCCGAATTTGTTCAAGTGGAAATTGTAAATGTGTCGGCGAGAAAGGATCAAGGGTAAGTTTTAAGCTTGATTTTATTCGTTAATTAAATTCTTTTTTATTTTTCCATTATATTTTTGTACATTTATTTTATTTTTTATTTAGTTACTTAAATTCTTACAATACTTTATTCTTCAAAATCTAAACGTGGTATTCTATTATAAAATAAGCAAAGTCTAAACGATTTTTTTATGATTTGAACAAACGATTATTATAAACTGATTATTTATTTGCATGTGATATTATAATTGAATAAGGATGCCAAAGTGAGATTAAATCCTTAAATTTTGCAACTCTTTAATCATTTGTTAATCATGTTTTAATAATGAAAATGTTTTAAACTTTCTCGAAATCGAGTTATTTGGTTCATCCATTTGAAGACTGTTGCAAGAAGGGACGACTATAACAGAGTTGCTTCCCATGTTTTTGTCACGTTGAGATAAAAGAACTAAAGAAATAAGAACTTGAAACAGGAAAGCCGCAAGGAAATGAGCAACTAAGAAATAACTTTGAAACGTTGTTTGAGTTACGTAATAAATTGATACAATATGATGAATCGGTAGAAATATGTACAAGATATGTCATGATATTATGTGCTCTATTCATATAAACATAGATCATTTTGCTAACTTATAAAAACAAGTAGTTGCATTATTCATTCTGGGGAGGAAATAGAAAGTAGACTAGTGAAGCTATTTGTCTATGGATTATTTTCTTTATCTGAATGGGTAATCTGCCTGGCCTTCACTTTGCATCATCACTATACCGGGATATCTCATTTAACTATAATATTTTGAATCATTTCTGGATTGAAGAACAAAAAAGAAATAATATGACTAATATTATTAATGATATAAAAATGAATTAATTAAAATGAATCGCATAGACCATCTAACATAAGTTTAAGCAATAAAAACAATTATACGTTATATTTCTGTTATATACAACTAGTGTCAAATAAGTGTTATAAATAATTAAATATAGTGCAATAAATAAATCAAAATTATTGATTGTCTTACTGGACACATGGCCACACAAACACATGGCCACACTAATAGAAGCATTGTTAGATATATAGTCTATAATAAATTTTGTCTTGAGATTGTGAGTGTAAACGTGAACAATCGACGTCAGTGGATTAATGAAGAGTTTCGGGTCAAAAATATACTTGGCGAAATTCAAAACACAACAGTGGAAACGTTATAAAAAAATGAGAGATATGGATTCCAGTAGGGAGCAGACGGAAGACTAATGAGGTGACAGTCCCAGGCATTCAAATATGCGATCGAGTATTGAATCGTATTCAAACTGCCCCTTTCTCGTATTTCTCAGTACTAGGACTTATACTTGAATCTTTAGGGTGTTGACCCCCATGCATCATCAGGACACGACCATACCTCTACATACCCTGATCGCACCACTGTCATTTGAGGTTTAGTATGGTCTACAGAATATCCTATTCAAAGCTCGATGTAACCAAAATCTGTAGGCAGTTTATTAGAGAAGTCTTTGAGGAGGATGTTAGAAATCGTTATCGTTGAAGAAACACAACAAACATGAAATGTAGGTAAAAGATTTGCGCATGTCACACTTGCCAAGAGAAATGCTAGATTCATTATGAAAGTTTTTCAGATTAAAAGCGACAAACCGTTCTCTCAATTACACAACCTCCAACCTGCTCGCATAACACCTCACAGATATGCTTGATCCATAACCGGATAAGCTCAAACCCACACAGAACCTCAAGTGTTTGCCAAAGAAAGCCGGAAATCTGACTTATTCTCAACATTCTTCAGTTATGTGATCCGGTCTAGTTGAAGCAGTGAAATAATGGATAGCAGTGTACTAATAATGGCGCTTCTTATGCGTGTCTTAGAATTCACAGATTCCTGGCACACTCTCATTATTATTACTCTTTGTGGTTAGAGTGTTCTTCTAACTATTTTGACTTCCAACTACCATTCATTCCATCAAATTGCGCTGAATTCTAATTGTATTTGCTAAACATACATATGGAGAGGTGGTAGAAAAAAGCGGGGATGATGAAGTTGGTCCCGGGAATCCAAGTTGATAAAGCATCTAATCATATTCAAACATTTACAAGGATTTTATTTCAATAAATGATAGTAAAAAAAAAAGCTAATTTAATGTGCAATCATCTATGATGATTACACATTAAATTATCTATGATGATTGCGAAAACACGCACACAAACAAACACACAAATACACAAACACACACACATACACATGCAGACACACATACAAACACACAAATACACAAACACTCACACAAACATGCACACAAGCACAAACACACAAATACACAAACATGCACACAAACACACACGCACAAACACACGCAAACACACATGCATACAAACACACACACAAATATACATGCACACAGCACACATACGTACACAGAAACACACATACATACAAACACATATGCAAATACACATACATACAGCATACACACACACACACACGCAAACACAAGACACACATACATACACACAAACACACATGCACACAAACACATGCACAGATACACAAACACACATACACAAAACACACATACACAAACACGTACACACACATGAAGTTGTCTTAAGACGCTATTTGTATTATATTAACGATTGTATTAATATAAATTTGCAGATATTTTTTAGAATTTTAATACTGTAAAAAGCTATTCTTTGGGTGGTTACTTACGTGCTTGCCATTAGAGTAGGGTTGGTATCATCACTGTTTTGGTTACTTAGAGACTTGAGTAGAAGAACCAGTCGATAATCCATTCTTGGTAATCAATCCAATAGACGCAGGATCACGAACTAGCCCAGTACCTGTTAAACTGAGGTACACCGTCTGGGTATTACGTAGGAGGACCATCCTTCAGTCCTTGCTATTCAGATTTCGCATGGAGCAAATTTATTACGTGCTGCCTGAGGCGCCTCTACTGAGGAATACCGACGGCGATGCCCAAACAATTTTTGCAAGGCCAGAGTGCCCCTCGTTTAAGGGCATTGGCTTGATATCCCCACCTTCTGACCTTATGTCACATCTTGCTTTGATGGGAAGCAAATAAATATCTATCAGTGGTGTGCAGAAAGTAGATTCAAATTGAAGGAGCATCCAATCATATTTAAATTATCTTTCGTTTCTCATAATATTTCTTAGTACTGGGATTTGTACTTGAGTCTGTGAGGAATATAATCAAAGAGTTTGTCCCGGACATCACCAGATTACCCCTGCATTCTTCAGATGCCAAACAACTGACATAAAAATGTTTTTTGTTGTTTATTTTTTAATGTTTGAATTATTTTCAATAAAGTATTGCGTTTTCAGATTAGAACATGCTTTCATTTTGTAAATCAACTTTGTTAAATTTTAAGACGGGACCTAGTTTCATCTTATTTGGATTCATCGGACCACTGTTCTCATCTTGAGTGTCATTTTCACAACGTTTCAGTCGATATAACCTTCGGCCTTTTTCAGGTGTATCTTGTTGAACTCGGGAATGTTTCTGTCAAACTCGGGAATTTGGACGAAATTTCGAGCGGAGCCCTTTATTTAATACACGGGGGTAGCATGCTCTTGTTCCGTCAGCCATGGCTGGAAAAATAACAATTTTGTAGTTAAATATTTAAAAATTTATAAAGAATTGGAATCCAAATCGATTATTGTATTGGAATTTGGAATTTAGTATAAAACTGCGAAAGATATTGGAATCATGCCATCACATATACTGACATACAGAAATTCCGATGAAATGTGAAAAACACCTTGCTGCCCAACTCCACACACAGATTTCTCTCTATAAATTTGGCTCCTATCACAGTAGCCCCTTCTATATCCATGGCAATATGTCTTGTTTGGATAAATAATAATTCTTTTTTAAAACTTTTAGGCTGTCAGGTAACCTGCTTTATTTCTACAAGAGATGAAACGTGCATCGCGATCTAAAACTTTTATCACACCTCTGTTCATCCTGCAAGTTTCATAAGCCAGGATTACTATAGGAGGCTGAGTGGACATAATTTTGTTTAAAAAGCATTAGAAAAAGAGATATTTTAGCTAAAGACCATTCATAAAATCAAGTAGTCGGACCAAGAAATCAATTACCATGACACCCTACCTTAAAACCCATCGTTCAAACTCCTTGGCTTAGAATTCACAGGCGTCATGCATTAAAACAAACACATTGAAGACATTGCCAAGGCTACTGCAAAGAAGGTGGGCTCTCTCAACCATGCTGGAAAATTACTCACATTTAGAGTATCTTACATCTCTACAAAGACCCCATTCACCCATGTATGGAGAATTGCTGCCACATCTGAGCTGGTGCATCTCTCACTAGTCTCCTCACTATTAGACAAGATCTTCAATCTAATAGATTTCATACTGTCAACCGAGCTACAACCCCTGTCCCATCACGGCGATGTTACATCCCTGCGTTTGTTTCACAAGTACTTTAACAGAATGTGCTTTAATTGACTCATGTCACTTGTGCATCCTCTAAAAATACCCTAGAATAACCTAACAAACAGCAAAATCGCACCGCTTCACTGGAAAACCTTCTATTCTAACTGCTAGACTTTGGAAGTCCCTCCCTGTTTTCTGCATGCCGAAGTTCAAATGTAATGTGAACAGAAATCTTGCTGCTCAACTCCCTACACAATGATCCTATAGACATGGCTCCAGATAGTAGCTTCACCTGTCCTAGTGACATTGTGACTTGTCTGGGGGTTAATAAGAGTAAAAAAGAGAGAAAAAAAAACTCTTGTTAAAAACTGAGCAAGTAATTTTTAAAAGTAGTATTCTGAAGAATTTATTTTTAAAAAATCAGTAAAAAATAGCGGATATGCTTGTTTGAAGAGGAGTATTATTCAAGTGCAGCTACCTTCTTTTTTTTTTTACTTCCGCTACTTTTTCTGTTTACTCGTCACAGGCGAACTGGTTTTGCAGTTCTTCCTCTGAAAGAGTAAAGGTGCACATATTCAATGTACTGCAGACACTTTTGGTACTTTACTGTTCACCAAATTCTAATCTTTCATGCAGCATCACTATTGCAGGATGCTCAGCGAACGCATCACCTTCGTGAGATCGCACCAGACTATGCTGGGTGCGGTAAATAACAGCTGCTTTCTCAAAGCTCTAAATAAACATTCCAGATTATTTAAACCCATTAAAGTCCAGATAGTGATGAAAGTGAAAAATACATAACTCACCTAAGAACCAAGCAATTTTATTCTTGCACTAGATGATAATAGAGAGGGAGGACTACTAGATAATAATATCATTGGCTTCTTTATTGCTCAAGCGATCACCCTTTTTTACTCCTTTTTTTTTTTGCTCTTCCTTTGAACTAGAAGGGCTACCCAGCGTTACTAAGTATATGTTTCTATTAAAATTCATGTCTCACCTCTTCCAATTTTCCTCCTCTCTCTTTTTTTCTTATCCGTTTAACCCTTTCCTATTTTTGACCATATACATGAACAACTTGAGGAATGAGTTGGCATAAGGGAATTAACTTTGTAAAAAAATTCCTTTAGTTAGTGGCTGGAAAACAAAACCTCCAGTTGAAATCTAAGCCAGTTTTATTTATTTACTTTTTTCAAAATTTTAGATATTATTTATTTACGGCCGATGAACTTTGTTTTATGCAACTTTACTGTAGTGTGTATTTTCGACTAAATCGTGTATGTTCGATCAAAGGCATTTCAGGGAAAAACATTATTATATACCTACGTGCCATGCCGAAATTAGTATAAATTCAAAACATTACGAAAAATGGTCCAGTAAAAGGTGTGCAAGAGCTAGTTTTTGGAATAAAGTGTGCAGTATATTCAGAAGAAGAAAGATTTATGACCTGAAAAATAGTCTTATCGGATTCTGTGCAAAGCAACTTAGACAGTAGAATGTGGGTATCTCTCCCCGATTTCGATCTTCTAAAGGGTTAATTTACGGTGAAATATCACAACTTTGAAAATTTATGTTTTTACTTATACTTAATTTTCTATTAGATTATTTTTTCGTAATGTTTGGATTTTATACTAATTTTAGCATAACACGTAAGTACATAATAATGTTTTCATCTGAAATGCATTTTCTCAGAGACACACTATACTAAAATTTCACCGTTTGTTTTGTAGTTTTTTTACTTTTGGTTGGACATACAAACACACATCCACATATATAGACAACTGGCCTTTATATAATAATCTTTTGCTTCAGAAATCATGCTGTCTAACTCCTCCAGAATGACACTTAGATTTTGTTTTAAAATATTTTTTTATCTTAATGGATTTTTAGGCAAATCTTTATTTTCTTTTTCTGATAAAAATAATTTCCCCCCAACGAACATTAATCACCAACTGGCATATTTATCGCTGACCCTACATGACCTTCCTGTTTGGAAAATGTATGGAAAACTCTTCAGACATCTGTTCGGAAAAACATTAACACCCACTCAACAAACAGGAGACCCACTTTCATCTCTATTTAGGGAAAGATTTGCAAAAACAGTTTTTGTGTTTAATCAGTTTTTATGGGTTTTTTTTTTTGTTTTTCTATTTCTTTTTTTGTCCATTTTCATTCTTAGCTAAAAGTTTTTTTTCTTTTGCAAAATTGACCAAAAGTGTCAGAAGAACCTGTGTTAACACCACAACTTATTCACTGTTGAATGTTTCCAGCCCTTCTGGATTTCAAACTCGTCACATGCCAGTTTCTATATCTGTGTGAATCTATTTATAGAAGGCAGGCTGGAACTATTTGGGGCAAGATGTCTGGCTTGATAAGGCTGCTGAGAAAACTCCACACCCAACAAAGATTACCAAGGGGTTGCATAGGCGAAAGGGATAACAGGATGGGGTAGGGGGTCGTTAAGAAGAAGAAGAAGATTTCGTTTTGTAAAACTATAAGACTTTCCCTTCTTCAACCACCCCAACCCACCCCCACTCTATTCCTAAATTCCATTCTCGGATTTAGAGCATTCTTTCTTTTATTTTTTTCAAACCTCTTTATCAGATATTTGGATTTATTCTTGTTTTCTCTTGGGAAAAGCCACTAAGAAGGAATTGATTACAGACTTTTTTGTAAGAAATAAACATTTTTATTTTAGCTTTGATCTTCATCTGTTATAAAATGAAGTCTTTGTCAAGCATTCTTAATTTTCGACTTGGATTTCTTGCAGTGTTTATTTAACTTTTCTTCCATTACAATCACAGAAAACGTCATTCCACATCCATTATCAAACAATTAGTAAAATAATTTATATAATTATCTTGAATTCTCATAAGATGAAGAACTGTTGGACACTGTTTCACTTCTTTGGCGCTTAAGACTATCTGGGGTTTTTACCTCCACCTCAAAATCAACAGAGATTAATATCTAAAGTTGTGCAAAATTACTGTTTCTGAAGGAAATCCGCTTCTTGACTAAAAGAAAAAGAACATCTGTAATAAAAAATATCTTTCTTCCACCTTATCTACCTGGTTGATGACAACAGTCGGACAACAAGCAGTTGGTCTTTGACTGAGGAATCTGGATTGGCTGGCTCAAGATCAGTAAATGTCAGCTGAAAGATGTTGTACTTGATGTGAATGAAACCGATTCCATCCAATACAAGACATCCATATATTACAGTATCAAATAAGTACTTTTACAAAAGTCCCACTATAAAACAAGGTTCTATTAAGATCAGATTTGAAAAAAAAAAGTCATTGAGTTTATTATGTCAATCACTGACGCCACAAAACCATAAATACTTGGACGGGTCTCCTCATCTTGAATGTTGTTATCATAGCAATTCAGATGTTTTGTCCATTTGCTTTCTTCTGGTGCCTTGTGTCGAACTCGGGAAGCGATGTGGAATTTTTAACATTTAAAATAGAGATCTACAAGTATAAACGTCTGGAGAATAGAATTCAATCAGACTATCCTCAGGATTTGACACAAGGTACCGGAAGTAAATCTAAGTTTCACTTCTTTGGTGTTGAATATGAAAACTTATTTGAGACATGCGTATTATTTCGATTTATCGGACTACTGTTCTCATCTTGAATGTGATTTTCACAACGTTTAGGTCGATGTAACCACCGACTGTTTTCAGGAGAAGGGAAACAATCTACCATTATGGAATAAAGTAAAACATAGAAAAAGAAGAACGGGGGAGAGTAAGACGACTCAAAGAAGCAGCACATATGTTGGAGAAACCAATTACTAATTAGACCTAGTATAGAATTTAACACGAGATGGGAATCGTTAATTATACATAATAGATAATATATACAGCAATAAGTAATCACAATAATATATATAGTAATGTATAGTAATAATAATTAGTAATAAATAGTGATATTTGCAACTAGAAATAAAAATAGGTTTAAGACTCCTTAAATTTGTACTAGAATTGTCCGCAAGGATCCGTGGTGTAGAGTACTTGAAAAAATCAATTGTAAAAGTGATATTCTCCTGAAGATTGAAGGTACAATTCTCAGTGTGAGCCACCAAAAAATACAATAGCGAATTACTTAGGACCTCTATCCAGTCATGGCTGACAGAACAAGGGCTTGCTAACCCCGTGAAAAAAAAGAAAGGGTTCTGCTCGAAATTCCGTCCAAATTCAACAGAAACATTTCTGAGTTTGACAAGATACACCTGAAGAAGATCATAGGTTACAAGATGAGAACAGTAGTCTGATGAATCCAAATTATATAAATAATCAACCCTCATCTCAAAAATTCAGAAACGTTACTTGAGACAGTCTGGAGTTTTTACATCAGTATCAAAATCAACAGAGATTAGACTATTCCTGTGAAGGCCTTGTTGATTGAGATAAGAAGCTGGTCTTGTGCAGCTCGAGAAGGCTTTAGTTTATTGCTATTCTCATGAAAAAATAAATACATTACTCGTAACACGGAGGAGGAAAAAAAGAACTTAACGTCTTAGCCGATGTCTCCATCGTGCAACCGGAAGTCAAGAGCGTTGAAATTAAGCATAGTCAATCCAACGGTGACGATGATTTGCTAAGATGTCAGCGAAAAAAGCGACCCCTCCTTGTACAAAACTGCCCAGTTGAGGGTGAACGAATGAATGTTTTTGGCCAATTCTTCGATATTTGCTATCCGAAGGATTGAGCTCAAAAATGATTTCGATCTCGTGAGGATGCGTCACATGTGTCGAAAGTTTTTTTTAGAAATACAGACACACACATATTTTGCCTTTTATATATTAGATTATTATTTTTTAACAAGAGACAGGGAATTAGAATCTAAAAAATACTGCCTCAAGGTCAAAAACTAGCTAAAAATAAGTCTTAAATGGATAAATTCAGAAAACAGTAATTCTTCCGAGTGTGTTACAAACATCGTTCATGGAATGTAAGGTCTAAAGAACAAAATAAGAGAAGTGAAAATTATGAGGTTCAGTTTTTACTCTCCTTAAATTTGCATCTTCAAGTAACATGAAACTACTTTTTTGACTCTTTGAAAATTTTGATATTCTTCAAAATATTCAAGATCCCAGCTGTTGGTAAAACACAATCAATTTCTGTAGATATCCTGTTGTGGTTTTGGAATTAAATAACATTAAAGAAAACGGTAACGATGCCATGAAACAGACTGAAACAATTAAATCTAAATAGTTTTGTTCTCTTTTTAATAGTTGCTTTTTAGGCGTGTCCAAGTAATTCTACATGAAGCTCAGTCAGTCATGATTACATTCGAAATATTTTTGCTTGTGTCTATGTATCATTACAGGAGGCTTGTTATTTATCCCCCTTCCACGGCAAGAAGATGTAACACAAGGGTCGGAAAAAGGGATTAAAGAGTCATTGCCCTAAAGGAAAAGCACTCTGCCCTGCAAAAAATACATGGGCAGCCCCATCGCATTTCCTGGTAGCAGTTTCTTAGGCGATTAGCAATAAACTAATCCTTATAATTATAACATACCACAGGGAAGCAGTAATTTCAATAATAGGTCACACTTTGTTAAGTTTGGTGCCAAAGTAAAAAACACGGATTTTCTCCATTCATAGATCAGTCTATAAAGCTCTTATTTGAAGTCGCACTTTAGTTGCTAAACACGTTGATTAAATTAACACAAATCAAGATTATTTTTGTAAATGTTTAAATGTTCAAATGCATAAACTTTTCCATTAATTCAAAGTCAAAGACTAAGACTTTCCATCTATTTCTCTCTCCCGGGGAATTCGTGAATTCATTGTTGCTTATCATTCAGACCTTTCAGACGCTGTTTCTCGAAAATGTTTGATGCTTTGCCACAGCTTTCTTTCAAGTTGTACAGACAGTAAGTTGCAGTTTCTTACTGCCCGAGCAGTGACCATACTGGGCGATTGTCCTGACCATTCTACCCAAAAGGATCTTCTGCCCAACACACCGAGATACAAAACCATGAATGGAATTATTCCTGATTATTCCATATTACATCAGTCATCTGCTTTCCATGTTACCCTGATCAGGGGCCTGAAATGAGTACTCGAATTAGCCCAGGGATCACCAACAAATCAGCAGAGGGAAGGTGACACAAGTCCAATGTATGAACCCTAACCCCCTAAGTAATCCAATTTACAAAATTTCCACTACTTAGGTTTACTATGCGATAATCGCATTGACTAATGTATACCCATTACTTATCTTCGAGTGGCCTCCAGACCTTTATAAGTGGTGATGGTAAAAAAACAAACTTTCACCTTTTGACAGTAGTGCTATCCCACTACCCTATACAGCGCTTAGTATTCCCAAATGGTCATCCATCTAGTATTAACCAGGCTCCTCGTTGCTTAACTTCAGTGATCTAAGAAGAACCAGTGCATCAACATGATTATTCTGCATATTATTAAATTTTTTATAGCAGATTTAAAACTGCTATTTCAAACCTAAGCATAAAAGACTGACCAATGGACTGTGCTTTATATATATTTTTGGTGCATATCAATTTTAACTCACAATATTAAAAGCTGCTCGTTAAAAATAAAATAAACAAAACGACACAAAAAAAGTCTATTATGTAGTGACATATTAGGTTAAAAAAAGCATAGTGCACCAAATATTAGGCAAATACATTAGGTGTTTTTTAACAGGAAAAACAGATTTTAACTGAGAAATATATTGTCTGCTATTTTCTGCTTCCATAAAATTCTGTTGTTTCATTAATTCATTAAAACGTTGTGCATCTTACGACGACCATTTTGGTTTTTGTGTTTGTTGTATTGTTCAGACTGTTTCCGAATTTTTTAGATGACGATTGATAATGCGTATTTTTTTTTTTAGACTATTGTTCTCATCTTGAGTGTTATTTTCACAACGTTTCAGTTGTTGTTATCTCCGACCTTTTTCAGGTGTATCTTGTTGAACTCGAGAATCTTTCTATTAATCTCGGGAATCTTGCTGTCAAACTCAGTAATCTTCACGGAATTTGTAGGGGTACTATGTAGGAAGTTGAGCAGCAAGATGTTTGTTTACATTACACTTGAACTTCTGCATGTCAGTACAGGCAGGGAACTCGAAACCCAGAAGGAAATTCCAAAGTCTAGAAGTCCTATGGAAGAAACTATTAGAGCAGAAGGTATTAGGGATTTTATTAGGGATTTCTACTGTGTAGGGGTGGAATTTTGCCGCTTGTCGGGTTTCTCGAGGATATTTACATCGAGGGAGTACAAGGGTTTGCAATTCGTCAGAGCACCTAACATTAAAATACTTGTAAAACAAGCAGAGGAATGAAACATTTCGTCAATGGTACAGTGGTTGAAACCTAGCAGATAATGTGGGATCTATTAGGATGGCAACTCTCTTGTGAACCCTGTTTAAGAGAGAGAGAGAGACCAGTAGCAGATGCACCAGCCCAAATGTCGTAACAATACTCCATACATGAGCGAATGGTGGCCTTGTAAATGTATAGGATACTCTCAGATGTAATTAATTTTCTAGCACGGTAGAGAGAGCCCACCTTCTTTGCAGTAACTTTGGCAATGCACTCAATGTATCTGTTCCAACTAATGTTCCCAGAGGAGTTTTAACGAAGTACTTTCAGGTAACATATCATTAGTCATAGCTATTAGTTGGAAAGGTTTCTTGTAATTATTGAAGGAAACAAGCTTGAACGTTACCATATATATATATATATATATATATATATATAAATAAGGGGGTAGTCACCAACAATGTGTATTTTTAACATTATTTTATTATTCCGTGTCTTGGTTTTTCATTGAGAATTATGTTTAGATCATTGTAATAATGTTTTTAAATCCTTGAAATCGTTTTTTACGCGTTTCAGACGTTCTGTGAAGCGTCCTCTTCAGAAATTTTTTTTTTTTTTTTTTTTTTTTTTTACACAGTGATCACCACTTATCAAGGCCCGGAAGCCACTCAGGGATAAGGGTTATTGTAAGTACATCACGTTAGTGAGGAGATTTTATGAAGTGTTTAATTAGGGGGGCGGCTCATTAGGAATTTGTTAACATTAGACTTGAAGACATCCAAGTTGTAGTCCGGAGGGAAGCAGGCAGACGGAACAGAGTTCCACAGGCGTGCAGTTCTAAGAAAGAAGCTTTGCTCATGAAATCCGCGTTTTGATTTAGGCACAGATATAGAGTGGGGGAAATTTTTAACAGTGGATTCAGCTAGACGGGTGTTTTTCGTGAAAGATTGGCGAGGGGGCACCAGGGATTGGAGTTCAGACGAGCACCTGCCATGAAAATAACGATAAAACAAGGATAGGCTTGCAACGTCTCTTCTGTGGGAGAGGGGTTGCAGGGTAGAGAAAAGGGCATCTCCCACTAAACCACGAAGTCTATTTTGTACTCTGTCAAGGCATGATAGGCTGTTTTTGGCAGCTCCTGCCCAGATATGGCAACAGTATTCCATCCTTGGCCGTACTTGGCTTTTATATAGATAGAGAATTGCATCAGTAGTGAGATATCTTCTGGAGCGGTAGAAGGATCCCACCATCTTTCCTGCGACCTTGGCAACAGACTTGATGTACGTGTTCCATTTCAGATCAGGAGTAAAGGTCAAACCCAGAAGCTTGTCAAAACACGGGGCCTCACCCAGACGAGAGCCATCCATCACAATTGATGCCAGCTGGGGATCAGAGCGTTGATGATGTAAGGATAGGAGTTTGGTTTTGGATGCATTAAAGGTAACTAGCCACATCTTCCCCCACTGAACCACGCGCTCGAGATCAGAGGAGAGAGAATCCGAGAGAACTTCGTCATTTACAGCCTTTGATGTGTTGCTGTAGATGGTCGTGTCATCAGCATAGATGTCAACGAATGATTTAAGTATGTGTTTAGGGAGGTCATTGATGTAGATCAGGAAGAGAGTTGGGCCCAGGATTGACCCCTGAGGGACTCCAGCATTTATATTGCAGGCCTCCGATTTTTGTCCATCTACCACTACTCTTATGAGCCTATCAGAGAGAAATTCTTTAATGATTGAGAAAACATTTCCAGTTATACCGTAGCTGGAAATCTTGTGAAGTAGACCCTTATGCCATACTTTGTCAAAGGCCTTTGATATGTCGAGAGCAATTGCCCTAGAAAGGAAGCCTTTGTCAAGAGATTCACTAATCCTGTGTGATATAACCGTCAGCACATCTGCGGTAGATCTTGCAGAGCGGAAACCATATTGTGTGTCACTAAGAAGGTTATTCCTGCTGAGGTGGTTTACTATTTCTCTATTTAATATTGATTCCAGTAACTTACTCATAACACAGAGAAGACTTATTGGTCTGTATTGAGAGGGAGATGACTTATCACCTGAATTCTTAAATACAGGGCAAACTGATGAGGTCTTCCAGGGGGTTGGAAAGCACTTCTCCTTAAGGCAGCGCTTAAATAGTTTCGTAAGTATGGGAGCAAGTTCTGGTTGAAGCTTTTTTAACACCATAATTGGGATGCCATCAGGGCCAGTTGCTTTACTGGAATCTAGGTTCTTGATTAGCTTGGCGACCTCATGCACGGATATTTGTATGTTACCTAGCTTGTTCTGTGTTATAGGAGGAAATATGGGGAGTTGATGGCCTTCGTCGCATAGGGTAGAATTAGCTGCAAAGTTCTTTGCAAATAGTTTGGCCTTGTCTGATGCTGACGAGATAACCTCTGGTCCATTGATAATGGTTGGGATAGAACGCACACTTCTGTTCAAGATCCTATTTGTTATTTGCCAAAACTGGTGGGAACCAAGCCGCTGATCAGCTACCTTGGATTTAACAGACTGGGCATATAGCTCTCTTGCATTTTTTATTACTCTTTTACAGTGGTTGCTGGCAGTCCTGTAAGCAGCTTTAGTCTCAGTGCATCTATTACGTTGGTAGAAAAATGCTATTTTTACATCTCCAATTATTCTCAAAATGTGTTGGAGATGTAAAAATAGCATTTTCGTAGTTCATTTGAAGTGTTTCCAAGGGGTGGAAACGTGTAATATATATATATATATATATATATATATATATATATATATATATATATATATAATGTTACCATATATATATATATATATATTAGTGGTTGAGAAGGTTTCTTGCAGTTATCAAAAGAGTAGGTAGGCTCTGCCTATCGCCTAACTTCCATACTTACCCCATTGTCTATTAACCAATCTTTAATCTACAGGCTTAGTATGCTTTCGTTCTGTCAGCTTTGATGAAAGATTCCCGAGTTAGACAGAAAGATTCTATTTGAAATTCCACGCAAATTTCCGAGTTTGACAAAAAGATTCCGAGTTTGAAAGAAACAATCGCGAGTTCAACAAGATACACATGAAGAAGGTCAAAAGTTACATCGGTTGAAACATTTTGAAAGTAACACTTAAGATGAGAACAATAGTTTGAACAATCCAAATAATACGAATAATCACTCCCCATCTAAAAAATTCAGAAACATAATTTGTCGCTTTGTAAATAAGAAACAAAACAAAAAAATGGTTGTTTGTGTAACTTTCTTTTTAAATGGGTCGTCAGCCAGGTCAGAAAATCTGGATGCAAACCATTTTTTGTAAAATGATCTCCATTTTATAGTTGATGATTTGTAAATGCAGAGCAGCGTGTCATGTTGAGGCACAAAGTAACTACAGTTATTACCTTAGAAAGGATTCACGAGCAGTTAATTATTTTCTGGTAACTTGACAACTCATGTGCTGGATTACAAACCTTTCATCTTATTTTGGTGGATATTGGCAAAATGAAACTTGTATTTCTGACGAACGATATCTGATTCACTAATATAGTATTTCTGTTTTTTTTTGGTTTAAAAACAAAAAACTTGACCTGAGATTTATTTTTTTTTACTCTTTTTTTACTCCAAACAAGGCATATTGCTACTTGGAACATAAGAGGCTACTATTTGGGATCGTGTCTAACAGGTAGCTGTTGGGAGTTGAGCAGCGAGATGTCTGTTCATATTACATTTAAACTTCAATATGTTAATACATCAAGGAAAGTAGGAAACAGAAATGGAATTCCAAAGTCTAACAGTGTGAAGAAACTATTATAGTAGAAAGCTTTTCGACATTTAGGAACCTCAACATTGAAGGGATGGGATTTTGCTGCCTGTTGGTTTAGTAGGGAGTATGTATGTCAAGTCGGCACAAGTGCTATTGGTTCATCAGACATCATTTCATTAAAATACTTATAAAACAGAGACAGAAATACGACATTGCAGCAATGGGACCGAGATTGGGGTTTGGCCAAGAGTAATGAAGCTAATAGATTTGAGACTTATTTTTGAACCCTATCTAAGAATAAAAGACTAGTGCACCAGCCTAGATGCGGCAACAAAATTTCATGCATGGGCGAATTATGGATTTGTAAAGATATATAGAATGCTTTCTGGCATGAGTAATTTTCGAGCATAGTAGAAGGAACCCATTTTCTTTTCAGCAGCCTTGGTAATACCCTCAAAAGGTATAATTACTGAGGAGTTTGAAAGATGTGCTCTCAGGTAGGATGTTATTTGTCATGGCAACCGGTGGTTGAGAAGATTTTTGTAGTTGTTAAAGGAAAGAAGTTTAGTCTTAGTAACATTAAATGTTACTATCCATTTAAGGCCCTATTCCACTCAGACTCAAAGTCATTTTCTAGGTTCTCTGCCATTGCATTGGAGATGTGTACATTCGTTTTTTTTTCCTCATCTATTAAAGAGCATGGTGTCATTAGCAAATATGCCCATCTTACTGTCCCACTATCAACCTAGATTTTCCCCTGTAAATTTCGCCACTATCACAGTAGCCCCTTACATATCAATGGCAATGAGCCTTGCTTGGAGTAAAAAAAACAAAAAAACTTTAATTATATGATGTGATGATGATTACTCTCTTGAGGTCGAGTTTGATTTCAAGCCTCATCATCACTGAACTAGGTTACTCCTTAGTAATACTCCCTGACACCTCCAAGATGTGTTTGAGTGTCACAGAAAAGGCGATTTCAAAATTTAACGAGTGATGATCTTTTTTCTACAGACTCTACATCCATTTTCTTACAGAATAGATATTGCTCATCTCTCTCTATTCTATTGTTTTTTTTTAATAGAAGTTCTTGCTGTGAATGTCTTCCAAGGAGGAACCAGAGATTATAGCTCAATCGAACACGGATGAGGTTCAACCTAATGTTTCTCATTGTAAGACATTTACAGAAAGAACTCATTTTATTATCACAGCTGAAAATACATTTCCCTTCTATCTCAATATCAGACAAAATTTCTCATTTTTCTACTTTCAATTTCAAAGACCTTTTCATTCTTTCTCTGTGTGTTTTGCCTATTTTGGTTAGATGACCCCAGTCTTTGATTTGGCGGGGATTCCTTGAAGACATATACTATGCAAATATTCATTCTTCACTTTGCAATTATGGAATGCGATGACATATATCGCATTCTCTTTGGGTATTTTTTGTCTGATACTGTTTTGGTAAAGCATAAAATCAATTATGTGAGGAATGTCGGCAATTGATAATTCTTTGTTGGACATCTCCAAACATCTATATAATTCCCAAATCAATTTCGAAAGCTAGTGGGAAATGATTTCTTCTCTTTCTGACACCTCCTTTCTCAGAGAAGAGATGTTGCGAGTGTCTCTCTAATCTGTTCTTATTTTCATAGAAGGTGCTTCAACATTTGTGTCTTTATTATAAGACATTCACATCAAGAACTTATCTCTCTGTCACAACAACAACAAAAAAAAAGGATTTCTTCTTTTATATGTTTAACATAAGACAGAATTTCTATGGATAAAGTTTCTTTTTTAATGGATTCCCATCTGTTGAACACATTACCACGGAGCGAACTATAAGTGGAACATATGAACTGCTATACACTTATTGAAAGATCCAAAAGGAGATAAAAAGCAAAATAAAGAAAATAGCTATGTTTATGGAAATACAAAGAGACACGCCCATCCAATCAACGAGACCAGACGTGATAATAAGCAAAAAAAAAAAAAAAAAACCTGTTAAATAGTAAAGTTTGCCATGCATGCATCACAGGGTGGACATCGAAGCAAAAGAACCAAGCAAATACATTTTGACAAATAACTAAGGAAAATATGTAATACCAATAATAGTAGAAGCATTTGGAACATTTCAAAAAAACCTAGAAGGATTTGGAATTAAAAGAAGGATAGACATTATAGAAATCACTGATGAAAACAGGTGGAGTAGTAAGAAAAACTCTCGAGTGCTGAAACCAACTAACATAAACAGATAATGTTGACAGATCAGAGATTAACTGAAATAGAATGTAATTATATAAACGCAACTAGATGCACAGAATTATTAGATGGAAACAAGGAAACTGAAACTATCAGACCTCTCCCCTTACACACACACGCACCCCCACACACACACACACACACACAAACACACACACACATGTTATGGCACCAATACCTGATAGTGCGAGGAAAAAATGATCAAGATGAATGGAAATGCTGAGGTGTGATAGAACTATCCAGAACTATACTGGAAGGTCTTGGGGGGTACTGAAATTCTGAGGAGGCTTATTGCTAATCAAATTCCATCAAAAGTCAACAACTGCTATCAGTGAGAAGTTAATGGTAAATGACTGATACGATAATGCAAAATCATTTGCAATGGTCACTGAAAGAATTGGGGAGTACTGGAAATCTGAGGAGCATCGTTGTCACTCAGACTCCAAGGAACACGATCTGTTGTCATTAGTAAGCAATTATTGGTAAGGATTGTGTAAGAACTCTTATTAAGTCAACTTGATAATGTCAGGTAAAAGTTTGTTATTATGAAAAGAACTAAAATGAATTAAATTTGCGATGACATCAGCACATTCATGCCTGTTTATCAAAATAAAAAGAAAATGGGATTTCATTTTGTTCCATAGGCCATGAAAAATGTCGGCCTCTTTAACAATTACATATTTCACCTGACTGTAAAATGAAAAGTTGGTGGCACTGGATGAAAAGGTTTTTTTTTTTCAAAATTGATAACATCAGCAAACACTGGCTGTAAACTTTCCATTACTTTATAAATCATGTCATCTTTTTTTCTTCCTCCCATTAACACCCCAGTCAGTTATTATTTTTATCTTTATTTTTTTTTTACTCATGTCTTATCAAAAAGATGGCTACGATGAAACAGAGCAGAACATACAAGCGTGCAAAAGAGGAAGAAAAGAAAAAACCTGTTTTTCAGTTCTGCTTCGTTTCAGAGGAACCAGGCTTGCGTTCTCCATAAGAAAAAGGGCTAATGTCAAGGATCAAAAAGTTGTATTTTTTTAGCTTTATTCGATTGATTAAACTGCATCTCATTCCCCCACCCTCATCTGTTCTCATTCATGCTAACTCAGCAAGTTTTTTTTTTTTTATCAGACACTTTGCTCTTCAATCTAATATGCTACGTTTTTTCCTCTCTTGTGTGTAGGATGTTTTTTGTCTTTCTCTGAAGACCATGAAGTATTATGCATATTTATTTATAATTAGGTGCGCTAGGCTCCACTATGCTAGGATCCAGTTCACAAACTTCTGTCAGCTGGAATTTGCCATCACCATTTTCGTTTTTTTTTTTAATAAGAGTTCTTTACAAATAAAGCAATAATAAAAGTGGTCGATTTCACGCTTAAAGAAAACACAAAAGGGAAAGTGCCACCTAACGCCAACCCAACTCTTGATCCTTGGCTCTAAATACACACATAAAATATACTTGATTAAATGATGTCGGGTTCATTCAAGCTAGTATACCTCTAAACAGGCGTGACAGGCAATCATGAATAAACGTTTATTCTTAAAAAAAAAAAGAGATGGCTAAACAAGTTTTATAATCAATCTGTTAGTTTGTTAATTTTATGTGTAAGTTAGAAGAAACTGTTGCTAAATGCTTCATCAGACAGAAGCTTTGTCACACCAGGGCCAGAATCAAAACGGGAACAGGAAGCTAAAATGATTTTACAGGGAGCAATTTGGTTTTCGCATGCAGAAGTTGGGGTTAATGCTGAAAGAAAGAAGTATGGAGTATACGCACAAGACTGAGATAAGTGTACTATTTATGTTGAATTAAATAGAACAATGACAAAGAAAGTCCTTATTCCAGCCTTGTATGTGTGTCATGCACCTCTTTCTTCCAGCATTAACCCCAACTTCAGCAAGCAAGAACGAATCGCTCTCTGTCAAATCATTTCATTTTGCAAAACTGATTTTGTTTGTGACTTTTGAAGTCCTACTATAATTACAGAAAGTTCTTTTATGGCCAAGAATAGACGGCTCTTAGAAAGTTCAAATAGGTAGCCATATTCAGTAAAGGAGAAGAGAGTTCTAACTTGTTGACAACTAGATGTCCTATTAAAAAAAGAGGAAAAACGTTTTTTTTTGCATTCAGCACGAAAAATAGGGTGTCCAGTGATTGGTCAAGGAGGAACGCCTTGGCCAATTGAACAGGTCCCTTTTTTTAGAATAGAAGTGGGCAAAAAAGAGAATTATTTATGGCTGAAAGATAAGTAAACCTTTTTTATAAAACATCTGAAAAAGACCTCATATGAAAACCATATTTTAGAGTCGAAAATTACTTGCCTAAAAAAATGCCAACGTGTCTGCATGTCTTGTAGGATTTGACTGCTGGATGATAGAAAAACAAAACAAAATGGCGTCAGTGAAAAGAGGATGTTGTCAATTGTGCAGCATTGTGATGATGGGACAGAGGCTGGACTTTGGCAGACAGTATGGTAGAGGAGTTTCTTCTTTTTTTTTTTTGCAAGAGAGCGAAAGACTAGTGGTTGGTGCACTAGGCCAGGTGTGACAACAATACAAGTGAATGGTGGCCTTGTAGCGATTTAAGATACTCAGATGTGAAAGAAGTTTTCTAGCTCTGTAGAGGCAGCCCATTCCCTCTTTCCTGTCTTGATGTAGCCTGTACCTTTGATAGCCTCTTCCGAAAAAGGAAGTTTCTAGGGAATATCAAATTCACAAGTGATGCACTGTTGTATGTGTATCCTACTCAGATAAGATAATTTTAATTATCTATTTTTGCAGTTTTTGTGTGGGAAGATGTCACCTGATATTCCCAAACGGTCATCCAACTAGTAAGTGTTGTTTATATTAGAAAATTAACCAGAATTGGAAAAATCCAAATCATTATCAGAATCAGAAAATTTTCAGCTTAATTACCGATTCAAAAATTAAAATTTCTGTGGAAAGAACTCCTTTGCAATTGCTTCTCACTCATGGAACATATTAATATTGGACTGCTTCCTTGCTGATTACAATTTGATCATCTCCAAATCCAATGTTAACAAATAATTGTTCCAATAAGCAATAAAATGCAGTTCATACCATTGATCAATGTTAGTACTATCATAGTGCTCTTTATCTTATGGTTGACAATCATTCTTATCTCGTTAACCCTTACCTGTGAGTGATACTTGCCCTTGATAAGTAATGATTCCAATGTTAAAAAACAAAAGCTTTGCAATTTGAGTTAAAAAATGCATTGATATAAAAACTGCCATTGCTTGACTATAAAGTTTTGATCATACAGAATATTTATCATTCAGCATCAATTGTCGACTTAATTAAATCAATCAATTTTTATCCAGTTTCAACTTTTGCAAAGTCAGGCATGCAAATAGATTGTGGTTTACACAATATCGGTGGAGTTCTGCGATTCTGTGCTCATGTCCTGCATGGTGTTATTTTCAGTTTTCCTTCTTTTAGATTAGTTGCTCTAAACAAGATTGAAACTTTATTTTATCTCACTCTTTCAACAATAACCAGGGAAACAACAGATTGATTGATACGTTTTTCAAGAGTATTAGCTATAAAGTGATGCAACGGCTTTGACAAAGCTCGAACACTGTACACCAGCCCCGCATTTTCGATATTAACCACTGCAGCATCATCACTTTGACATTATATTTATCTGTTTGAAATTTTGTGAGTGGTAAAACAAAACAAAATGGCGTTAAAAGATGAGAAAAGGCTATTTTTCTTTCCTTGATTATTTTCAACTGACATGAATTGTAAACAGAGTTGATGAATTTTGTTAGGCGTTTAGGTTACGTTTGACGAAAGGAAGCGCGAGTTCGCCTTCGTGGTTGCAGCATAAACAGGTGTTGGATGTATCCGGTTCGTCCGTTGACTTCAATTGGTAAACTCATCTTCGAAAAATGGTGCTAGTTATTTTCACGGAATTTCATGGATAAACAGTTCCTAGTTTATTATCGGCACGAGTCTGGTTCAGAGACGCTGAAAAAGAAAGATAAATGTACATCGTTATAATTATCACGAAATGTTCTTTACATACATCCTTACATTATATATATATATATATATATATATATATATATATATATATACACACACACATATATATATATACACACACACACACACACACACACACACACACATATATATATATATATATATATATATATATATATATATATACAGTCCAGGTTAAGAATGCATTTGTAGGATAAAAATCCAGAGAATACCCACCGGGTTTATGTAACAGTGCTCAAAATTATAATAGAGCTATTCGTATTTATTTATGAAGACATGACTAGACTTTGCTATACTAGCACGTATATCTTTTCATTTAAGTGCTCATATTGGAAAATGAACAGAAAAACCTTTCGCCTGATGAGATCGTAGTTATTAATAATATAGATAGAAACATTACCTTACTAGTGTCTCCCAGCTTGTACATATATATATATATATATATATATATATATATATATATATATATATATATATATGTAATGTTGTTGACATTCAACAAGAAAGCCTATATAAATAAAGAATATTAAGCTAAGTTTCAGTGATCAAGTTTTTCTTCATTTTTCTTTTCATTTTTTCTCCAAATCCCAAGTGACAGATCGTTTTGACCATAGATGAACAACAAAAATGAATTCCTGATTTTCCGAATACTCTTCAGAAATCTTCCTGCATTCAGTCAATAACATCACAATATCTTTTGTTTTCATTTTCTTAATGTTTCCTGATATAGACTTTTTAGAATGAGATCCAAGTGTTTACTCATTTATTGAAAAAAATTGATGATGAATTTATCGTCTCTAATCCATTAGCAACACACCCATCGTTTTTCAGAATGAATTAGCATTCCTGTATAATTTTGCCCTAACATCTAACGTTATTGTAATTTCTATTCCTGTTTTAATCGTGTACAAGCGACTCTATAAGTCACTCCGTCGGTCCATCTGTCGGTCGGTCGGTCTGTCCGTAACACTTTTGTGTTTAGTATTTTTGGTTAAGATCAAAGGTCTGCTGTTAATAGATGCTCTTCTTAGCTTTTTAAGCTTTTCTTAGCCTTTTGGCCAAGATTAAAGTGCAGTATCTGTTCCGGCAGATACTGCAAGCAAAGACCATATGTGGGGGCAGCCCCACATATAAGACCTTAGTCAATGTAGGGGCAACCCTTCATACCAATTGTCACTATCCAGCTCCCCTACTCCCCGGGAAGTTGGTGCACATTTCCCCTTCACTCCTCACATAAACAATCGGCCTTGTGCCTAATTTGCTCGGTGGGGAGCAAATAAATACCAACCCGACATATAAGACCTTGGTCAATGTAGGGGTAACCCTTCATACCAATTGTTACTATCCAGCTCCCCTACTCCCCGGGGTGTTTGTCTTCATTTCCCCTTCACTCCTCACATTAAAAATAGGCCTTGTGCCTAATTTGCTCGATGGCGGAGCAAATAAATACCCTTTTCTTGTCCTTTTGGCGAAGATCAAAGTGTAGTATCTGTTCTTACTACATTCTGTACTTATATTTGTAACCTTGTGATATAAAGTGGGGGATCACTTTTCTGTATTAATTTAATGTAAAATGATTACCCCTTTTACAACCAGTCAGTCTCAATGCCATTCAAGTCATTCTCCAGATCATTCAAGCTGTTTTTGAAGGATTCCAGTTATTTTTTAAGCATTCAAGTCATTCTTAAGGTCATTCAATTCATCCTTAAGTTCATTAAAGTCATTCTAAGTCATTTACTTTTTATCTATTTAAGTCATTTCAGCCAATTTTTCGGTCATTTTAGTTTATCTTTAAGAATTTCATGTCAATCCTACATTCACGCATTCATTCATTACACGAGAGCATGCGACTAATGGCTATCGGACTTGTTTTTATTCCTATAATTTTCAAACTATAAATAAAATATAGAAAATTACATTTTTCCTTTCTATGGATGACCGACACAAATAAAGACGCCATAATATTATTATAACTTTCTTTGATCAAAACGAAAGATACTTGTCCAACTATTTTAGGCAATGCGGTTCCGAAATGTAGTTATGGAGGCGTTTGGGAACAAAGAAGCAGACAGACAGAAATTACAATTATTTCTATATAGATACACATTCAAAGAAACGAACAAAAAATTACTTCCGGTTTTCACTAAACAAAGAAAGTAACTCCGTGACAGCTTGATAGTCTACGTCACTCATCACCAACGTCTGAGGGAGAAGACGTCACGTTTGTTGTCCAAAGACATTCAAGAAAGTGATGAATTTGCTTATACATTTCAAGGTAAAAATCATATTTGATCTGTTGTATCTAAGTCAACTAAGATGGTCGAATGGATAGAAATATTTTATCAAAGGAGTCAAATGTTTGAAAGATATATAAAGTGTTGAATAGCAGGGAATAAAATTACCGATGAATAATGTTTTGTTTGAGCTGGACTGAAACGATGACATTCATTTGATTGACAAAGAATAAATGCACAAGCGATTGCCATTTAAAAGGGGAAAAAGTCAGTCAGAATTTAGAGGGTTATGTACAAAAAGAAACAATACTGAGGAAAACCCGTGGAGGTCCGACCAGCGCCTGTCAAAGGCCGCCTCGAAGCTCTGTAGTGTGAACTGGTTTACGACCTCATCGGGTAGTTGATTCCAGAGAGGTGGACATATCGACACGTTATTTTGAGGGGATAACAAATACTTATACATGAGGGGGCTTCAAACGACGAGAGGAGTCAATGTTCCATTGATGGAGAGTTAAACAAACGTTCTTTGATTGGTTAGTTGTTTTTGTTTTACGGCATATCAACCCTTTGCAGGTTATTTAATGCCGAATCTAAAGATTTTGAAGAAATTTTTTTTAATAGAATATATTTGTTGTTTTCAAGTTGGTTTCTATTTAACCCATAGTTGGGACCCTAACAGGTACTACCTCTCTGGGTCAGAGTGGACCTGGAAGCAATGGTAATTAAAGGGTGGCTCCATACTCCCCAAAGCCCGCAAGCTGGGGCCTCACCACTGGATATAGTTTAAGGTCATGTCCAGGATCAAACGTTCTTTGGTGAAGAAGAGGACGAGTGAGTATAATAGAAATAGTATATATAATAGACAAAGTCTGTAAATACGTAAAAGTTGCAGAAACATCTAACAATTGCAGTAACAACCGGGACAAATTCACATGTTTTTTCGAAAGATGACGTCACACAAAGTTACATTTCATATGACATTTATTCACACACTGTGTTACCATTTCATTTGACTTCACATTTTGGATCTTGATTTCACCGGCTTTCACGGTGTCTCCTCCCCGGCTTCTAGTCTGACTTCTTCGACTGACTTTCAACTACCAACTGGCGTCCGTGAATATATTGAAAACTGGCGTCCGTGAATATATTGAACTAATTCTTTGTGATTTTGTACATCCGCAAAGAATCCTATCAGCTGACATCTATATCACATATTTAGGTATTATTATTGTTAACGCACATTCCTTTTTCTGAAAACATATTTGTTTTTATTTATCTAAAATTCCTTCTTGTTATTGTTTATATAATCTAGTCAAGTTAAATTCCTAAAACGTCATTTAACTATATTTGTCCTTGAATTGCATTTTTATCTTTAAAACGAATCTAATTCAAACTACACGATAATAATAATAATCTTCTTTCTCAGATAATTCGGCAATACACCGGATATGCTAATATACAAAAGCTCAAATGAGACTTTATATCGAATATTGCGTTCATTAAAATTACTGCACTTGTACTGCCGTCAACGAAAATACGTTCGCCTTATCCAACTAGCAGTAAAATCTCACACCTCCACTTTGGAGATCCTTAAATCTTGAAAGATTTTCTTATATCTTAGCTTCTTTCCTCACCTGCTTGCCTTTAGAATCCCCTTTTTTGTCACTATTTCCCCATCTGTACCAACATGCAAAAATTTAAATGCAATGTGAACGAATATCTTGTTGTCCGACTTCCTATTAAGGTTGCTCTTTTACAAATCTGGTCCCTATCAAAGTATCCCTCTATGTATAAACTGCAATATGCTTTGTTTAGGCTGAATAAAAGAAATCTTTTTACAGCTCTGGCAGAACTCAAACAAAGTGTTTTTCCCTCGGCAACAAAATCAAGATGAATATAGGCCATTGTTGAGGTGGCTTGTTCCCTGTTGATCGAGGCAGGTCTCTTGTCCTGTGCATTTCTAGGAGGTTCACCCTCCCAAACTTTTGAGTGAATTTATTATTTATTAGTTATTACTTGCTGCCTAAGGCACCTTGACTGAAGAATGTCGAAGGGGCTGCCCATGCAATATGTAGTAAGCCAGAGTGCTCCTTCTTTATGGACACTAATTTGACTTTCCCACCTTTTGCCCTTGTGTCACGTCATATTGCGGTGGAAAGGGAGTAAATAACTGATTTCTGGTGGGGCCTCTCGATGCCATACTAGTGGGTAATTGTTACAGCTTTACCTTATCATGTGCTACAAAAAAAAAAAAATTCCTCTCTTTCTCTCTCTTACTGTCCCTCTCTGTCCTACTCTAACCAAGTCTGTCGACCTGTTCCACAAACCCCAAAAACTCAACATGAAATATCTAAAAAAAAAAACACGAATAAACCTAGAACTCCATCCTCCAACCTAGACCCCTACTACCATGTCTCCTTCTCCAACATCAGGGGTCTACGTTCCAACCTTCCAGAGGTTGAAACACAATTACAGGAGACGAAACAGGACTTACTCTTTCTAAGCGAAACTGGTATAGGGCCGACCACTTCCCTAGATGAGTTCATAATAAAAGGATACTCTAACTTAACATCTAAATCTGACCCCCAAGATCGCCATGGACATGGAATATGCACCTACATTAAAGATGGCTTCCTGTATGGTAGAGATATCTCCAGAGAAGACCCTAATTTACCTTATATGTGCTTCCGGGTTGCACTTTCTTACACCACCACATTCATATTTGCCCTCTATCGCCCCCACAACAGCGGGGTTACTGTCAAGAGTTGATCTGAGAAAATTTACCTCATCCTGTCTGCTCATCCTTCGGCTACCATTCATATTTGCGGTGACTTCAATGTCCATAATGTGGAATGGCTGACCCACTCAAATAAGACAGATGATGAGGGAAGGTTCTGTTATGATTTTGCCATTGCCTATGACCTCACTCAGATTGTTCACGAACCCACCCGTGTGTCGATACTATTGCATGCATGCCTTCTAGATCTTTTTCTCACAGCTTCCCCTGAGCTATGTTCATGTTCCGTCCTACCTCCCCTGGGATCCTCTGATCACACAGTTGTATCAGTTAAGATAAAAATGAAATACAATAAGTTTTCAGATGTACCTCTCCACCGTACTGTATATAGATACTCTGTGGCTGATTGGGATAGCGTTCGTACATTCATATCTGATCTACCTCTGCATTCCATGTTTAAAAAGGATGTGTCCTCTATAGTATCAGACCTGGTTAATTGCAGGCCTAGACCGATTCATACTATCCAAAAAAATTCCAACAAAAACCTAACAGCCAGCCATGGTTCTCCCCAGAATGTGCTGCTGCTATTGCACACAGAAATCACTTTTTTCATAGCTACCAACGTAATAGATGTACTGAGACTAAAGCTGCCTTCAGGACTGCCAGCAACCACTGTAAAAGAGTAATAAAAAACGCAAGAGAGCTATATGCTCAGTCCATCAAATCCAAAGTAGCTGAGATGTATATATTAGTATTGAAATTATACCCATATGTATATATTAGTGTTGAAATTATATCCATATGTATATATTAGTGTTGAAATTATATCCATATGTATATATTAGTGTTGGAATTATATCCATATGTATATATTAGTGTTGAAATTATATACATATGTATATATTAGTGTTCAAATTATATACATATGTATATATTAGTGTTGAAATTATATACATATGTATATATTAGTGTTGAAATTATACCCATATGTATATATTAGTGTTGAAATTATATACATATGTATATATTAGTGTTGAAATTATATCCATATGCATAGATTAGTGTTGAAATTATATACATATGTATATATTAGTGTTCAAATTATATACATATGTATATATTAGTGTTGAAATTATATACATGTGTATATATTAGTGTTGAAATTATATACATATGTATATATTAGTGTTCAAATTATATACATATGTATATATTAGTGTTGAAATTATATACATAAGTATATATTAGTGTTGAAATTATATCCATATGCATAGATTAGTGTTGAAATTATATACATAGATTAGTGTTGAAATTATATACATAGATTAGTGTTGAAATTATATACATATGTATATATTAGGGTTGAAATTATATACATATGTATATATTAGTGTTGAAATTATATACATATGTATATATTAGGGTTGAAATTATATACATAAGTATATATTAGTGTTGAAATTATATCCATATGCATAGATTAGTGTTGAAATTATATACATATGTATATATTACTGTTGAAATTATACCCATATGTACCTATTAGTGTTGAAATGCTAAATCAGAATCGGGAAACAGAACTTTTTTGGGTATTAGAATCGGCATCAGAATTGGAAAAATGTGGCTATTTACCTATGACTAACACCATTCTTTTTATTGGTTTTATTTAATTTTTTAAACATAATTTTCCATGTGTTAATGATGAAAAAAGAAATATCATTGATTTTTAAACTGCCATTAAAACTAAAATCTATAGATCAGAAGTGTATTTTTGCATTTGCAAAAATATATATTGCACAGAGTTTGGTAGTAATCCGGCCTCCGACCTCCAACAAAAACGACTCTATACTAAGAAATTTGTAAAGAATCAGAATCGAAATTTGTAATTATATCGAAATCGGGAATTTAGAACAGAGTCGGTTATTGTATTTGAATCGTGCCACCATTACATATAAGTGTACGCGATAGACTTGACATAATACATTACTAATCAGATTATGGTTGATGAGTTTTAAAATGTTTTTGTTAAGGTTTTCTTTTCATGCTTTAGATCTGCAAGTTTGACTTTGAGTTGATTACGAAACTGCATGCAAAACAATCGTGCATTTTTGCATCTTTCTATGCAACGTATAATTACCTGGTGATTGTTTACAAAACTCTTTTCCACTTTGCCCACATTTTTGTCAGCTAAAAGTGATACTTTATGAACTAGCTTTCCCTACCCGGCATTGCCCATTAGTATTATTATTTGCAATTTGTTTGGGAATATTTTTATACCAAATTTGACCATTTGTTTTTGAAAAAGTATTTTTGTAACTCTCTATTAAAGGATACAGAGTTTTTTTTTTTTAAGTTGGCGCCTGTATCAAAATAATTCTGGTCCGGACAAAGTATTTTCTGCAAGGAATAAATCCAATTACATTTTATTATTCTTAAAAACATGCTGCAACACCCAGGGAAAGAACTCACAGGCAAAAATCCAGTATTAATTTTGTATAAAAAACGTTATTAAAAAATCGAGAAGGAGACTAACTTTATTTTATATATTAGATGCTTGATAAAAATGAACTACAAAATTCAACTGACTATTTCTCTATGCATTTATCTGTACAAGCTATCTTGAAAATGATGCGCGATTAGAAGAACTGATTTTGCTGAATTCAAAACCTATTAATCGTATTGTATTTAAGTATGAACAGATATCATTGTGAAATGTATTAAGTCCAAAGATGTCTTTCTGGCTATGGGTGTAAAATAGCAAGTTGTCTTCAATTAACGATAGCAAATGAATCGTTTATAATAGGAAATTGTCGTCGGTCATTAAATAGCTCTAAAATAGTTGATACGCAATATAAAAGACAAAAAAATTACACTTTGTGATCTTTCTTGTTTTAAGATTTTGGTTAGGTTTGACATAAAGATCGAGTTACAAATGTATCAAGTACTCCCATTTATTTATACCAAAGAAGAAACATTCACTTGGGCAGAGCAAAACCTTGCAGGAAACGACTGCTCTACTCCATCTTTATCCCCACCTCGACCTTACCTCCCGTCAGGCTTAGTAAGCTATTGACTTTATCATCTGGTTGTACATCTGTTATTTTTAAAATTTAGTAGAAGCAATATATATATATATATATATATATATATATATATATATATATATATATATGTGTGTGTGTGTGAATATATATGTGTGTGTGTGAATATATGTGTGTGTGTGTGTGTGAATATATATGTGTGTGTGTGTGTGTGTGTGAATATATATATATGTGTGTGTGTGTGTGAATATATATATATGTGTGTGTGTGTGTGAATATATATATATGTGTGTGTGTGTGTGAATATATATATATGTGTGTGTGTGTGTGAATATATATATGTGTGTGTGTGTGTGTGAATATATATATATATGTGTGTGTGTGTGTGTGAATATATATATATGTGTGTGTGTGTGTGAATATATATATATATATGTGTGTGTGTGTGTGTGTGAATATATATATATATATATGTGTGTGTGTGTGTGAATATATATATATATGTGTGTGTGCGTGTGTATATATGTGTATGTATATATATATATATATATGTGTGTGTGTATATATCTATCTACCTATATATATATATATATATATATATATATATATATATATATATATATATATATATATATATATATATACGTATACACACTGATTTTTTGGCCCCCCCACATAGGTGTGGGTGTGTGCGTCATTATCCGACACCTCCTCCTTTATTTTAAAGAGTTCTGCTGTAATACCTTAAAGAATATATCTTACATCTGCAAAATTTTTATCAACCATTCTTATCCAACAGAAGGCGTGAAAATCTTTTTTAAATGGGACAACCGTTCCTCACACTGCTCCCCATCCCCTTGTCTTTAAAGATCAACAACCAAGTTGAACAGTTCTCGGTTGGAATCGTCTTTGGACGATGACGTCAAAATTAAATGTGCATGAATCAGTTACAAGATGTTGACTTCGGTTTTGTTTGCGTTGGTATTATTAAATACTAATAGGAGAGACCATGTGAAGGTTGCCAACATTTCTAACAAAAATGATTCTATGAACCAAAAACAGCATGAACTAACAACAGATTAAAGTGATACAGGCTGAAAACATGATTATGTCGATTTAATCTAAGAAATTAATATTTTTATTTCTTTTATTGCTGGCAAGATACTCTGATCAAGATCAACTTTTTTGTCTTTAAAACTAATTTTTAGTTGCGATTGTGCTTTTAATTCAAAAAATTCAGCTTGCAAAATGATCTAATTCATAAAACTCATTCTGTTTGTATGTCTGTTTTGAGTTTTTTCATTTTCAAAGTGCATCTCCTCCGATATACAGGGTCGCAGAGCAGTGCGAAGCACATAAAATAATTGCATCTTTTGTAGACTTCTCTTTTATGGGGTTTAACTGGTAAAAATAGCTGCTAAGGGGTAAAATTGAAGAAAATTGGAACCTGTAGGATAAGTTTATTAACCATGTTCCATTCTGGTTCCATTATCTATGCCAGGTTATCTGCTAGGCTCTAATTCCTTCCACATAGACCATTCCTTCTATGTGTAATGCTGAGATCGGACCCTACTAGCCCACATTCATAGAAAGCATGGGTTCTTGGTAAAATCGGACTGCTGTCCCAACAAAAAAGATCACCATGTTCAGGTTAGCACAGATTAGCAGCTCATGGTGACAGCAACAAATTTTTTGCGAGTAAATAAATGTCAATGCTTAGAAGTCTGTCATATTTGTCACATATCATAAACAACCAATGACTTTTGCATCATTTTTAGTGCCGTAACAATTGTCACAATAATATTCGGTAATTTTTGTCTAAAATCTGTTAAAACGTTTAATTTTATTAGTGCTATTTTATTAGTGTTATTTTATTAGTGTTATTTTATTAGTGTTATTTTATTAGTGCTATTTTATTAGTGCTATTTCAACGATTTTTAGTTGTTGACCCATTTTATTAGTGCTATTTTATTAGTGTTATTTCATTTAGTGCGCTTTTATTAGTATTATATTACTAGTGTTATTTTATTTAGTGCGCTTTTATTAGCATTATTTTATTAGCATCGTTACATTTTGTGTTTTTTTTAGCTTGAGCATTTTATTAATGTTATTTTATTTAGTTTTATTTTATTTAGTGCATTTTTATTAGTGTTATTTTATTTAGTGCATTTTTATTAGCGTTATTTTATTTGGTGCGATTTTATTAGTGTTATTGTATTTAGTGCATTTTTATTCGTGTTATTTTATTTGGTGAAATTTTATTAGTGTTATTGTATTTAGTGCATTTTTATTAGTGTTATTTTATTTGGTGCGTTTTTATTAGTGTTATTTTATTTGGTGCATTTTTATTAGTGTTATTTTATTTGATGCGTTTTTATTAATGTTATTTTAGTTGTAGCTTTTTATTAGTGTTATTTTATTTGATGCATTTTTATTAGTGTTATTTTATTTGATGCGTTTTTATTAGTTGTATTTTATTTGATGCGTTTTTATTAGTGTTATTTTATTTGATGCGTTTTTATTAGTGCTATTTTAGTTGTAGCTTTTTATTAGTGAAATCATCATGATTTTATTTCTGATTAAGTTTTAAAATATGTTTTCCATTAAAATCTATTTAAAAAAGAAGCCACGTTGTCTGCTGTGAGGAAATTGCTGCAGACCATTGCAATTCTTAAAAGAGCGAATGACGAAAGGCATTGAAACGTTTTATCACATTAAATGTAAAACCCTTTTGATTATGAACATGTGTAGACAATAGCAAACTAAGTATCTTATTTTCAACCGACACCTGTTTTCTTTTATCATCCATTTTTAAAGACATTCGGCTCTTTTGGAATAGAAAGTATTCGTCGAGTTCTTCAGCTGCAGACTTATTAGAACATATGTACCGAAAATGTCAACTCAATATATTTATATGTTTAAAAAGAAAAACTCATTATATATTTATGCACAAAAAAAGAAAAGTCGTAGATATATGAAACATTGTGATATAAAAAAGTGGAGATAAAATTTAGTCTGAAGAATGCGAACATTGAAATTTGTGAAGATGCAAGTTTTGGGCGGGGGGGGCAAATTTTCCTGTGTTCATCAATCTGTTGGCCGGGTGGTTTCTTATGTTAAATTTAGAAAGTCCACTCTGTTTGGTATGTCATGCTTAGGACGGGCATATCCCTCTAAGGGACAATGTGCTCTAGGCAGTTGGTCAGTTTGTCTGTCGTAGAATGAGAAACAGTATTTTCGTTGGTCTGTCACGCTTAAGTTTGAAACAGTATTTTTTTTTGGCTTTTATGGTTTCTATCATGAAATAACATTATCGTTGGTCTTCCGTTTAAAATAGCATTTTCGTTGGTCTGTCATGATTAAGTTTGAAATAGCATTTTTATTTAACTGTCATGCCTAAGGTTGAAATAGCATTTTCGTTGATCTGCCATGCTCCGGGTTGAAATAGTATTTATGTTGATTTGCCATGCTCAAGGTTGAAATAGTATTTTCGTTGATCTGCCATGCTCAAGGTTGAAATAATATTTTCGTTGATCTACCATGCTAAAGGTTGAAATAGTATTTTCGTTGGTGAGTCATGCTTAAGTTTGAAATAGCCTTTCGATGATCTGTTATGTAATTTTCATTTGCCTGTTATGCTTAAGTTTTAAATATTTTTTCTTTAGTTTGACATGTGTAAGTTAGAAATATTATTTGGAAATTCATAGGATGCATCCCGAAAGTCATATTT
The DNA here is from genome assembly GCF_053919585.1 of Euprymna scolopes. Taxonomy (NCBI): domain Eukaryota; kingdom Metazoa; phylum Mollusca; class Cephalopoda; order Sepiida; family Sepiolidae; genus Euprymna; species Euprymna scolopes. The sequence continues at coordinate 146,958,121 of NC_136492.1, forward strand.
TATTTGAATTTGAATTCTTTTTTTTTTTTTTTGAAAAAATAATATTCATAAATTTCAGTTCACTTAACACACGTTACTTCTCGTATAAAGTTATCGAACTTTTCAAGAAGAAAAAAGTAAAACAATTTAATTTTCTATAAATCATGTCATTTATACATTGACAAAAAAAAAAAAACCAAAAAAAGACGCATACGTTTTTGTTTTTGTTTTATTTTTATTATCCGTTAAGTCATAAAATACACTTTGAAATCAACTTATCATGTCATTAAGAAACTCGCAGACCATCATGGAGATTACGCGTTGCTTTCTACACCACCTCTTCGTACTTTACGGTCAATAATAATATTCCCTGTGAAATAATAAATGTTAATACGATTAAGAAAAAAATAAATGAGTGTTCTCTCTTCTTACGTGAAAATAAAAGTCATTGAAATATTATTTCATATTCTTTAAATCAATAATACAAATGTCACTTCATTTTCAAATGGGTAAAGTCGGAATTTTTTTCCTTAGCGACATCAGATTAATCACCAATAAGATATCATTCATCTTAAAAGTGTGTGTAAGGTGATAACAGACGTGCAAATACGAATATGTTATTATTATATTGATGATAAAGGATGATCCTAAATATTTTCTCTATTTCAGGGACCTATTGGACCTATTGGACCCCCAGGTGTTCAAGGAGTTCGAGGTTATCCTGGGCCTGAAGGTTTACCCGGCCCAAAAGGAGATAAAGGACGAGCTGGTCCGCCAGGTCCTTCTGGTTTAAAAGGAAACAGAGTAAGTAAAACACATCTTTATGGTATATTTAAGAAAATAATATTTTAATAGAATAAACAATTGTGTTTATGTGATGCCCTGATTGTTAACGTTGAAGGACTGAGACATACGCATTCATACAATATGTAATCATACGATATGTAATCATACAATATGTAATCGTACAATATATAATCATACAATATGTAATCATACGATATGTAATCATACGATATGTAATCATACAATACGTAATCATACGATATGTAATCATACAATATGTAATCATACAATATGTAATCATACAATACATAATCATACGATATGTAATCATACGATATGTAATCATACAATATGTAATCATACAATATGTAATCATACAATATGTAATCATACGATATGTAATCATACAATATGTAATCATACAATATGTAATCATAAATATGTAATCATACAATATGTAATCATACAATATGTAATCATAAATATGTAATCATACAATATGTAATCATACGATATGTAATCATACAAAATACAATCATACAATATGTAATCATACAATATATAATCATACAATATGCAGTCATACAATATGTAATCATACAATATGCAATCATAGGAGAAGACATACCAAAGAAATAATTGAATATATAACATTTTAAAAATATTAGCAATGATTATGATTTGCATAAAAATAGTTTCAAATTCCAGCAACTGCAAATGAAACCAAAAAGGTAGTTACATGCAACTGCAGTCGATTTCTCAAAAGAAGTTTAGTATGAAAAATGTAAACATAGAAATTCGTGAAAACACATCTTTTTGGGGAGGGTCAGGGTTTTTAGATATATTTATAACAATATCATTTTTAAATATATGTATAACAATACCATTTTTAGATATATTCATAACAATATCATTTTTAGATATATTTACATCATTTTTAGATATATTTATTACAATATCATTTTTAGATATATTTATTACAATACCATTTTGTAGATATATTTATAACAATATGATTTTCAGATATATTTATAACAATATCATTTTCAGATATATTTATAACAATATTATTTTCAAATATATTTATAACAAGTTTTGAGAAATCAGTTTCACTTTCATGGATTATAATGCGAAGACGTAACAGCCACTGTCTAAGAGTTAAGCAATCTGTACACGGCTAAATGACGTGATCCTGATCAACATGGAATCTTAGAATATACTATAGTAATAATAAACAGGCAGAGTTAATGAGATTATGTTTTTACAGAAAGTACTGAAGTTATGATTAATTATGGCAACTGTCTGTTATCAATATTATTACTTTCATTTTGTTAAGAGTTCATATAGTGGGGAAGATCATCATAAAAAGAAACCTTTCTGCTAACAGAAAATTTGTTCAGACGTTTCCGAATATGACATTTTCTTTCAGGATTTCTTTTATATAACTTTTTAACATTTTAACATTATTTAACATTATTTTAATTAATTTAACATTTTAACATTATTTAACATTATTTTAATTAATTTAACATTTTAACATTATTTAACATTATTTTAAGTTACAAAATATTTAACTCAATGATTTCATAACATTATCATCCAACAGCTATAATCTATAATGGGTCTTTAGAAGAGTTCCATGAAATTACAAAGCACTAATATTTTGAGGAGTACCTTGCCTGTTAATCTAATGTCACTTTGTATTAATAATTTGAAACATTTTCGCAATAAATTTCCCCGGCAACCCTGATACACCATGAAATATCATGCAAATACCATGTAAATATCACGATATACCATGTAAATACCATGCAATTACTATGATATACCATGGAAATACCATGTAATTACCACGATATACCATGTAAATACCATGTAATTACTACGATATACCTTGTAAATACCATGTAATTACCACGATATAACTTGTAAATACCATGTAATTACCATGAAATATCATGTAAATACCATGTAATTACCACGATATACCATATAAATACCATATAAATATCACGATATACCATGTAAATACCATGTAAATATCACGATATACCATGTAAATACCATGTAATTACCACGATATACCATATAAATATACACCAGTTAACCCTTTATGACCTTGTTGAACTAATTCGTTCAGTCGTAAATAAATGAATATAACTGCATAAATAAAGTGGGAATTCATTCAAACACACCTTGTACGTATTAGTTCAGTATTTGAGTAGATGCCAGATATCTCCAGATTGCAACTGTCCATTACTTACATTCAGTATGCCGCCAACTGTCTCAGAGAGTGGAGGATTTCGTTTGTTGTCATAAACACACTTTTCAAGCACTATGGATAATAATCAAAGGTAATTTATGAAATGAAAAAATCCTGCGGTAGTTTAACTATTGAATTTCATATTTTCCCCCAGTTTGAAGACAATCATAGTATCATTATCCTTTAAATACACTAAAATTAACAATAAATATTTTTTAAATGATCTATATCATAATTCAGACCATGTTGTCATCTTATCATGTAATAATTTAATTCATTTTTTATATAAAAACGTTCAATTTTATACAATTTTTAAAAAAACATTTTGTAAATGTTTACTTACTTGCTTTTTTTTAAAGAAAGAATAATTCGCCCACCAAGAAATTGTAAAGAATTCTAAAATGTTCATGACATTCTATTTCTAGGGTAAAATTGGCCTTCCTGGTTTTGCTGGTGTTAATGGAATTCCTGTAAGTATCGTTTATTTTTTAACAAATTCTTCAGACATATACTTTGCAATTGCAGACTTCATGAAACATTGATTATTATGAAATAATTAAGATATTTAAAGAATCAATACAGATTGAGTTAAAAGATTAATAACTGCTTTTGTATTCTTTTCCGGCTTTGAGCATTAGACTGTCAACGTGGATTTAATAATGATCGACTTTAGAATTAAAATCACTGTATTTTATGGAGATCCCCTCAAGTGAATAAAAATAACCCAGTTTAACCTTTTAAAAGTTTAGATACTTATAATAGGTACCGTTTTTGCAAAAAAAAATATATATATTTCTTTTAACATTTTCTTACAATGTAAACACGTGAAATACACTAAATCCTTTAGACTGTATTTAAAAATGGTTATCTCTTCAGTTTCTTTTCAACCCAATTTAAAAGATGAGTCTTTGTTAAATCAAAGCAAATCTTTAAAATAAGTCTTTACTGATTTAAGATGAATCTTTCGCTAGTCTTGCTTGTTGAATAATGAATGTTTGAATGAAACACGATTTTTTTTTTCTCTTTTAAGGGTATTCCCGGTCCACAAGGTCCGCGCGGTCCAGCTGGTTTAGATGGTTGTAATGGTACCAATGTAAGTAAAATTTTGGATGTTTCAATTCATTTCAACTTTTTCCACTAAAATAATCTGTTCTTCAAGGCAAAACATGGAAGCGAATAATTAGAAAGAACTGCAAAAAATAGAATTTGGAGACAGTTGACCCACTGAACCATGAGAACTTGAGAGTTTACTTGAAAAATACTTTCAAAATGACGCTTGAATCTTGGACAAGAAACGTGCAGTTCAATGAATATAATAATAATAATAACAATAAGAAGAAGAAGAAGAAGAAGAAGAAGAAGAAGAAAAAGAAGGAGAAGAAAAAGAAGGAGAAAAAACAGTATGCAAGAAATTTTGTCTTAACTTTTTATTGAATGAATATTTGATTTTTCATATTCAAATTTATAAACCTTATTTAAGGTGCAATTTCGCATGGAAAAATATGTAATTTGTTGTTAATAGACGAATGTACATGTTGAAAATTTTCAAAAGTTATTCCCAATCGCTGGAAGACTTTTATAACTCAGCAAAATTTAAAGAAGCACTTCAGTTAGTATTTCACGTACAATACAACGATTGTGTAAACTATATATAACAAAACGAAGGTTATTTCTTTTGAAGTATTTAATGACAACTTTCTAATGAACATTAAGCATAAACTTGTTTTTACGATTCTAACAGATTTCAATCTCAAATTTATTCAATAAATACATCATGCAATATTCGGGAGTGACAGTGTGTGTCTACGGGCTTAACGACACGGATTGAAGATATGTAGGGAAAGTTCGAATTCAGTTCGTTCCACAGAAACATTTTTATCAAATCTATATTCAACATTGTGTCTATACTCCTTAAAAAGAGGCAAATAAAATAATAAAATATTTGACACAAAATATTTAATAGAGATTAGTATTTAATGCAAAAAATAAGCACAAATTTAACCATCAATTTATCATTAAACACTCATTCTAATTCAACGGGCTATAACTTTTGCCTCTTTTCTTTAAGGGGATAAAAAGTCTAGTCCTGAAAAAAATTATTATTAATGTTAATCATGACAAAATATTTGCCTGTTTTTAGTTGTAGAAGTTAAGTAACGGTGAGTCAGTACCAGGGGGGGGGGGCTGTAAACACCAGGTACTGAGAAGGGCGGTGATATCTGCAAAAACTAATGTCATCAAAATCAGATTGCTAACAACTGTAACATGAGAAGCCTTGCACTAAATACATGATTAGATCAAATGAACACTCATCCTCTTCTTTACTTGCTTGTCGGCCTTATGTGCTTACATCTTAACTGTTATGTAAAATGCATTAGAAATATTGTCGGCCACGAAAAAATTCTGTAATTTTGTAATATCTCATCCAAAATGGCGGACGACTGTGACATCAATTAATTGTCTGCTATTTTAAATCGTTAAATTTCATTAGATTTCGTTAGATTTAGGATCCATTTATAAAAAAAAGCACTGATTTACGATAAGAAACTATGTCTTTTTCTAATTTTGTTATGAAAATACAATCAGTTTTTTTTTTATAAATGGATCCGAAATATAACAATTTAAAATAACACAAAATAAATCGACCTTACAGTCGTCAACCATTTTGGATTAGAAACTACAAAGTTACTGGAAATTCTATAAATTATAAGACTTGAAGGAGGAGATTTTGTGGAGAGAGTCAATAAAAAAAATGGAACCAAAAAACTAAGACTACAGACACGCTAAGAAGAATCATCTCTTTCAGGGTCAGCTAGTGAGCTTTGACTGCACCTCTTTCATCTTAGATTTGGAGATCATATGCAGGTGCCAGTAATATGACAATGTCTAGATTATTCCAGACACTAAATTAAACAAAAATCCACTCCAAAAATTCTTCTCGTAAATTCTTTGAGATCTGTTTTAGATGCGTCTGAGCATCTTTTTAAAAGGTTCTGTCCGTCAGTCTGTTACACTTAAGTCAGTTTTGAACTAGTTTTCTATAACTAAATGTATATATCGTATAAACCATGCTTGGTAAATATGCGACCCGTGGTCCATTGTAAGCTTATTTGCTGCCTGAATAGACAACAACTGTGAAAAGAATTGGAGGGGTTGAAATATCAATATACTAGTGATGTCGGAAAAGTAGTGAGAATGTCTCATCCTCGCTTTATGAAATTCTTTTTTGACATTGAATTCACTGATTGGAAGTTTAGAACGTCATGGACATAACGTTGTTGAGTTATCAATATCTTTATTAGCAAACAAGTTGCAAGCGATGGCATTATGAAAAGACGGATTTACAAGTTACTGATCATCACTTGTCATCTCTAATAAAACTTTGAACTTCACAGAAATTTCAGCTTTACATACTAGAAATTGTTGACAATAAGAAGTGTCAAGAAAAAACATGAAAAATCTTGGAATGCTTGTTCACTTTGAACTATTGTAATTGATATGCATTGGATTTGTTGCTGTTGCGTTCAAACACAATTAAACCATTAATTTAAATTGATGTTCTATTAAAATAAAGAACACATTTATATCTCATATTAATTTCTTTCGTTATATTTTGTGTTAAACTACATATACCTTATACTTATATTCTTGAATAGGGTCAAACTCTGTCATGTGTCTAAATTAAAAGAAAAAATATCTATATTATATTCCTCTTACGCTGTCTGTCTTTTTGTCTGTTCATCCATTCAACTTTTTTCTCATAAACTACTGAGTCGATCTGGCTGAAATTATGTACGAACCTTTCTTATGATAAGGTACAGCGAACTAAGTATTGTGGTATGCGTTCGACGCACAGTTGGGATTAGTATTTAATACAAAAATCAGCACAATTTCAATCACCAATTTATCATAAAACTCTCATTCTATATCTCAACAGGCTATACTTTTTACTCCTATGGCCCTTGTGAAACTCGGAGTTTGACATATTTTATTTCAAATATGTTCAACACATGTGTATAACAAGCTCTGTCACTTAATCTGCCACGCTTAAGTTTCAAAAAGTTTTATCATCATAAAACGTGCATATTGAATGGACGTATCTTATTTACATAAATCCAAGCATGTCTATAAAAAGGCCTTGTCCATCAATGGATCGTTCATTTTGTCACATATTTGAAATAACATTTTTGTTGGTCTGTCATGCTTACACATACTGAGAATATTTGCTTTTGTTTTTCTTTTCAGGGTGAACCTGGTTTGCCTGGAGTTCCCGGTACTCCTGGAATTCGAGGACCTCCTGGATTTCCTGGTAATCCTGGTCTTAAAGGTGAATCTGGCTTAGGATTAAAAGGATTAAAGGTATTTTATTTTTATTTTTTATGTTTTAAACTTATTGTGTTAGAATTTGGAAAAATTTATTTAAAAAGGGTGATATAATTTTGTGCTATTGGAAATCGCTCCAAACAATACATGCAGCTATTCGATGTAAGTGTTATGGAGAGGCAAGATGCGAATGGACTCATGTCTGGCCGACAAAAACGTAACCCGGGAATTGTGATGACCTGGAAATGATGTACCTATTTACTATGCCTCCCCACGGGACAGAGTTAGACACCAGGGTCGTTTTGTAACGTGGAGAAAAGGTACAACAATAAAAAATTGTCTCAGTCATGAAGGACTGATCCTCCACCGAAAGAGAACAAAATTGGAAGTGCAGCATCTGAAGAACAGATACTACACTTTGATCTTGACCAAAAGGTCAAGTTCCTGGAAATGATGTAATTCGATCGTGGGTCAGACAAAAAGCAAACGCCAGGCTGGTCAAAATATGGATCAATGACGTCAATTGGTTTATGGGTTACCAGGTCGAGGAAGTCCATAAAAGTGAGATGGTAAACAAAATAAAGCAGAGACGGAGAAAAAGACACAGGCGACGAGGAACTGCCTGTCACGTTCGCAACCCACACCTCTCCCACCACCTCCTCCACCGCCGCATGGTGTATTCATATGAATGGTTAAATAAACCAAGTCTGTTTTATAGCAAAGTGTCTCGTTATTCATTGATTAATGAAATCAGTTGTCATTTCAATCTAGACGATTTACAACAAACATATGTACAACTGTCAACATAAATGTCAAACGCACTATCTCTCAGTCTATCTATCAAGATATTCAAAAATCTCTTCTAGTTGAATTACAGGCTTGGTGCTGCTGAAGTAGTATGTACCCTGTCTCTAGATATCTCACTAAGACTCTCCTAAGACGAATCCGTCTAGAAGAAGGAAAACTCTGAAGCTAAACCTAAGGGGAGAAAGGCCTCTCCAGTCTTGGATGACAACCTTCCCAGAGCTGGTGGGTCAAACAAATTACCGGTCTGCAAACCTAAACTGCTTAAGGAGTAGATAGGCATGGTCTATCACCCGGCTTCCATACTCCTTCTTTGTCTATTAGCCAGGTGTAGAGGTCGAACCACTGGGAGTCGACAGAAACACTCGGTGGTCGATCTTGTCTTCTGGCTAGGGCAATGAACGCCGTTTTTGCCCACTCTAGACACATCCCAACCCTTAAACTGGGCACTTGGGAGTACTTGAATACCGTAATGCCAGTGCAAGCAGGTTGGGTTGACCATCATCTGATGGGTTGAGGGTACCGGATAGACAGTTCCTGGCTGCTATTCCCGACTGGTAGTACAGGTGCCCTAACTCTTTGGTAGTGCTTACAGCGGCTGCTCCATCAACAGCTGTATAATATTAGGATGTTTGTAGTGCCATGTCGTGCATGGAAAGAGACCCTGCACTCGTCCCCGGTGGGCTATCCTCAGGCTACAACCCTAGTAGATGGAGGGACAGCTGATGGTCTGCCTGTGTTGCATGTCTGGTGTTCTGCATAACCACTTGCTCAGCATCCCTTATCTAAAGTGAAACTCTTAAAAATAAAAATGACAATATATTAAAAAAGTATGCTAAAACCAGGCCAAAACTCAAACAAAAATAACCTGCTTTTCCCTTGAGGCTCGCATTTATGAACATCTGTGGCCTTAGAACTAATTTAAATGATATTGAAGCATTTCTCCTAACAAACACCCCGGATATCTTAGCACTAAGTGAGACTAACCTACACTCCTCCATCCCTTCTAACTCCTTTAACATGTCTGGATATCTTCCACTCTGCCGTAAGGACTCTGACAGACATATGCATGGGCTTGGAGTCTACATTCGAAACACCCTCCCCATGACTAGAGAAACTAAACTAGAATCGGACGATCAAGCCTTTATGTGCTTTAGACTTAACATGCAACACAACATTAGCTACTTTTATTTTCTCTACCGCTCTCCCTCGACCCAGGACTGTACTCTAATAAACAAAGTCCCTGACAGCACAGATACAGCACTTTCCCTCGACACTAGCGCACAAGTGCATGTATTTGGTGACTTCAATGCCCACCACAGCAACTGGCTTGGATTTTCTACTTACACAGACACAGCTGGTACCACAACACGTAACTTCTCTATATCTCATTCCCTATCACAGATGGTTACGTTTTCAACCCGTTTCCTGGACCAGCAAGAACAACATGCATTGCTTCTAGATCTGTTTCTGACCACAGTTCCCGATGACTGTGTAATGAATGCCCACAGCCCTCTTGGGAACGCCGATCATGCAGTGGTAATGGTTGAAATCGCCATAAACTCTAGAGCCAAAACTGAAGAGACACTGGTCAAAACAACGAGATTTTATAAAAAGGCTGACTGGGAAGCCATAAAGGATCTCATCAGGGACACCCCATGGCGAAATATCTTTTCACTTCTTGCTGAACATTGCACAAATGAAACCATTGAATGGTTCAAAACTGCAATTAAAGCACATATTCTCACATGCAAATTCTATAGCAAACCCCACTCTCCCCAATGGTTCACTTCAACTTGTGTAGAAGCTAGAAGTAACGTTAAGAAAGAAATAGCGACAGCTAAGAAAGAATTTACTGAAACCACCAATAAATGAATTGAAACACAGAAATTACGAACCCGTGACTTCTGGAAACTCTACAACAGTGTAGTAAATAATTCCCCTCCAACTCCACACTGGACTCTGCTAACCACCCCCTCCCTGACTTTCCTTTGCAGACAGACGCCACACTAGTCGATCTGAAAATCACCCCTGTTCAGGTGCATGCTATCATAAGAAAGCTTGACACTGCAAAAGCATGTGGACCTGATCTCATCCCGGCTGTTCTATTAAAAAAGTGCGCCGCCAAAGTCGCTCCAGTTCTCTCCAAACTTTACAACGAATACTTTAATGAATCTTGCTTTCCTGCCTGCTGGAAAACTGCTTCTGTAGTGCCAGTTTTCAAGAATTCTGGCGAAAGAACTGACCCAGTAAATTATCGTCCCATTAGCCTCCTCCCGCTTTTCGCCAAAATATTTGAGACCATAATTAACCAAGCTCTAGACCATCACCTTACAGATGCTGAACTTCTGACTGACCAACAATATGGATTAAGGCAAGCCCGTTCCACAGCAGACATTCTAACTGTAATCTCAGAACATATATACCAGTCACTGCACAAAGCGGGGGAGGGTAGAGCTGTAGCTCTAGATATATCTAAGGCTTTTGACAGGGTATGGCATGAGGGTCTTCTCAAGAAAATCAGATCATACGGCATCACTGGAAGGATGCATAACATAATTAGATCTTTCTTAGATAAGAGAAAAGTCCAGGTTGTCCTTGACGGTCATACATCTAAACAATATGATATAAATGTGGGAGTGCCTCAGGAGTCCATCCTTAGAACTCTGTTATTCCTAATATTCATAAATGACCTCCCTGAAAAAATTGTCTGTGAGATGGGTATGTATTCTGACGACACCACGCTCTATAACAGACACAACAGGAAAGCAAATGAACACATATCTAAAGAAATGGCAGAAACACTAGAGGAAGACCTCCAATCCGTAGTGGAATGGGGACAAAAATGGATGGTCACCTTCAATGCTGCCAAGACTAAACTTGTTTCCTTCAATAATTACAAGAACCATTCCCTACCGCCAATAGCTATGGCCAATGACTCTTTATCTGAAAGTACATCTTTTAAACTCCTTGGCTTAACGTTCACAGGAAACATGAGTTGAACAATTACATTGAGAACATTGCCAGGACTGCTGCGAAGAAGGTAGGTTCTCTCTACCGTGCTAGAAAGCTATTAACGCCTGAAAGTGTCCTATACCTCTATAAAGCCACCATAGGCCCATGTATGGAGTATTGTTGTCATATTTGGGCTGGTGCATCTGCTGCTAGTCTCTCGCTCCTAGACAAGGTTCGAAAGAGTCGCCAATCTGATAGGTCCTGAACTGTCAGCTAAACTTCAGCATTACATTGATGAAATGTCACATCCCTCTGCCCGTTCTACAAGTACTTTAACGGTGAATGCTCTGACGAACTGCAAGCACTTGTGCCCCCCTCGATGTAAATACCCCCGACAAACCTGACACGTAGCTAAATCCCACCCCTTTACAGTAGAGATCCCTAGATGCAAGAAAGCCTTCTACTCCAGTAGTTTCTTCCCCAGAACAGCTAGACTTTGGAATTCCCTTCTGGGTCCCTGCTTCCCCGACTGTACTGACATGCAGAAGTTCAAGTGCAACGTGAACCGACATCTTGCTGCCCAACTTCCTACACAGTAATCCTGATGCTTATGTCCCTGATAGTAGCCCCTTACAACAAAGTGGCAATGTGCCTTGTTTGGAGTGAAAATGTAATAAAAAAAATACAGAATATACATCATCTTAATACCACCCAGTATATAACATAAGGAGCTAAAATACTATTTCAAGATACAAAACTAGACAACAATAAATGTTATATGGATAGATTCCGACCACGAAAACAGCAATCCTTTCCGCTTCGTCAGAAATATAATATGATTTGAACTTTTAATTTCAAATAAAACATTGACATATGTAATATGCAAAGACTAATCATTTATATGCATTAAAAAAGAACTAAAACAATACTTGATATTTATCATAGTCGTATCCTAGAAATGGATTTGACAGCCAGTCTATGACATTGACTTCCGGTAATAAAGAAATAAAAAAAAAATAAAATAAAGGAAAGCCTCGCTCAACAGATGTAATTGGTAAATAATCGTAATATAATTGAAAATTTCTCTTAATATTGTCATATTTTATATGCTAACTTGTGTCATAGTGTTTCCTACAAACCCCATTGATATAGCCTTCAAACAAATACTTTTACACTATACACAATACTTCAAGCAAATTACAACATCCTTCAAATTGAAATTAATAAATAATTATTTTTAAAAAAAAATTCTATTCTGATTTCAATGTTTGAAAAGTTATTGTTAGTTTAAGTATTTCAATTCTATCAATTTGATAAAATATTTTGTGTGTGGAATAAATAAAATGGTTGCAAGCAAATTAAAAATTTCTGTATTCAATAAAGATTGTTGATCTTTATAAAAAAAAATATAAAAAAATATTTTATTGTTGTTACAAATATTTAAACTTAATTATAAAACCAATGCATGTTTCTTTCTTTTAAAAATCTGAGCATAATCATAAACTGTAAATTTTACTTTCAGGGTGAACCTGGAAGACCTGGTCTTGGACTTAATGTAAGTTGAATGATTTTTATAGGAAAATTCCTTCCGTTTATTCATTGATTCATATTGAAGAGGTTTGTATAGACCACTAAGATCTAGAAATGTTTAAAAAAATCATTATTTTTTATGTAATTTAAAATTGATATTTTAATTGAAAGATAATTGATATTTTTAATTGATTGAAAATTGATATTTTACATTGGAGAAAAACATTTCAGGAAAACTTATAATTATTTAGATGAAAGAAAATGAAGATTTTAAAGTTTGAGGACAGAAAAATTATTAATATAGTTTAGGACAGAACATTTCTGAACAGTAATGATTTCAAAATCACATTGGATAATATTTAAAAGCATGTAAACTTATGTTTTCAGAATAAATCTCGCAAGAGAATATTGCATTGTAAACACATTAAATCCGTAAAACGAAAAATTAATTAAAATTAATCTCAAGATAAAACACATCAACTACTGATTTTGTTTTAAAAGACAAAATATGTTGGAAAAAAAACTTGGATGTCTTTTTAAACAGTAATTTATTCTATTTTTCTTATTCTGAGTGTTTAAATATGTTTGTACTTGGAAGTAAAACTCTTTGGTATAATTACAATTTTTCTTTTATAGGGCCCCCAAGGTCCACCTGGCAAGCCTGGTGTACCCGGACCAACTGGACCTATTGGACCAAAAGTAAGTTCATCAACATGCAAAAAAAATTTTTTTGCCTTTTGTTTAAAAAACTCTGCATCTAAAATTCTACAGTTGCTTCCCTTTTTGTAAACTCTTTCATTAATTCACCTCCTTTCATCGAGGTTAGACATAAGGAAATATGAGATTTTGAAAAGTCAGCACACTAGAAGAAGCACACTTTAGTCTAAAAAAGGTCTTGTACTGTCAGCATTTCCTGGTATGGATGCCTCAGTATTTATCTCCCTTCCTCTGTGGGAAGGTGTGGCATGAGTTCAGAAGGTGGAAAGAATAAACCAGGATATAAGAAGTGGGGCATTTTAGCCCTTTATAAATTGCCTGAGCAATTCCACCTGCATTCTCTGATAAGAGCGTTTCAGACAGTAAATCATGAACTAATTCTTTTCCAAAATGAGGAGGCAATCCCTAAGAGAGTGGACCTCATAGAGTTAAACAGAACAAATACCATAGCTTGGCAAAAAAAAAAAAAAAAAAAAAAAAAAGAAAAAAAAATGCCACCACCGTCATAGTGGCTCAGTTTCTGTTGGACTTATTGTTAATTATAGATTGTTGACTGGGATTATTGGCGTAAGAAAAGATATGGTTGTCTTTGGATTACTCTAGTAGGGGCGCCTCATGTGATTTGCAACAAACTTTATCTAAGGATGCAAAGCCTGGAATGGTGACCGTTCTAGGACTGATATGAGCAATGCATTTTCTCATCCTTACAATCTGTTTTTCTTACAGAAAAGACGTTGCAAGTCTATCTTTGCTCTATCATTATTTTCATGACAATTTTCAATCGATGATCAACCCCACCCTGCAAAGTATTCACAACAAACACTTGTCTAGCTACAACCACTGTCAACAAGTTCCTCTATTCTCTATCTGTGTCTAAAAGTATACACAAATTCCATGATCAAAGTTTCTTTCCTAGAACTGTTCACCTATTGAACTTTATACCGCAGGCCTGCTTTCCAGCTGATTGCATAGTCAATTTCAAGACCAATGTAAAGAAGGTCTTTGGTGAACCGTCCTCTTAAATGGACTCTCCTGTTGATTTCGATGTATGAGCTCCACGACAACAACTAAGTTGTTTGGAATCCACGCAGATGATTTGTTTATAGTGGTGAAGTCTTTGTGTAGAACCAACCATTCTTTTTGGTATTACTGCTTGGAATTGTCGGTGCAATGGCTGCCACAAGACAGAGCAGACAGTAGATGACAGAAAATAATCATATTAAAAAAATATCTAGAACTACTTAAATAATCAAATTAAAAAATTCCTTGAGTGGCCTTTCAGTCTTGATAAATGGTGACTCCCTTGTAAAAAAAAATTAAAAGAACTACGCAAGCTGTGCCAGGTAACCATTGCTTATTTATCATCATCATCAACATCATCATTAGCATTGAATTTTATTCACAAACTAAAAGGAAAGAAAGAAATCAGCAATCAGGTTAAATACCAATATTGTTAACGACTTCAGTTTTGTTTCTTCTCTGACAAGCTTCTCTCTCCCTCTCTCCCTACGATATGTTCTTTTATAATTACTTGATGGCAATTAAAAATTTGTACGGCACAATCACGTTGACACACAAGTTCTCGCCAGATCACCGAAGTTAAGCAGCGTTGAGCCGGGCCAGTACCAGATGGGTGACCATTTGGGAAGGCTAGGTGCTGTATGTACCTTCTGGGACGATTGGGTGTGGGGCCAGCACCTTCACCTTGTAAAAAGAACTCAGTCGCTACAAAAGCATCTACAAAGTTGTAGATGGCCTATGCTCCTCCAGAGGCTCAAGACTCGGAGGGGGGGGGATTAAAATTTCTCTCAGCCGCAGACAATTTCATAGCGTTTAAATATGCTTCGAATTTGAACAGCAACGTTTTTCACAAATGGGAAATTTTCTTGTTAAGTCATCTGAATGTTCGCCACACATTTTTCTCCTTTTGAAGGTGTTGAAGAGAAACAACAATTTCTTCGACGTCTTCTCCACCTGAGCTTGTGTGTCATTCGGTTAATGTTACTTCAGGTTGCAACATCCTGCCCTCTAATGTGAGGAAATGCTCTTAGTGTTACGTGATGAGGACCGTGTTGGGGTAGAAAACTTTAAGGACTCGGACAGACATATGCATGGACTTGGAGTCTATATTCGAAACACCCTCCCCCTGACTAGAGAAATAAAACTAGAATCACAGGGCCAGGCCTTTATGTGCTTCAGACTAAATATGCAACACAATATTAGCTACTTGTATTTTCTCTACCGCTCTCGCTCAAACCAAGACTGTACCCTAATAAACGAAGTCTCAGACAGCATAGATATAACACTCTCCCTCGATACTAGCGCACAAATACATGTATTTGGTGACTTCAATGTCCACCACAGTAACTGGCTAGGATTCTCAAATCACACAGACGTAGCTGGTAGCGCAACTCATAGCTTCTCTATATCTCATTCCCTATCTCAGTTGATTACATTTCCGACACGTTTCCCAGACCAGCACGATCAACATGCCTCACTACTAGATCTCTTTCTGACAACGGTTCCCAATGACTGTACAACAAATGCCCACAGCCAACTCGGGAATGCTGATCACGCTGTGATAATGGTAGAAATCAGCCTAAATTCTCGCCCTAAAACTGAAGACCCACTTCTCAAAACAACAAGGTATTACAAAAAGGCTGATTGGGAAGCCATCAGGGAGCTCATCAGAGATGCCCCATGGCAAAATATCTTTACTCTTCCAGCGGAACAGTGTGCAAATGAGACAACTGAATGGTTCAAAACTGCTATTGAAGCACATGTTCCCGCATGGAAATACTATAGCAAGCCCCACTCTCCCCAATGGTTTACTTCTGCTTGTGCAGCTGCCATTTGTCAAAGGCAGCATGCGTTCCGCAGATTCAACCGACATAAGTCCAGCTCAAATAAACAGAAGTTTATAGAAGCTAGAAATAATTGTAAGAGAGTGATAGACACAGCTAAGACAGATTACTCTGAAACCACCAGAAAGCGCATCGAAGCACAGAAATTAGGAACCCGGGATTTTTGGAAAATCTACAACAGCGTAGTTAACAATGGACAGTCAATTATTCCCCCACTAACAAACAATCATGAGGTTGCTTGCACGGAAACTGACACGGCTAATCTGCTTGCCAGTCGGTTTGCCTCAAACTCCACACTGAACTCGGTACACCACTCACTCCCTGATTTTCCTCTGCGAACAGACGCCACACTTGACGATTTGAAAATCACCCCTTCTCAGGTACATGCTATTATAAAAAACCTAGACACCTCAAAAGCATGTGGACCAGATCTCATCCCGGCTGTGCTATTAAAAAAATGCTCTGCCGAGGTTGCTCCAGTTCTGTCCAAACTTTACAATAAATGCCTTAACGAATCTTGTTTTCCCGACTGCTGGAAAACCGCCTCTGTGGTACCAGTCTTCAAGAATTCTGGTGAAAGAACTGACCCACTAAATTATCGCCCCATTAGCCTCCTCCCACTTTTCGCCAAAATATTTGAGTCCTTAGTTAATCAAGCCCTAGTCCAGCACCTAACAGCTGCTAAACTCCTGACTGACAAACAATATGGATTCAGGCAAGCCCGTTCAACAGCAGATATCTTAACTGTAGTTTCTGAACGTATATACCGTTCATTGGATAAAACAGGGGAGGGTAGAGCGGTGGCCTTTGATATATCTAAGGCTTTTGACAGGGTATGGCACGATGGTCTTCTAAGGAAAATTAGATCATATGGAATCACTGGAAGAATTCATAATGTAATTAAATCCTTCTTAAGTAATAGAAAAATCAAAGTTGTCCTCGACGGACGTACATCCAAACAATATGACATAAATGCGGGAGTGCCTCAGGGGTCTATCCTTGGACCTCTATTATTCCTGATATTCATAAACGACCTCCCTGATAATATTGTTTCGGAGATGGGTATATTTGCCGATGACACCACTCTCTATAACAGATATGAGGGGAAAACAAATGAACACATATCCAAGGAAATGGCAGAAACACTAGAGGACGACCTCCAATCCGTAGTGGAATGGGGACAAAAATGGTTGGTCACATTCAATGCTGCTAAGACTAAGCTTGTTTCCTTCAATAACTACAAGAAACCTTCTCTACCACCAATATCAATGGCCAAGAACACATTGCCTGAAAGTACTTCTTTTAGACTCCTCGGCCTAACGTTTACAGGGAATATGAACTGGAATATAGATACATTGAGAGCATTGCCAAGGCTGCTGCAAGGAAGGTTGGCTCCCTCTACCGTGCTAGAAAACTACTTACGCCTGCCAGTATCCTATACCTCTATAAGGCAACCATTCGCCCATGTATGGAGTACTGTTGTCACATCTGGGCTGGTGCATCTGCTGCTTGTCTCTCGCTCCTGGACAGGGTTCAAAAAAGAGTCGCCAACCTGATAGGTCCTGAACTGTCATCTAGGCTTCAACCTCTGTCCCATTGACGAGATGTTGCATCCCTCTGCCTGTTCTACAAATACTTTAATGGTGAATGCTCTGACGAACTGCAAACACTTGTACCTCCCCGACATAACTACCCCCGACAAACCCGACAAGCTACTAAGTCTCATCCCTTTACAGTAGAGATCCCTAGGTGCAAGAAAGCCTTTTACTCCAATAGTTTCTTCCCCAGAACTGCGGGTCTTTGGAACTCCCTTCCGGGATTCTGCTTTCCCAACTGCAATGATATGCAGAAGTTCAAGTGTAATGTTAACAAACATCTTTCTACTCTTCTCCCTTCATAATGACCCCGCTAATTAATTCCCTAATAGTAGCCCCCTGCTTCAAAGTGGCACTGTGCCTTGTTTGGGGTGAAAATTGAATAAAAAAAAAAAAAAAAAAAAAAAAAAAAAAAGGTCAGAAGTCAACCCCAGCAAAATAGAAAATCAGAATTTAAGTGTTGCATATTTCAGAATCAAAATCGTTTAATCAGTTACCTCTATAAATTATACGTAATGCTTCAAATAAACTACACCACTTTCTTACACATATACAGAGTGAATCGATAAAATTGTCACCCTAAAGAAAACAACACTACAGCTTTATTTTAAAACTTTTATTGAAAATATCAATTCAAGTAACCTAACTATGTAGTAAAACTGATATCTCTTCAATGTAGCCGCCTTCAGTCTCAATCACTACCTCGATACGGGTCCGGAACTAGGAGCATGCTTTTTCCACAAGCCCCGGCAGGAGCTCGCAAATACTCATATGGTGGCGATCAGGCTGACTTTGGTGCTGTGGGAGGTCATGTTGGTGATATTCTTGATGTATGACCAAGTACTTCAGCAGGTTCAGGTCGGGGAAGGAGGAGGACCAGCGAGAGAAGGGTAGAAAGTCATAGGACTCCTTCTGAAATAAAGTGTTGAATTTTCATTGGAAAAATGTAAATTTTTTAAATCAATTCTTTTTAGGTTTAAAGGGTTAAAAAAATAATTTACTAAAAAAATTGTTTAAAATTTGTCGTTATTTGTTCTATTTTATTTTGGATTCATTTCATTTATAGTGTATTTTTAAAATTTGCAACTACCATGGAATTTCCATAGAATTTCTGCTAAATTGAATATGTCATAATATTGATCTCTTAAAAATGTTTCTCTTTTAATAGATGGTTCATTTTCCCATATGTTTGTTTTGATTACAGGGTTATAAAGGAGACAAAGGTTCAAGGGGTTTGAAAGGTCATAAAGGTCTTTCTTTCCAAGGCAACGTCGGTCCACCTGGACCTCCTGGACCCCCCGGGCCCCCAGGACAAGCAAATCAAGATTACAGAAAGAAACCAGGAGAGAGCTTTGAACTGAAAGGACAAAAAGGAGAGAAAGTAAGTAATTTTGCATTACTTGGATAACTGTTCTACTCTTGGTTGTATGCACAACATTTTGGCTGATATAACCTCCGACCTTCTTCAGGTGCATCTTTTCGAGCTTAGTAACCGTTTTATTTGAACTTAGGAATCTTTATATCGAATTTGAACAACCAAGATGAGAATAGTTATCCAATAACCAAGTTGATCAATCTGCATAGAAAAAAAAATAATAAAAATGACACTTTACGTTATATTAGCATTAGGCATTAAGCCTAAAAAAATATGTAAAAGACGAGTTATTTCCCTTGTCCTGAAGAAATTAGAGTTATTTGCCCTTGAAGTGTGGTAAACCACGACAGTATGATGATAAACTAAAGTTCTTCATAAACATTTAGATTTATCATTTATCATTTTGCAATGAGTGTTGTCTAATTCATTTTCCAAGTTGTAAATCTGTTAAATGAATGTTTTTTAGTTTATTTATTGTATGTTATTAAACCGATGACAGCAGTATTTAACAGAAGTAACAATTGGTGGTGACCCTTCCATCGATCTAGTAGATATCTCACTGCTGTTGTAATACCCTACCTATATGAGAGCCATGTACGTCCTATGATGGAGTATTGTTGCACATCTGGGCAGGAGCTGCTAGAAAGAACTTATCCTGCCTTGACAGAGTTCAAAATAGACTCCATAGCCTAGTGGGGGATGCCCTTTTCTCTTCCCTGCAACCTCTTTCTCACAGAAGAGATGTTGCGAGCTTGTCCCTGTTTTATCGTTATTTTCATGGTAGTGCTCGTCTGAGCTCCAATCTATGGTCCTCCCTCGCTAACCATTCATGAGAAACACTCATCTAGCTGAAAACACTATCAAGAATTTCCCCCACTCTTTATCTGTGCCTAAACCTAAACGTAGATTTCATGAACAAAGCTTCTTTCTTAGAACTGCACGTCTGTGGAATTGTCTTCCGTTTGCCTGTTTTTCAGCTGACTACAATATAGTTGTCTTCAAGTCCAGTGTAAACAAGTTCTGGATGAGCCGTTCCTCTACACTTCTAACAATTACTATGATATTGTCCCTTTGACTACTGTACATTATAACCTTTATCCTCAAGTGGCCTCTGGGCCTTGATAAGTGGTGATTCCTTTATAAAAAATAAAACATCTTTTACTCTTTTGTCTTTCTTTTTCCCAACTAGTAATTTCATAAATTTCACATAATGAGTTGATCATTCAGTTTCAATTTATTTTAACTAGTATTGGGACGATTCATCGAAATCAGAAGTCGGAAAAATCGGAACTTTTGTGTTGGTTGGAATTGGTAAAAAAAATTGTGCTTATTTTCCGATGTCCAAAATGATTCTGCTAATTGTTTTCATTTTTGTTGTTGTCTGTTTGTTTAAAACAAATTTTTCTATTGCTGGTATTAATGATAAACTGGTAAATATTTATTAACTTTAAACTGGTAAATATTTATTAACTTTAAAATGATAAATATTTATTAACTTTAAAATGGTAAATATTTATTAACTTTAAAATGATAAAAATTTATTAACTTTAAAATGATAAATATTTATTAACTTTAAAATGATAAATATTTATTAACTTTAAAATGATAAATATTTATTAACTTTAAAATAATAAATATTTATTAACTTTAAAATGATAAATATTTATTAACTTTAAAATGATAAATATTTATTAACTTTAAAATGATAAATATTTATTAACTTTAAAATGATAAATATTTATTAACTTTAAAATGATAAATAGTTATTAACTTTAAAATGATAAATATTTATTAACTTTAAAATGATAAATATTTATTAATATTAAAATAATAAATATTTATTAATATTAAAATGATAAATATTTATTAACTTTAAAATGATAAATAGTTATTAATATAAAACTGGTAAATATTTATTAACTTTAAAATGATAAATATTTATTAACTTTAAAATAATAAATATTTATTAACTTTAAAATAATAAATATTTATTAACTTTAAAATGATAAATATTTATTAACTTTAAAATGATAAATATTTATTAACTTTAAAATGATAAATAGTTATTAACTTTAAAATGATAAATATTTATTAACTTTAAAATGATAAATATTTATTAATATTAAAATGATAAATATTTATTAATATTAAAATGATAAATATTTATTAACTTTAAAATGATAAATAGTTATTAATATTAAACTGGTAAATATTTATTAACTTTAAAATGATAAATATTTATTAACTTTAAAATAATAAATATTTATTAACTTTAAAATGATAAATATTTATTAACTTTAAAATGATAAATATTTATTAACTTTAAAATGATAAATATTTATTAACTTTAAAATGATAAATAGTTATTAACTTTAAAATGATAAATATTTATTAACTTTAAAATGATAAATATTTATTAATATTAAAATGATAAATATTTATTAACTTTAAAATGATAAATAGTTATTAATATTAAACTAACAGGGAAACTAAATTCTATAGATTAACCCCCACACAAGCGTGTTTTTATGTTTCCGAAAATATACGCACATATTATTGGGTTTTTATCGTATTCCAAAAACAATAATAGTAAACAAAACAACCCAGGAGCAAAATATTTAGAGGTTTAAAAAGAATCAGAATCGGTAATTGTATCAGAATCGAGAGAAAAATATCGGAATCGTCCCATCACTAATTTTTAAATCTTTTTGTAATGACCTTTTCTCTTGAATCATTTCTTTGTTACAATCTTTTTACTCTCTCTTTACTCCAATGGTATCACTAATGGTTCACTACCAACTTCTGAACAACTTCAATACTCTTGACATCCAAATATACTTTCTCCACATCTGAGTTCTCATCCATTTCCATTGTCTTACACTTGTTTCACATTGATTAAGAAATAAATACACAATTTCATTTCAACCTTGATTAGAAAAAAAAATTTTTTCATCACATAAGTATAGCTCTCTCTCACTTCATTATAACTACTTCATAAGTGCTGCTCTCTCATCTATTAACTCAGCTATCAACTTACATCAAACAATCTCAAACACAATTAATTTTTTTTTTTTCTCAATTGTTTTCAGGGTATGACTGGTTTTGAAGGTCTCCGCGGAGAGAAAGGAGACCAAGGACCCCCAGTGAGTATCATGCAGCTATTTCCAACTATTTTATTTAAAACCAACGAATATAAATGTTTTTGTTGTATTTTTAAAGTTTTGTTTATTGTGTAAAACTATTGCCTTTCGCAAAATGTTGATTTTTAAATTTGAAAATAGTTTTAAGTTTCGGAGAACAAAAACCATTTATGAATTATGAAAATTAACAGAACGACTTCCTTGAACATGTTCCATTTGAGGATAACAAGTGGGTTTGCTAATTGTAGTTTTGAGAACGCTAGATAGAGACCTAATTATTCGTAGAGATTACAAAATAGATGTCAGTTTGCATAAGTGAGTTTATTATAATTTATGTTGCTTTTTACACACTTTACGTAACTATATAAAATTTCACAAAAAAAAAAAAAACTTTCAAGGAACTCTCAAATATTGGAGGAAGTTTATTTTGATTAATAAAAAAAAGAAGAACACTTCACCTCTGCTAAACTGACTTTCTTGAACAAGAAAGATACTTTCCAGAACAACCGTTTTTTTTTTTTTGGAAATCCCATAAGAAGCAGACTATGTATCTCTTTGTTGTATTTGGAATTGTAATACCATACTTTGGGGTAATCGCGCCAAATCCGGGAGTAATTTTGCCAACTAAAAAAAGGTGCTCTTTATATGCGTGGTTATCAAAAGAGCATTTGTAGCTAGTTGGTGCAATTACCCCGAACTTGGCGCAATTACCCCAAAGTACGGTATATATTTCATTGAATGCAATAATTGTCTAGTTTGGTTTATCACTACCTTTAGCCAAAAAAAGATGGTTGTTCTTAAACAAACGTAGTTTTGCCTTTACTGTACAAGTTAAAAATAACAAAATCACAAAGTTTGATTGGATTCATATCCTACACCTAATGTTGAAGTTGCATTAAGTGAAGTGGCTTATAAAGCTTTTCACAAAAATGTCACTAATTACTAATCAACAATAATTTCAACGAAATAATGATGATAAATACAACAATAGCTAATCTGGAAAAGAATGCCATGTGGCATGAAAATGGCAAGCGCCGTATTTCATAGAGAAATCGAACAGGTTTTAGAAGAAAATATGACAAATACATTCTGTTAGCAGAACGATATATGAAGAGGAGTTAATAATAAAAATGAAATAAGAAGAAAACGCGGGAATAAATGAATGAATAAATGTGTAACCAATAGTTGTAAAGTATTAAGTTTGAAATTATTTCAAAAGAAGATGTATCACTAGAGAAATACTAAAAATGTCTCTACATACAAATTTATAACAACTTAAATCCTTTTTGGAAATGATAAATCTTTATAGGCGATATTTACC